>NC_090271.1:26668653-26978942 GCF_040414725.1 Anabrus simplex
GGGTTTTACAAAAGGCTTACATCTAAAACCAAAATATTATAGAAGGGGCAGAATGCCATAAAAGTGAAACTCAAAAAAAAATATAACCTTCATATCCTTTCAAAATAATATGAAGCAAGTTAACACAAAATTACACCGGTTTCACCTGGGACAGGTGAACCCTAAATATCCTCTCGGTGGCTGGATTACTTAACAATAAGGTAACCGGCGTAAGAAAATCGAGAATGATACAAGGCCCATGAAATCTGGGGGCAAGCTTGCCCGCGGGAACAAAATTTTTGACCATAACCTGGTCACCTACCTTCAAAGGGGTGGGTCTCCGTCCACGATCATACCTTTCCCTAACCTTTTCATGAGACACTTTAAGATTGGCTTTAGCCTTCTTCCAAATATCTTTAATGTTGTCCGGATCTATTATCTCGGGTAGAATGTCATTCAGAGACCAGAGGTTAGAGAGCGGCGAGTTGGGAACAAACTTGAACATTAAAGAAGCTGGAGTGAACTTGTGAGATTCATGAACCGCTGAATTCAAAGCAAAAGCTATCCAATGCAGGGACGTGTCCCACCTGGAAGGATCTTCATGATGATAGGCAATGAGTGCGGACCTGAGATTACGGTTAACCCGTTCAGCCAGAGATGGTTGAGGGTAATAAGCAGAAGTAGTTACAGGAGAGATGGATAAGTCAAAACAGAATTTACGAAATAAATTAGATGTAAAAGCCTTAGCATTATCGGAAACTATGTATTGACAAGGACCAAAAGAAGCAAAGATAGTATTAAGACAAGAAATGGTAGACTGAGCGGTAGCCAGCTTAGTCGTAAATAACCAGGAAAATCTAGTAAAACCATCTACACATACAAAGATGAACTTGTTGGCATTCCCCTTTGACTGGGGGAAGGGTCCCACATAATCAATATACAGGCGCTCCATGGGGCGCGACGCTTGATGAGAAGACAAAAGACCTACCTTAGTGGACATGGTCGGTTTACTAAGCAAACAGGATTTACATGCCTTTACTAATTCACGGATTTCACCGTCCATACCTTTCCAGATGAACATATCACGAATCTTTTCACGAGTTTTAAAGATACCAAGATGCCCTCCTAATGGGGTCTCATGATAATACTTGAAGATCATAGGTACAAGAACCGCTGGAACAACAACTTTCATCATCTTATCATGCCTCGAAGGGCAACATAGAACTCCATTCCTCAGAACATAAGGGACAACATGTTCCCCAGAAGAAAGGGTTTCCATTATCGGAGCCAGCGTCGGATCTTCACGTTGGTATTTCTCGATATCCCTAAACAGCATGGGAACATCTGTTAGGATGGCATTAACCTCAGATAGCATGGACTCGGGAGGTGATGGACTGTCGACCTGTTCATGCTTCTCAACGTCGTCTGAAAACATACGGCTGAGTCCATCAGCGACAACATTTTCGGTACCTCGGATATGCCTGACATTGAATTGGAAGGCAGAAATACGGATGGCCCAACGGGCTATACGACCAGTACGACGCGGCCTACCTAAGACCCAGCTTAATGCTTGATTATCTGTCTCCAGGTCGAATTTGACATGTTCCAGATAGAGACGGAACTTTTCTAAGGCAAATAAGACTGCCAACCCTTCGAGCTCATAGATGGAATACTTGGCTTCTTGAGCCGATAGAGTCCTAGATGCATAGGCGATGGGTCGCCTCCCTAGTTCAGCCTCTTGAAGAAGGACTGCCGCTACCGCCGACGACGACGCGTCCGTTTGGACGATGAATTTCTTTGAGAAATCAGGCATGGCAAGGACAGGGGCATTACAGAGAGCTAATTTCAGATCTTCAAAAGCGGCTTGTTGAGAAGGTCCCCACTCGAATTTGATGCCTTTCCTACGAAGAAGGTTCAATGGCGCCGCTCTATTAGCAAAGTTAGGAATGAACTTTCTGAAGAAATTCACCATACCAATGAACCTGGCGATACCTTTAATGTCCTTGGGAGGTTTAAAATCACGGATGGCCTGTGTTCTAGAATGATCGACTGCTACACCATCAGGTGACACAATATGCCCTAGGAATGACATAGAGGGCTTAGCAAAAGCGACCTTGGACAACTTGACAGTTAACCCAGCCTTACGAAGGCGATTCAGAACTTCTCGCAGATGATCTAGAGGTTCTTCAAAAGTCTCTGAAAATACGACGACATCATCTAAATAGTGATATAAGTACTCGAATTTGATGTCGGAGAAGACCCTATCTAGTAGCCTAGTGAGCACAGCTGCCCCCGTGGGGAGCCCGAAAGGCACGCGGTTGTATTCGTATAAATTCCAGTCCGTGGCAAACGCTGTAAGGTGTTTAGACTCTTCAGCAAGGGGAATTTGATTATAGGCCTGATTCAAGTCCAAGATAGTAAAGAACTTGGCCTTACGAAACCATGAAAAGCAAGAATGAAGGTCGGGAAGGGGCACAGATTGTAACACCACCTTCCGATTGAGAGCCCTGTAGTCAATTACAGGCCTGAAGCCCCCTTGGGGTTTCGGGACTAGAAAAATAGGCGAAGAATACGCTGACTTAGAGGGCCTAATAATACCATCCTTCAACATCTGATCGATGATTTCTTTCAGAGCCTTCATTTTAGGTGGAGATAGCCTATACGGTGGAAAACGGACAGGAATCGAATCCGTGACCTCAATTTTGTATTCGATCAGGTCAGTAACGCCAAGAGTATCAGAGAATACCTCGGGAAACGACTGACACAGTTTGCGAATACTATCAGCCTGCTCCTCAGGTAGATGTCTAAGGTCTAACAACATCTCATCCTGGGTAGGCGAAATAGAAGAACATGACACAGAATTACACTTTAATAGTGGAATTTTACAACTAGAAGCAAATTTGAATGTGCACGACCTAGACTGGAGATCGAGCACAAGACCAGTGTGAGAAATAAAGTCAGCTCCCAATATAATGGGGCAAGACAATTGCTTGGCCACAAACAATTTAATTTTCCATGTAAATTTAAAAATACGAATTTTGACCAGTAAGGAACCTAGAATTTCTAATGGAGATGTATTAGCAGAAAAACATTTCACAGGAGAAGAGTCATAGACAGGTAGGTTACAAACAGACTTGAATTTCGAGTACCATTCAGCCGAAATAATGGAACAAACACTGCCTGAATCTAATAGAGCTGTTATAGGTTCGTTATTTACCTCAATCTTAAGGAAAGGAACAGGTGCGGGGGTATCCGCCGCAATCTTAAGACACTCTTTGGGGCATTCAAAGGACAGATTAGCAGATTGAACGTTCCCAGAATTTTCGATCTGCTTACCAGGGGCTGAGCCTCGGGAAGATGAATTAGTTGACTCAGCCGAAGCCACTAGTCACTTTTGATTGTTGTTGGAAGTTACCCCAGAAGTTGAGCAGGAGGGGGTGCTATTCGAATTGGGACAATTCTTGGCGATATGTGAGAAAGCCCCACATTTAAAACAGCATTGTGATGAACCAGCTCCATTATTTGCCCTACTAGACTTGATCAGAGGACACTTATTGCGCAGGTGGTCAGGCGCCCCGCAAGCATAACATTGACGGGGATTGACTGGTCGGCGAGGTGGAGGCCGAGTGTTACTAAAGGAAGGCGGGGGTTCTTTCGCGACACGCAAAGAATCGGCGTATCTAACTCCTTCCGCCGAGACGGCCAACGCTTCAAGTTCCGAGAAGGTTTGCGGGCACGCCGCGAAACACAAATATGACCTATAGGGAGGTGAAATTCCCTCTACAATAGCCTGCACAATCTGATCTTCAGGAAAATGAAGGGCAAACACCCTAGTATAAAACTTAATGTCCTGTATGAAATCAGCCAAGTTTTCATCCAAGCGCTGTACCCGATAATAGTATTTCTGAATCAGAGATGACCTCGCGCGGGCAGGAATGAAATTTGCAAGCAAGTGTGCGTGAAAATCTTCAATAGATGACTGGTCAGCAATAGCTCTTACTATTTTATCTGAGAGAACACCAATAGCATAAGGATAGATTATTTGTAAAATTTGACAAGGGGAAAGAGAAAACACAAGGGCGTGATCCTGAAATTCAACTAAAAATCTTAAAAATGAAATAACTTCACTGGTGGTGTTGACAGAAAACTTAGAGATACCTCTTAGCAACATTGCCAATGGATGAGGCAAGCTGCTAAACCCGGGTGACATAGTAGGTAGAGGTTTCAGGGGCAAAGAAGTTAATTCAGAACGGATGTTACTCAACGATGCACGGCGTTCAGACTCGTTGTCCAATGGGGCAGAGATAGTTTGAGCAGAGGGGGTTTTCCTATTTACTTCTCCCTTAGGAGACTCTTCCTCACTACCTACATTCACTATGGTGGGTTGATCAGATTTGGGAGGAATTTCCCCAGTTAACAATTGAGTGACTTTACTAGACAATTCAGAAATAGTTTCAAGGAGCGTATTAGCTTCCTTCCTCTGAACGTCATTCACCTTTAGAGACAACAGATCATTAACTCTATTTGAAAAATGATATAGCCTGCCTTGCACACGCTTAATTTGATTAGGAGACGGATCATTTTCATCAAAAAAACTAACGACCGATGCTAGCCCAGTAATGTTCTCGACGATCGTGGAAAGAGAGTCATCAATTTCTTTCTCTCCCAAATTGGGGATGGAAATGGGCAAATCAAGGGAGTCTCTAAGCTTGTTAGTGTCGATAGCAACCGTGCCTCCAGATTGCACGTTTCTAATAGTTAATTCGTAGATCAACTCCTCTTTGCGCAAGTAGTTAAGGAGGAGAACATCGCGAGGGCCGGGCATGATAACAGAAAAATTTTGAAAAACCTCAATAAAAATTTCCAGCAACTGAGAAAATAGTTAGAGTTCGGATCAAAACAGAGCTTAGCCGTCAAAAGGGGCTAAATTGAGACCCATTCAACCACGCTCTGCTACCACTTGTTACCGTGTTTTGGTGGTAGTTATGCATGAAAGAAGGTGCTGGGTGGTGAAGGGGTCTCAAGCTACTAAAGTGAAATTAATTTTAAAATTTAACAAGGTTATATTTTCTTTTGAAAATTAGGTAACAACAAATAGAAGAGGTACTTAGTAGCCGAAACACGATTGACACATACATTTACATAGGTACCCCATTTGGGGCTTCAAAAAGTCAGAAACATAATTCTTGAGCCATGAGCCTAACCTTACAATGAACACCATACAACAAAGGGGCCGAAAACCCCCAAACATGCCAGAAACACCGGCTTCCCATTACATCCAAAAGCCTCCTTGAGGCAGAAACACAATTTTCAAAAAGGGCAACTTCCCCTTAAAATACAAGCCTATCATAGGCCACTCCGAACTCCACCTTTAAGCCGTCCTCAAAGGACATATACACAGGAGCAAAATACCCAATCTACTGAGGTCTGTTAAATGACAAGAAAGTTAATACATGACCTCTAAAATCACAATTTGAGAGGAGGCGAACTTGCACTCCTAATACACTTTGTCTTTAAGACCTATTTTGGCTCTAAGGCCACTGATGCAAGGGCTAATCTCATACTACAGAGGTGACTTAAGAAACTACTAACTTACATTACTGAAGAATAGGTTGCGAAAAATAAGTTCACCTCAAACAATGTGAGTGGGAGCTCGAGAGGGTTAACACTCTCTATCCCAGTATGTCGCTTTACAAGAGAATAGAAGAAAAGAGAAGTTACATTTTAGGAAAAGGTTACATAGGGGAACGCTTAGAACCTGCCCCGAAAGTTAAACTGCTGAGCTGGCAAAGAAAAAATTTATTAATCGGCCATTACCTTATTGTTGACCGCTGCCGAGGAAAGAGGCGCTTCCCGCCTCCTGCTATGTACTTAATACACTGAAAGATGGAACAGAAGTGGCTCGGAGACCCTAAAATCAGCAGTTTAAATACTCTCGCAGAAAGTTCTAGGCGTTAGGGGAAAGAAAACACCCTCCCACAAAGATTTTATTGGGTAGGACCCCGCAACAGATTCAAGTTGGGGAAAGATACACCAGATTGGTCAGAAATTAATTGAAAAAATTCGTGATTGGATACATTCAAAACAAGGGGAAGAAAGGGGTAAATATTGCCAACTTAAACAATGACAGAAAGAAATTTAACAAAGAACAAACTCCTGAAATTAAATTTTCTCCACCAAAATAGTTCTTTGACTCCGCACTAGGGTGCACTATTGTTGATCTTCAGTAGTGTCCTCTAGAAGAGAAAGTTCACACTTCTTAATACAAGCAAGACAAAAGTACGTCGAAAATGACACAGTTCACAAACTCAAAATTTTCCAGGTAGTGACATCTTCTGAGAAATTTGGAAATTAAGACCGTAGATAAAGTTCAGACTTCCTCCAGAAGAGGAGTTTCAACTGGCGCAACTTTTAAATAAACGGTGTGGAGGTGTACCGCCCGGTACAATAATAATAATAATAATAATAATAATAATAATAATAATAATAATAATAATAATAATAATAATAATAATAATAAAATACATACGTAGGTTAAGTATCCAGACCGAAGTTTGGTTTTATCCTCAACAGCCCCGCCGTCAGCTGTCACAGATGGCCTAGGGAAGCATCACTGGAAATGCGTACTAGGGACATGACGAGCGAGGTAGTTTCCCGTTGCTATCTCACCGAGCCAGAATATGCTATTACATATCATTCTGCCAAGTCCAGTAGTTTTCCGTTGCTTTCCTCACCGAGCCAGAAGATGCTATTACATATCATTCTGCCAAGCCCACTGAAATGCACACACCAACCGACCTTAAGTGCGACGTTTTCACACCATTCAATGCAGGGACTGTCTGTCTAAGGAATGGCATTACTAGTATCCCTCATACCTCAATCACTTACATATTGCCAAAGGCAACGATGAGACCGAGACAGATCAATGAAAGTAACAAATTTGCTCTAGCCCATAGCAGAAGACACGATGGTAAACACCTTATGAAGAATTACCAGCTGGACATACGGAGTTGCCCTAGGGTGTTACTAGGTTCAAGACCAATCTGCACAAGTGGAGATATTCGGTGAATTCGTTTTTGTGTGGCTGTGGTTAAATGCAGACTACGGCCCATCTTTGTCCTGCCACATGTAGGCTACTGAGAATGAGCCTCTTGAGGAGACAAGGAATGCACTTGACGCTGCTAATTTCTGGTGAACTACTGTATGAGCCTGTGGTGGGCAATTCAATTTTATTTATTTTCTACAGACATATTTATAAAAATATTATATGTAAATCTGCTTCTGACACTATATAAATAATAAATAAACCAGAAGACACCGTTAACACTAGGTCTCGCCAGCAAGGGAATAATAATAATAACGATGATAATAAAATGGCCTAGTGCCCAATTAGAAGTAACATTAATTCAAGCCTAGTTTTATCCCTGGCGTTTCTTGATATACTCTTGTTTCTGCTCTGCGTTTTCTGCACACCTCTGCGTGACACGTGGACCAACGGTAGCGAGTTTGGAATGTAGACAATATTATCACGAAGTACTAGCAGCACAGCCTTCCTCTGTCTGCAGTATGTATAGCCCGTCGTGATAACATCTAGATGTCACCACTGTCCGAAGTTCGCTCCATTGGACGGTGACAGGTGTTCTGCACTACTATTTCTATAATAGCTGACCTACTTGCTGGAGGGAGAGTATAGTGTTCCTGGTACATCGAGGACGACTTCCTCCTCACTCTTTATGTGTATTAATATACTAACCACATATTTAGAAATGTACGTTTAGAGTAGAAAGCATTGTCTTGACTGACGCTCGATAACCACTATCTTGATTCGTGTGCATCGCATAACGAAATTTAAATCTGAAGAAGCCAAAGTAGAACAATTCCTATTTTGCTAATTAATATACACTGAGTCCGCCTCTGTGGTGTTGTGGTTAGTGTGATTAGCTGCCACCCCAGAGGCCCGGGTTCGATTCCCGGCTCTGCCACGAAATTTGAAAAGTGGTACGAGGGCTGGAACAGGGTCCACTCAGCCTCGGGAGGTCAACTGAGTAGAGGGGGGTTCGATTCCCTCCTCAGCCATCTTGGAAGTGGTTTTCCGTGGTTTCCCACTTCTCCACCAGGCAAATGCCGGGATGGTACCTAACTTAAGGCCACGACCACTTCCTTCCCTCTTCCTTGTCTATCTTTTCCAAACTTCCCATCCCCCCACAAGACCCCTGTTCAGCATAGCAGGTGAGGCCACCTGGGCGAGGTACTGGTCATCCTCCCCACTTGTATACCCAGACCCAGAGTCTGAAGCTCCAGGACACTGCCCTTGAGGCTGTAGAGGTGGGATCCCTCGCTGAGTCCGAGGGAAAAACCGATCCTGGAGGGAAAACCGATTACGAACGAACGAATATACACTGAAACCCCCCCTAAGTTGGACACCTACGGTTCCTTAAAAATGTATCCAATGTAGTGGGGTGTCCAGTCTACAGGCTGGGTGTACAGTATTTGAAAAGTACACTGACAATGCAGGAAAGGAAAAACTCTGAATTAATGTGAATTGTATTTACGAAACAAAAACAATGGTCATTTGAGTTTATATACAGTACAGTACATTGAAAGAGCCTCCGCGACTCATGCGGCAGCGCGCCGGTCTCTCACCGCTGGATACCGTGGTTCAAATCCCGGTCACTCCATGTTAGATGTGTGCTGAACAAAGCGGGGGCCGGACAGGTTTTTCTCCGCGTGCTCCGGTTTTCCCTGTCATCTTTCATTCCAGCAACACTCCCCATTAACATTTCATCTCACCTGTCAGTCATTTATCATTGCCCCGGAGAAGTGCGGCAGGCTTCGGCAGCCGGCACATTTCCTATCCTCGCCGCTAGATGGGAGCTTCATTCATTCCATTCCCGACCCGGTACAATGACTGGAAACAGGCTATGGATTTTCACAGTACATTCAAAGGGCCGCCTGGTCGAGGAGGTGAAGGTGTGTTCGGTTCACCCGGAAGGACGTGGGTTCGAGTCCCCGTCAGAATTTCGTAAAATGTAAGAAACGAGATTTCCAATTCCAGAGGTACATATGGCCCTGAGGTTCACTCAGCCTACACCACAAATACGAGGTTTAATTCCTGGGGGCAAAGGCGACTGGGCGTGGAGCTAAACACTCCAAGCCACCAAGTGCCGAGGGTACGGATAATGGAAGCCTTTACGTTCCACCCCACCAAGGGCCTTCATGGCCTGTACGGAGATGACTTTCCTTCCTTGATTTGCTTTACAGTACATCGAATTTCGTATCTACTAAAAGTTAAAAAAATGCTCTTCAGTATTGTATTATGTTTTATTTTGCATATTGTACAGTTCAGTACCCTCCCTTTACTGTCGCAAGACTGTTTCGTTAATCGACTTTTATACGTACCCATACTGATTGAATTCTTCTACGTAATCCAAATGGAGTTTCAATCATTTCTGGCCGGTTATACGCAAACGCATAACGTTCCAACTCATTAATATAGTAGATGGGTCCTTAGGGACAGACACTTTCTTCTTGTTAAGACAATCATTTTTTCTGAAGATATAACTTTTTGTAACAATACGTTAATTGTTCCAGGAATATCACCGTGGACTTCCAACACATTATCGAAATCACAATAAACACCAACGTCTCACAGTTCACTGCGACCGACTTCATGGGGACATCTCAATTCCTCAGTTAACACATTCCATAAACGTTTCTTTAGACACACCCATACAAGCACCATTGGTCAGCAAATTACGTCAAGGACCGTCACACTCCGTGTAAATTGTTACACTTGTCAGCCAAATTGCAGGAAGACTCTCCGTCTTAACATTATTTTTAAATTCTCTTGGGCAGGCAATGGCAATGTTAAAATTATTGCTTGCAAAAAACAAAATAGTTTTGAACCTGTTCAAACGGCCATTTAATGGCTGTCCAATATCCAGAGTTGAGGGGTGTTTAATATACAGAGGATTTTTAACATGTAAATGTATAGGGAATTAAACGGTGCATTCAATGTGTGTCCAGTCTAAAGGGGTGTCCTAGATAGGCTACAGGGGTGTTCAAACTGCGGGGTTTCACTGTACTATAATATATTGGTATTTTGTGTGTTCTTCTTCTTCTTCCTTGGACTTTTCAACAAGTATCTCAGTTCCGCACTAATTAAGATTTAACCCAGTTTTACGATTTGATGCCCTTCCTGCAATCATTAATGCTCGTTTGTATGGCGGTATAACAGAGCGCCCTGCCACCAGATATTCGGGAGATGATGGTGATGACTGTTGTTTAAAGGGGCCTAACAGCTAGGTCATCAGCCGCTAACGGTACGAGGTACAATGAAAATATGAAAACCAACAACCTGGTTCCCTGTCTTTGACCGGGTTAGGGATTTAATGAATGAATCACATATAGGCTATTAGTACGATGGGGTCGCCACTTCCAAAGTGATTTATTAATGACTGACAGATGCTATGAAATGTGATTGGAGAGTGTTGCTGGAATGAAAAATGACAGGGAAAACCGGAGTACCCGGAGAAAATCCTGTCCCGTCTCCGCCTTGTCCAGCACAAATCTCACATGGAGTGACCGGGATTTGAACCACGGTATTCAGCGTGAGAGGCAGACGTGCTGCCGTCTGAGCCACGGAAGCTCCAGGTACAATGAAATGAAACAATAATTAAAACTTCAAAATCTATCCACTGACTAGAATCTAAAACGAATGATGATGAAAAATCACCATGAATCCGAAAGAATAAGTGGATCCCATTCACAATACCTTATTTTCTGAGATGATAGCAAACGCCTGAAAAGCCTTACATCTAATTTTTGATATGCTCTATTGGTGGAAAAATATCTAATTCCCTCCAAGGGAACTTAGAATTTCCATTCGGAATTGCTAGGCAGGCATTAATTCCATTGTGGAGTTTCATCTCCCGTATGCAGTTTTCAGACTGTGCCGCTTATAATGGGCTTCTGATAAGTTCACCTGCATACAGCCCAGCGTCAGTGGGCAGGGTCTGACACATCCCATTCTGATGAGTCTAGTGTCAGACCTAAGACGAAACGCTGATTAATAGAGCAAACGCCTGAAAAGCCATACATCTAATTTATGATGCTTGTTGTCCAAAAGGGTCCAAAATCCAGATCACTGGCCCCTTATTATAATACTGATCACCGGTAAAGCAGAACCATCGCATTCCTCCTATAGAGGTAATAATCACAGATAACGTGGATCCATCGTGTTCCTTGTATGATTGTACTAGTCCCAGGTAATGTAGATCCATGGTGTGTCACACATAATGGCATTCATCATAAACAACAGAGACCCATTATGTTCCTCACAAAGTTGTACTAATCATAGGCAACGCAGACCCGTGGTGTCGCTCATATAGTGGTATTAATCACAGGTAACGCAGACCGATGGTGTTCCGCATATAGTGGTACTGATCACGCATACTGTAAACCCATAGTGACCCACCTACGGTGATTATAATCACAGACCCATAGTGTTCTTCACATAGTGGTACAAATCACAAGTAAAGTCGACCCATGGTGTTCCTCACGTGATGGTACTAATCACAGGTAATCACATGGTTCAAGATCCATCATCTCTTGGTCGCCTCTTTTAGTCGCCTCTTACGACAGGCAGGGAATACCGTGAGTGTATCCTTCATCTGCGTACCCCACCCACAGGTTTTATATTTTGGACATGGCGCTGTGCTGACGTCATAGGGCATTGAGCTGAGGCTGACTAGTGTAGAAGTACAGTATACCATTTGCTTTGGTAAAGAATGGATCAGTCCGGAGGTGTTTCAAGGTGCTCAGGTACGCCACCCTCGTGCTGGTAATCTTTCTGGCCGGTTAAAAAGTGCCCGCAGGTCCAAATTCCGATACCTAGGCGTTTCCGAAACATGTTGTGAATGTCAAAGCGCAGTGATATAATGGAAGGTACAATAGTTTTAATATCTGATTTGTATGCAAGGTACGCAATCAAGCTAAGTGGTCTGCCTTGGGGTGGGGGCTGTAGTGGTAGGATACATCCAAAGAACCCCTTGACTCTCGTAAGAGGGGACTGAAATACAGACCACAGGCTCTAAAATTGGGAGCGTGAGTTTGTGGCCAAGGTTCTCCTAGCTTAATACTTGCTCCAGGCTCCTATCCAGCCTCCCTTAGTCAACACGTGTTCCTTTTCGACCCCGATGGTGTTATGTTTACGAGGCCCAGGAAGTCTTTCATTTTCGTGGCCTTCGTGACCGTTCACTTCCTTTCGCAGATACATTGATTCTTAGAAAGATCGGACATCTTCCATTTTCCTCTCATCATTTTTTCCAGAGGATTGTTGCAAAGTTTTACTTCCTCATAAAACAATAGCACTACTTCTACCATCAAGGTAACTTGTCTGTGCTAATTTCACGTGTTGTCCTGAAGATGTCTGTTTTGTTCCAACTTTTACCTGTGAATCCACGAGAAATGATCAGCAGCAATAATTCCTCCAGAACATCCCTTCACTGATCTGCACATCGTTCTAGAGGCTGTCATATTTCCCTTTAACCGTTTATTCTCACCGTCGTTTTCAAACAGAGTCAAGACGAAAAAGATAATATCGAAGACTACGGCAGAGCTGCCGATAAAATGTCAGAAATACAGTAAGTGGTTGATGATTCGAGTCCGAATTTTTAGTATAGACTACTTGTATAACGGTTATGTTATGAGCCTTGCAAAAAAATTCAGGGGTTCGCTCCATCAGAACTCCCACAATTTATGTCACTCTTGCTACATAACGGAAGAACGAGCTGGACTACTCTATCTAATAACAAATTTAGTTTGCATTGTGACCTATTAAGTTACTGCGTTACTACCCCGCGCAGTATTCGGAACACACTTTGCTGCGCACGTAGGCTATCACGTAGTTTGTAGAGAAATAGAGAAGAAAATTATCACACTTGTTCGGTGCATCTATGTTGTATATCATGTGAACAATAATGCAATTTTTAATTGCACATTTTTCATCACGTCTGTATGTATGTCTGTCTAGCCATCACGAGGAAATGGTTGAACAGAATGTAATGAAACTCAGTATGCAAAATAGGGGAATAACGAACTACAGTTCTTGGCTAAAAATGTTATTCACGCCGGGTAAAATGGTAGGTTACCGGAAGGCCTGGTCCTATCAATAAGTACTGAATAAATAAAGTAATAGAGAATATAATCCCCGATCATATACGTCTTATCGGCTATGATAACGGAAATATACATGAATTGCAGAATTTTGTTGCTTAGGTCGCTAACATGGAAACAGTGTTCAATTGTGTTAACCGACAATGATGGTGGTTTTTGTCGTGATTATTTCAAGGTGAAAAACCGTGTGGTCATCAGCCATACCGACGAGGATAATTGTGTAGATGACTATCCAAATGAGAACAAACTCGTGAAGGAACGAAACCTTGAAAAATAAGACGAGGTGAAGTCATGAAGGAAGGAAAAAGGAATAACTGTACATTGGATGCTCTAATATCACAGATTCGGAAGAAAACATTGTTCTTTCTTCCCGAAATTCGACGAGACACTTCGTGGCAATGTGTGCTCACATGCACTTCGCAGTTTCGTCACCGCTACTCTATCCTGCCCTCCTTGCCCTGCTCTGCGGCCAACTGTATTATGGTAATCTCTGTTGTCTGGTTGTCTCGTCCAAGTTTCATATTGTCATCCAGGTACACAGACTCATCAACCATCTCCAGGATAGCAACCTCATCATTTCAGTTTTCTGCAGGCTCATTTTAAGTCGTAAACCTTGCGGGGCTTCCTTCAGCATTGTTTTCAGTACACCTGCATAACTGTTAATGAGGACGGCATAGTCACTAAAAGCGTAAGTGACTGAGATAGCTTTTGTCGATATTTGTTCCGAGGTTACTTCCTTGAACACGTCCTCTAGGCAAATATGTTAGTGAGGTTGTTTCATCTCCTCCCTCAATTGGAACTTTAACCCTTGGCCCAGTTTTCTTCAGTTTTGATATGTACAGTGGTCGCAGATGTATTTTATCCAATTTGAATATCAAGTGTCGGTGTGTGCTTTGTTTATTTCTTCAAGTACAACCCAGGTCTCGTCGAATCGAAGGCTTTTGTCACAGTCCACAAAAGCCATGTGTAGAGACACACTGCTTTCACTACATTGCTCGATCAGAGTACGTATCGTTTGAAGATGGTGATAACACTGAAACTTTTCCTAAATTCTGCTTGTTCGATGCGTTGGAAGGAGTCAGATTCATTGGTAAGTCACCAGTCGTCTGAAAACATATAGAATGGACATTGGTTAATTCGACATTAGGTAATTCAAACATTCGATACGTCGAAATAAATGTATTCTCCTTGAAATTCCTATTCTAATAATTGCAAAAAGAATCGTATTTAATTCGAAGCTTAAACTTGGATAAATCAAAATCAGGATTTTTCGCAAGCTACTTTTCGAAAGACTCCGCGAATTGAAGCTTTCAAAAAATTACCAAGAATCCTCAGTTTTTATTGTACCTTCCTAGTTATGGTCAGGTAGTTGTTACAGTTAACTGACTTAACCTTTATCTCTGCGACTGTCAATGAGTATGGCCATGACCATCGCTTGTCCACGGGCATCCGCACCTGGCCACCTGAAATCTACCCCCTCTTCCATCTTAAAATCGTCAACCTTGGTATGTGAGCAAACAATTGCAAACTGTTTCCGTAAAGCAGGTTTCAAAAATGCAAAAAATTGTTCCAGAAGAACTACAGCGAGTATTTCTCATTGGTTGGCCGGCAGACGCGCCCAGCTTATCTGCTTCCCGTTGACTCATCACTTCCCGTTACACAGCACGGGAATGCCCGCACTTCGCAGTTCAGGTCCGTGCTTAGAACGTGTATTAAGTGTTGACCTGACGCTCCAACTGTTCTCGAGTTGTGAAGTGTTACTTCGGGGTATAATTCTCATAATTCCTCCACATGTGTACACGGTAGAGGAAAGGGTATCTATGTACGATAATTATGTGAAAACATAGTCTTAAAGGGAAGTCGTTAGGAGATTTGTAATACAGTTTCCAGTTGTACTCCCTCCTCATTGAGGGACCGTGCGGTAACTCGTAAATAAATTGAGAGGAACTGGTTCTTTACTTCATAAGAAGCGAAGTGTTATAAAAAAACGTGTACTTAACGAGATAAAAGTAAATGAAATCGCAGAAATATTAGAACATACCCCTACAAAATAAGACAACTTGGTCAAGAAGCCGGGGTTTCGAAGAGCTCAGCATGGCTGGCTACGAAAATGTTAAAATTGAAACCAAACAAGAACATTTCCAACATCTCCTGTCATAAGGCAGGAGCTTAGTTTCGTAATACCTAATTACTAATTTGCTTAATTCTTATTTTATTAATTTTCCTTTTTATCTAATGTCATGCTCGGATAAAGTGAGCTACGTCCGGCTACATGGCTAAATGGTTGGCGTGTAGGGGGATCCCCGGGTTCGATTCACGTCAGGGTCGGATATTTCAACAGTGATTAGTTAATTTCTCTGGCACGGGGACTGTGGGCTTGTGACGTCTTCATCATCATTTCATTCTCATCACGACGCGCAGATCAACTACGGGAGTCAAATCTAAGGACCTGCTCCTGGCGAGCCGAACTTGTCCTCGGACTCTCCCGGAACTAAAAGAAATTTAAAATGAGCGAAGTATGTCCTTATTGCTATGCTGCAGAGTGGGGAGTGATGAGTCAACTGGCAGCAGATAAGCTGGGCGCACCTACCGGCGAACCGATGAGAGAAACTCGCTATAGAAATGCACATGGAACCTGAATGATGGCAAGAAGTAGCGACTGATGCCATTTATGACGTGTATTTTGTTGTTGATAATGAAGTTTTAGTATGTGGAGATGCGACAGGAAACAAGATTCTGTAAGAAGTGCTGCAAAATTCCAATCCATCCAGTGATGAAGAGGAGAGCAGTCATGACATAGACGAACATGTACGGACCACGTCTGATGCCGGTATGACGTTTAAGATGATTTGTTGAAGCTCAGTCGAATATTAGTGATGACGCGTTCCACTATTTAAATAAAACTGAAGGTTTTGTCTATCACGTAAAACTAAACAAACACAAACAAACAAAAATCACTAACTTTCTTAAGCGAGCAATGAAATTAGTGTATTGTCACATCTGCTTAATTGTGTGTAAATATTGTTGACTTACTACTGTTTATATTTTCGTGTGAAATCGTTTGATGTACAGTACAGGACAACATGGCAGCTGTTGAGGGATGGTAGAGTGCATAATACTGTTCTATATTTTTGTTATGGTTTTCGTTTTGGTTATGTCGAATTTTGGATTATGCGATTTTTCTGATTCTCCTTGGAGTTAGAATATTACAAATAGTAAACCTGTATTTGATGACCTCAATACACTCCGAAGACATCATTATATATGATAGTGAATGAATATATATATGATGATCATGATTATAACAACGAGGAATACAGCAGGAAAATACTAACGTGTCCCGTGGTCACCTATAAAACTTTATGCTGTTACATTTCTAGACAATGTAAACATCCCATCTGCTCTCCCTAAATGGCTTGTTAAATAACTAACACCGAATACAAGAGTTAAATTAATATTTAACCCTGCTATTTATTCAGACCATTTATGTGTTTTTTCAGTGCGTATTTTTTGCAGGGGTGTGAGCGCAGGGAATGTGTTTAAAAATGTCTCCATTATGGAGCTGAAACAATGGTTACTTTATGCGATGTAAAATGGACGAGGATGAACATTACCGTTGAATGTTGTAACCTTGTATCCCAGCTTCATAAACACATGTATACCTGTATGTATGAGGGCTTAAATTGTAGCCTCGGAGCGATGGGGTTGTGGCAGATCATATAATGTAAATACGATACGAACACTGTGTATAACGTCAAACACGAACAGAACATTCGCCTGTGAAATAACTCGGTCCCTGTTATCAGTTGAGCCAAGCACACCACAGCAATGAATATTGAATACTATCAAGAACTTGCAACCAATCAACGGCTGTCCATCACCGCAGTACTCTTATCACGTGGTAGGCGCTATTAGGCTAGATGCAAGCTAATTTGGCTGTGAAGTGTCGGCTAAGCCGCTCTTCAGTAGAGTCGAAGGAGTAACATAATCTGTAGGGGTTCTGAAGTTTGCAATTATGGTTCGACTTGACGTTTCAATGCTGCAGACTGGCGGACAATCAGCGAATTATCGATTGACCAATCTCAGACGGTCATTTGGGTAAGCAGATGAGTTCCTCTACCCAGTGTTGCCTGCTGTTGTTTTAAGTCTCCGCGTGCTATCAGCCGTGTTATTCTCCTCTGTTCTTTTGTCAGTCTTGGTGTTGGTGTATCTATTTCACAGTGTTTTTTACTGTTTAGTGATAATATAGAGTGCGTAGTATATTTACTGTAGCGTAATGTACATTTGTGTTCAATTTAAACACGTAATACGTAGGTTTAGATAGGTAGGCCCCTTTAAACAACAAACATCATCACAATCTAAACACGTGTCCAACTCGCTGGCTGAATGGTCAGCGTACTGGCCTTCTGCTCAGAGTGTCCCGGGTTCGATTCCCAGCCGGGTCGGGGATTTTAACCTTCATTGGTTAATTCCAGTGGCCCGGGGGCTGGGTGTTTGTGCTGCCCCCAACATCCCTGCAACTCACACACCACACATACCACTATCCTCCACCACAATAGCACGCAGTTACCTACATGGCAGATGCTGCCCACCCTCATCGGAGGGTCTGTCTGATAAGGGATGCACCCGGCTAGAATTAGCCACACGAAATTATTATTATCTAAACACGTAATACGTAGCTTTAGATAAGTATTAATTTCCTTATCATTGGATTATATTTAGGGTCCTTCGTGTCCAATTATTCTGTCATGTTGGCACCCGATGCTGGAGTGCAGTTCCGAAGAAAAAGATGGCTTTCCTTCACAGAACTCTTCTCAGGAACTAAACTCGTGAAATGTTGTGGATTGTGAGAAAGCATTTTGCGAGGGAAAAAGATAACGGGGTGACACACTTAACTGCTGCTTAAGTGGTTCAGAGATCATCTGAATTCACAAAACTGAGCAAACACATCGTAATTAACATTGCTAAACAAACATACTTAGCTCAACAAGCAGGGCGATAATTAGTCGGTGACTTGGGCGGTAGCGACGCGGGTATAAGGGGTGTGTTTCCTTTATAAAGGATTTATTCCGTGTTTGGTCTGCAAGTATGTGACTGTTAGGATCGCGAATGGAAATTTCACCGATATTTCATTTACGCGAGCGAGTTTTTGTTTATGCTATATATCACCTTGTTATTATTCACATTAGATTTCACCTTTTGATTGACATTTTGAGTGCTTTTTATATTGTACGTTATTATTCTTGTACTGCATGCATAATTTTACTCAACAATTGTATTATTCCGCGTTTTATAACAAACATTCTATTTTCTTGGTAATATCACTTCTGAATAAATGTGTGTTTGTTCATATTTCATCTCACATTCTCATCCGAAGTGCGTTACTATTTGTAATAACTGTATTATTAAGGATTTTATAACATTAATTTTATTCTGAACACGAGGGCAGGCTAGTGCGGTCCTGTTCTAAAGTTGTGTTCTATATCAACTGTCCGTACCCTTCAACAACTTAGCGCCACCGCTCCGACTTTCCGGTGAACTGCCAAGCCGAATCTGAAGGTGCCTCAAATGAAGTAAGGCAAACCCCTAATGTTTATGCAAATCTCACAGCAGAGCTGTTGTTCAGGCTAGTATACTTGTTACTCGTATCGGTATGTTTGCACTCTAACATACAAATGCCTGAAATTCCGACTCTAATTATAATTTTCGTATCATCGAACCTACGTACACATATAATTATTTATATTCATTCATTAGAATAGTGCACTCACACGTCGTTATAGCTTCTCTGCTGAAATACGGCGATTCACTTGTCTTCCGTATAATATCCACGTAAACTGATAGTCGACTTATTTGTACGTTTTTACGGGCTAGTTTTTCCCTCGAACTCAGCGAGGAGTCCCACTACTACCACCTCAAGGACAGTGATCTGGAGCTTCAGACTTTGGGTCGGGGAAGGGAAGGGAAGGAGGACCAGTACTCCGCCCAGCCGGCCTCACCTGATACGTTGAACAGGTGTCTTGTGGGGGATGGGAATATCGGAAGGGATTGACAAGGAAGAGGGAAGGAAGCGTCCGTGGCTTTAAGTTAGGTACCATCCCGGTATTTGCCTGGAGGAGAAGTGGGAAACCACGGAAAACCACTTCGAGGATGGGTGAGGTGGGAATCGAATCACTCTACTCAGTTGACCTCCCGAGGCTGAGTGGACCCGGTTCCAGCCCTCGTACCACATTTCAAATTTCGTGGCAGAGCCTGGAATGGAACCGCAGCCTCTGGGGGTGGCAGTTTATCACGCTGAACACTACACCACAGAGCCGGATTTATTTTTAGACGTAAAAGGTTTACATTCGAAAGTAAAAGATTATTTTATTAAAATAAATGTTATAAGTGGATTAAATCCACTTTATATTAACGATTCTAACAAAAAACACCGAATTTCTGCCGAGTTTCAACGGCTTTCACTAGGTAAAGCATATGAAGGCCTGCTGCTGAGACTAATAAATGAGGTCCTTCAAGGAACGTGGAAGTCACGAACATATTATCTTCGGCTCCCTACTAACTGGATCGTCGCGCTGTGCCATAGTGGTGTTACGTATGCATTTCTGCAGTACAATTCTTCATGTATTTGATAAATTGACGCCATCTTCCCTGCTGTAGTTATTTGAGCGCAGCTCTATCTCTGTCGGTCTCCTCACAAGTCGAGCATGGAAGTATTTTACAGGTGCTATCACTCTCGTCCGGTCAAATACAGTTAAGACGGTAACCATAAGGAAAAATGGAACTCCATTTCTTCGCCATGGCAGAGCGAAGCTCCTTGAAATGGATCAGGTGAAGGTAGGTCATTTCCCATACACTGACGCTGATGTGTTTCATATATTACTATTAGAAATGAGCAGATCCATGGCTAAGTGGTTAACGTTCTGGTCTTTGGTTACAGGGGTCCCGGGTTCGATTCCAGGCAGGTTTATGAAATTTAACCATCATTGGTTAATTTCGCTGGCACGAGGGTTGGGTGTATGTGTCGTCTTCATCATCATTTCATCCTCATCATGACATGCAGGTCCCCTACTGGCGTCAATTCAAAAGACCTGCATCTGGCGAGCCGAACATGTCCTCGGACACCCTCGGCACTAAAAAAAAGCCGTACGCCATTTCATTTTTTCATTAGAAATCAGGAACGAATCATTCTCGCAAACTACGAAGATATAAATCAATGTTGTTACTGATATCAAAGCATAATCTCTATATATTATAATCCCTAATTCTGTCCATCATTCACAGCGATATTCAGGAAATTTGAATGTTTCAACAGCTGAAATTCGTACCGTTACGTCTTCTTTACAAAAAATACAATGAACCTCTCACGACCACACACGTTTTTAAGAAAATACGTTTCTATCAGCGAAATCATTGACGCATATTCGCCATGATTACGTAGGCACACAGCTATATCCATATATCCATCGGCACGACGTCGAACAACGAACAACGCGACTTTTATTACTTTCCACAGATATGTTTTGAAGACTTAAACTTGTACCAGTTATGGGTTAGAAGAACAATGCAATGATGGCCATCATACTTGAACTGCTCAGTAAAAAATAACATATTTCAGTGAAAATAATGAAATATTTTTTCCACCGGACTAAGCAGCTGCCTGCAGGGGTCTGACAGCGTGATTATCCGGTCCCGGTCCCGTTCATTCAGAATGTTGGCCGGCAGGGTAGTAGATGAGCTGTTATAGAATTTCTAATCACTAGAATGCGTGCCAAAAGTCTGGATTATATTCTAAACCTCCCCGCAGTACTCATGTTGGGTGAGGGCATATGACGCTCTTGATAGTGATTCGTTCCGGACAATAATTATATGTAGCTTTCTCAAGAGTAAGCAGAGTCATAGACGTCAAAGTACAATCTGAGCTGAAACTGTGCTCAATATGGTTTGTAAGGAAATATTACAATACCTGTTTCGATTCCAATCGAATGCCGTATGTAACCTGGAAGAGTAACATTTATTCATAAAATATATTCGTCCATCTCCGTGGTGTAGTGGTTAGTGTGATTAACTGCCAACTCCGGAGGTCGCGGTTCTATTCCCGGCTGTACCACGAAATTTGAAAAGTGGTACGAGGGCTAGAACGGAGTCCACTCAGCCTTGGGAGGTCAAATGAGTAGAGGTAGGTTCGATTCCCACCTCAGCCATTTTCGAAGTGGTTTTCCGTGGTTTCCCACTTCTCCTTTAGGCAAATGCCAGGACGGTACCTAAACTAGGGCAACGGCCGCTTCCTTCCCTCTTCCTTGTCTATCCCTTCCAATATTCCCATCCCTCCACAAGGCTCCTGTTCAGCATAGCAAGTGAGTGCGCCTAGACGAGGTATTGGTCCTCTTCCCCAGTGTATCACCGCCCCTGGACGGTAAACAGATTAAGGAAGAAAAAAGTAAGAAGATATATTAATTGTCCATTTAGAATTTTCAATTACTTAATAGATAGTGATTTCGACTGCTCAAGACAGGCTTATGTACTAGTTATATTATAATTCTTCTCCACTTGTAACGGTCCCTATATCGTCGTCGTCGCCGTTATCATCATCATCATCATCATCATTATAAGGCGTTCTGCCAATAGACCTACCTCCATCTTCTCCTGTCCTGGGCCAACTGTCGGTCTCCTTTTCACTTCGTACAGTATTGTGATTCATCTCCTTCGTGGTTTCTTTTCCCCATCCGCTGTACCTTGAAGAACAGTTGTTAAAAGTCCTTTTCTTTCCTCTCAATATATGTCCCGTCCAGTTCACTATCCCCCTATTAATCAGGTTTAGGACAGTTCTTTTTTAATTGATTTTTCAATAGTCTCTTCCCTTTATCCACCCATTTGACAATTATTTTAGTCCACCGACCACTGCACGTGCATCGCTGCTTCCTGTGTCTCTCCGATCTTATTTAGTTCAATGTTTTGAAAAATCGAACACTATTCAATATCATAACAATAATAGACCAATTTGATTCGGAAATGTAACATCAGAGTATGTATAGAACTTTTTGCTCACTGTGTGCTGTTCCATGTTCACATCCGCAAGCCTATCCCCTTCTCTGTAATTCTCTCGAATCGCGCCAGCGGATTGGAACGATTCGCAGGACTACGCGCACACACACACACACACACACACAAGTGATTTCAGTCGGTCAATTTGGTTACCAGATTAGAGTCTATGTGGACTACGCTAGCGTTATGTCGAACAGTATAAATTAGCCATCTGTAATCACCTGAATTCAAATTTGGTGATTCTCCATGCCAAGCGTTGATTGCAATGGAAGCAAAATTTTGTATGCATCATTCGCAAATTATAATGAATAGCGGGTCTATTAAAAAGAAGTTCCAGCTTCCAGGCATGGGATTGGCTAGCCTGTTCGGTATTGGTAACATCATTCGTACATCACGCCAGTGAGGAATTTAGCCTTCTGTATTTTCATGTACTATTATCACACACAGTTGCATAATTAAGGATAGATACACATCAGAGACTGCCATACAGCAATAATATAAATAACAATCGTGTGGCCTCAGCTACCCAGTGCAGACATTTTAATTTGACGCCATCTGGCTATCTGCTCGTCAATTTCAACGTACAGGTTTACTCTAGGCCCGCTAGATGGCAGAATTAACCGAAACTCTCTTGGGTGTCTGTGGATAATATTTAGTGAAATTTGTCGGGTAAACACCAAATGTGTCATCAGTGTAATGGTACATATCACATCCCCATGCTGGTTTTATTAGAGCATATTATTATTATTAGACTATTATTATTATTATTATTATTATTATTATTATTATTCTTTTAATGGTGTAATAAGTTAAGAATATTTGAAGCTGGAAGCCCTCAGTGTTAGGTATTAGTAATTTGTTTTCTTGAGGCAATTGGAAAACATACAGCTATTTCCAGGTTCGGAATAACAACAAGGAAAACTTTATGAGTCATCGTGCGGAGAGTCCTACCTGAGACACGGACACCAACACGTCAGACTTTGGCCGTGGTCCAGTTGTAGACACGTTTTACCATTGTCACCATGGCACTGGATATCTCTCGCTCATGATTGGACAGACAAACCGGCAGGAACTTGGATATCGAGAAATGGTGGGGAGGAGAAGTCTACTAAAATTTGGAACGGACGCGGTCCAGTGAAAGAGGAGGAGCTTGTCTGTGCTGAACACGTACGTGTCTCTCGCTCCGCTGTCCCTCTCCTCGCCAGGCGCTCTGTACTTTTTAAGTGCTAGTCCAGCAGCTGTACTTGTTAGTACAATTTCGAAAGAGCATTTGTCAGAGCTGAGCACTTTTCAGTGCTCGCTTACTGTTCTCTTTCAGGATTTCTTTTCAGGAGGACCAGGACGGAGAAGCTATCTGTTCCAGCGAGACCGGCCGACTACGACTGCAGAAGAACCGTACCAAAACTAGAAGCGGCGCTCATCGCTGCGGAAGACCCCTATCTTCGACGCCCGGCGCACTGCTGGTGTACAACCGGTGGGGGAAGCATACCTACGAGGAGACGATTTACATAACCGATCTCCTTAAAGCGATTGCGGAGTTCATCGGAGAGTCTCTCTTCGAGATCATCAACGAGGTGATCCCTGGCTGCACGGTCATCATCTGCCCTAGGGATGCAACCAGCCTCAGGACCTACGAGGAGCTGGCGTCCCAGCAGCACCAAGTGGTCGGACTACCGGGACTCAGGGAGAATCTGGACGTCTCAGGCTACCAGGAGGCAGTCACCCAGACGGAGCCAAGGACCGACGGCGGGCCCCCAGTTGGACCGCTGTACTTTACGAAGTACACACAGACCAACAAGGCCGCCAACCAGGTTCATCGACCGGCTGCCAGGGCGAAGTTTACGCAGACGCATGCCTACCAGGAAAGCGCTTGCGAAGGCGGACGGCTGCACAGCAGTGGAGGAGGACGCCCCCTGGCGTTTAGAGGCTGCTGTGCAGGCCCAGCCTGCCAGTGTGACTGTCGAGCTGCAGACATCGACGTGCGCCCCACAGGACAGGGAACGCTGTCGAGTGTTGGCACCGACCGACGCCACCGCCGCCAGCCAGGAGAAGGAAGAAGACGGCGACGCAGTGGAACCACCCGCTACCGCGGGACCACCAGGCTGGGAGGAGGGCCACCAGGAAGAGGCCCCTTCTCCTGCCAAGAAGAGATCCCCGGGAAGAAGACGCCGCCCCAGGACCAGGAGGAGGAAGAAGAAGACGCTGGCCCACCAGGTGAGGGCCGCCCAGCCGCAACTCAGGACTGCTCCCAGGACAGCAGCCGAGCAAGGAGTCAATCAGGAGAGGACCTCAGTGGGTAGCGGCAATCAGATGAGATTGAAACGTCCCCCTCAACGGCACTTGCAGTGTTTCCGCTGTTTGAGGTGGGGCCACCGGCAGGAGAATTGTGGCCCCCAAGTGAGGTGCAACCGTTGTGGGGGTGATCACCATTACACGGCCTGCGCAACACTTAAGGAGGTGCCGGTGTGCCCCAACTGCGCGGGGGCCACCCGGCCTCCCATCGCAGTTGCACAGTCTACCGGGGCATGGCGGAGGCAGAGAGTAAGGAGGCCCAGCGTCATGACCCAACCCCTTCCAGGATGCCCACGCCCCGGCGGGCTTGGCCTCATTCTCCGGGATCGGAGACTGGGTACGAGGGACTCCAAGGAGGTGGCGCTGTCCGGCGGGCCCTAGTGGTACTCGACGCATGGCTCCGCAACCGGCAAGGCCCGCGCTAGTCACGGCAGTGCCCAGACGGACCGATCCCCTGGCAGATGGAATGGCGAGACGATGGATCATGGCTGGTGCATGATACCTATTCTCAACTAACACTACCACTGGACCTTTCCAGCCCAAATCCTTGTATGTGCTATCACAAGATGTCAGGTTTTACATATAGGCGCTTCCTCTTTCTGCCTATGTGGTTTTCCCCTGACCCTTCAATACCACACCTCAACACTACCTTACCAACACAAACTCTTGCCGTGGTAGCGAGTCTAACTCGGAAACCGGCAGATACTCCTTGTATCACATCCCACTCTTCCCTGCTATGTCTTTCTTGTTAGAAATTAATAGCATGTCGCAGGCCATGTAGATTGAGTCGATGGTCACGGCGGGAGGGGGGGGGGGAGGGCTACGGGGAGCCCCCGTAGAAAAAAAAAAGCGGTCCAGTGAACAATTTACGGAGGATATAACTGTGAGAATTAACGAGTGTACGTCTGATTATGCACGAACGGAGCAGTTCTGTTTGCTTGTTGATACTTACATAACTCTTGCGCTAAGGTTTCAAGGCATGGACTAATAGAGTGTGTTTGTAAGAGCGAAAGTGTCTCTAAAACCAAGTGTTGTTATCAGTGAAAAACAGGTACACAAACAATGTGATATCCGTGTGTTGATGGAGATAGCCGGCAATTTGTGTTGATAAACAGAGAGAGTGACCATTGGTCATCGGGCCTACTACAAATGGTAGTAGAGTCCCCACTGTCGTGTTCCCACTGCTTTTCGTTCTATTCTAGGATTGATGAATGTATATAAGAAGTCTTCCAGTAGTTTTGCATATTTATTGAGTGTGTTGCTATCTTGTATGTATTTGTGTGGCGAGGAAGTGCTTACATACAGATAAAGGTTATGTATGAATACAGATGGTTGATTTTCAATTATTGGAGAACCTCGGTGAAGTTCGTACCCGCTTATTCATTTTCAGGGGGTTAGGTAATGCCGAATCAGCCAAATACAATTTTTTTTAACTCTATGGACACGACTCGAGTGGGATATTTTATGCTCTACCATTTATTTTTAGATGTCATTAATATCCTAAATTGAGGGATCCTATGGTGACCTTTGGTTCCCCTTTACCTCCATTTTCTGCTAGTTATATATATACCGAGTGGTTCACCAGCCCCTTATTTTTTAGGAGGTAGGTAACTCAACTTCTGTGGTTTAGTGGTTAGCGTGATTAGCTGCCACCCCGGAGGTCCGGGTTCAATCCCCGGCTCTGTCACGAAATTTGAAAAGTGGTAGGAGGACTGAAACGGGGTCCACTCAGCCTCCGGAGATCAACTGAGTAGAGATGGGTTCGATTCCCACCTCAGTCATCCTGGAAGTCGTTTTCCGTGGTTTGCCAATTCACCTCCAGAAAAATGGCGGGATGGTACCTAGCTTAAGGCCACGGCCGCTTCCTTCCCTCTTCCTTGTCTATACAAACCAATCTTCCCATCCCTCCACAAGGCCGCTGTTCAGCACAGCAGGCGAGGCCGTCTGGGCGAGGTACTGGTCATTCTCCCTGTTGTATCCCCCACCCAAAGTCAGAAGCTCCAGGACACTGCCCTTGAGGTAGAGGTGGGATTCGTCGCTGAGTCTGAGGGAAAAACCGAACGTGGAGAGTAACCAGACTAAGAAGAGGAAGAAGAAGAAGAAGAAGAAGAAGAAGAAGGTAACTCAACTAACGCGTATATCGTTGTCATCCGAATAAACATTAGTACCTGCTTCTTTATGGCCTTAGTACAAGAATACCGTGTATATAATGCTCGCGAATATGGTAGAAATCAGTAACGACAGTATTATTTCTATTGCTTAAAGTATTATGAATGTGGAAAATAATCACAGCTGCGAATAACACTATCTTACGTTTGGACAGGAAGTGTCTATAAGGACTAAAACGTGTTTACCATGCACCACAGCTCGCGGTAGCTAAACCGCGTGGTACTAGGCCCAAATCACAGGCTAGGTACACTTCTTATCGATTAACTCCGTTTACACCGACTGTAATACGGCCAAATACCACCCTTTCCCGGAGAGTGTATTTGGTACTGAAAAAGTACCGTTTTAATCCGATGTTACGTAACCAGGTTGGACTACGACATGATGATCTGTAGGTAGGAAGTATATTCTTCTTCTTCTCTTTAATCTGTTTTCCATCCAGGGTCAGTTCTTCCCTAGGACGCAGCGAGGGGTCCCACCTCTACCGCCGCAAGGGCAGTGTCCTGGAGCTTCAGACTCTGGGTCGGGGATACAACTGGGGAGTATGACCAGTACCTCACACAGGCGGCCTCACCTTCTATACTGAACAGGGGCCTTGCGGGGGGATGGGAATATTGGAAGGGATAGACAAAGAAGAGGGAAGGAAGCGGCCGTGGCCTTAAGTTAGGTACAATCCCGGCATTTGCCTGGACGAGAAGTGGGAATCCACGGAAAACCACTTCCAGGATGACTGAGGTGGGAATCGAACCCATCTCTACTCAGTTGACCTCCCGAGGCTGAGTGGACCACGTTCCAGCCCTCGTACCACTTTTCAAATTTCGTGGCAGAGCCGGGAATCGAACCCGGGCCTCCGGGGGTGGCAGCTAATCACACTAACCACTACACCACAGAGGCGCACCCTGCATATTCACAGTACCTAACAAGTGTTTGAAATGTTCACCACTTTACTATGTTCATTTAACTTTTTACCATTACTGAGCACGAGGCATACATTTTAATTCGTCCGTGCTTTCTCCTTAGAAAAGCAACAATTCAACGTACTCTTCATGCGAATACAGCGTGAGGAAATGAATAAGTGCTGTGATGCGACCTGCTTGGTGTGGATTGTTATTTGTGTGCGTTGGATTAGGTAGGTTGTGGATTCGAATCCCATGCTGGCCGAAACGGTTTTCCTCGTCTCCCATTTTCACCCCAAGGCAAATACCGGGACGGTGCCTTAATTTAAAAAAACAAGGCCGATTTCCTTCCCCCATCCATTCTTAGTGGGAAGACGCCAATACAGAGCGCACTCCTTAAAACAAACAGCAAAAAATATTGAATAATAGTGTATTCCCGCTAAGAAAAACACCTCTGTCGTTCAAAGAATTTGCCTTATGCTCGGTTCGAACCACTACACTGTCAATCCTTAGACATCACCTGCTACAGCGCTTAACCGATTCAGCCACGATATCAGTATACATGGTGCTATCTAGAGGTTTAGTACCTAAGTACTGCCGTTCCAACTCGTTCCAACACACGTGTCAAAGTCTTCAGTGGAGGTTTACAGTATTAATTCAACGTCCTTGTCCGCCTCTGTGGTGTAGTGGTTAGCGTGATTAGCTGCCACCCCCGGAGGCCTGGGTTCGATTCCCGGCTAGCCACGAAAATTTGAAAAGTGGTATGAGGGCTTTTACGGGGTCCACTCAGCCTTGGGAGGTCAACTGAGTAGAGGTGGGTTCGATTCCCACCTCAGCCATCCTGGAAGTCGTTTTCCGTGGTTTCCCACTTCTCCTCCAGGCGAATGCCGGGATGGTACCTAACATAAGGCCACGGCCGCTTCCTTCCCTCTTCCTTGCCTATCCCTTCCAATCTTCCCATCCCTCCACAAGGCCCCTGTTCAGTATAGAAGGTGAGGCCGCCTGGGCGAGGTACTGGTCATCCTCCCCCGTTGTATCCCCGACCAAGAGTCTGAAGCTCCAGGACACTGCCCTTGAGGCGGAAGAGGTGGGATCCCTCGCTGAGTCCGAGGGAAAAACCGAACCTGGAGGGTAAACAGATGATGATGATGATGGTGTTCATTAAACAAAATTATAAGGATCTTCATGTTTTATGCGTTAGTTGGGTTGCTGTTTCCGAAAACTTAAGGAGCTGGTGAACCACCCGGTATATATACAGCGTGATTCAACCGCCCTTTCCAATGTAGTTTTATGCAACCCACAATATTCACTCCGTCCTGAAAACATCTGCCCTGCCGGTATGCTCAGATAACACAACCTCATATCCTCACCATGATAGGCAGCCATAATGTTATACTCGTATTAAACACAGGAAGACGTGCGAGTGCCTTCTAGATCATATGAACCTGACTCGCCGGCGAAACCCTAAATTGATATTGTGACTGCATTAAAGCTAATAACTGCTATAAGCTGCCCTATGTGTCGTACGGAACGGTAGTGTAGTTCGTAAAGGCGTGGCGGAGCGGGATTGCGTGGCAGGTGGGAGGTTCGATTCCGGGGCGAATAATACATTTTTTTGAAATATATATTGTGATGTAGCGGGCCAAGAAACAGGGCCTCCTCGTCCTATGCATTTCACTGGCAGTTTCTGGTTCAGATGGTTACGAACGGGAAAAGTCGAATGTGGTGGAGCTCCATCCTGTTGCAACCACATCGTCAAACGATCGTGCAAGGTCACATCCTCCAGCAGAAGTGGGAGTTCCTGACGCAAAAAGTGCAGTTAGAGTGACCCTTCCAATGGCCCTCAAAGAAATAAGGTCCAATCAGGCGATCCCCTAAGATCCACAGCAAACGTTCACTTCCCATCGTACTTGATAGGCCGCCTGTCACACACAGTGAGGATTGTCTGGACTCCAATAGTGCATGTTGTGGCGATTGACGTTCCCATTATTGTGGAAGCGCGATTCGTCCGAGAGCAAGAAAAGCGATACGAATGCTGCATCATTGTCCAGCCTGCCTAATAGTCACCGACAAAACTCCATTCGAGCTTCGAAATCTCGTCCATGGCGCTCTTGGTGTAGCTCAAGATGGTTTGGGTAAAATGTATATTCATGCAGTATTCGCCAAACGGACGGCTGGCTGGTGTTCACCTGTCATGCAATCGCCCTTATACTGATGTGTGGATTATTACGAGCTGCCTCCAGAACGACCTCTTCTGTTTCACCCGATGTAACGGGCCTATCGCGGACTGGTGGCTGGTTGGCAATCACACCTGTTGTCCTCAGGCGCCTTTCAGCACGGTGGAATGTCGTAGCAGCCGGGTGTCTGTCGGGATGAGGAGCATGTCAATGTACTCCTCTGGGGAAAACATGTCGGATGCAGGGATTACAGTACAACCAGGCCCTAACCAGCGGAGTACGCGTCATCCTACTGTTTGAATGTGGCAAACGTGGGCTTCTGTTATCGTATTCAAGCATCATACCGATGCGAAAATATTTGAACAAGGCAGGATTCGAACCGCCTCTGGCACATTCCGTCGATTGTTAAATGAAAGCCTAACCTCATCCGCTATGCTACACTGCTGGAAACATGCTGGTAGTATGAAGAGAGCAGAGTACATACACCATCCGGTTACATGTTTAAGATATTAATTACTCAGTATTACCTAGTTTTATGCATTGATTCTCCTCTTCATTCCACGCGGTCACGAGGCACGCCACATTAATATAGTTACATGGTAAAAGGACGTTGCTCCATTATTTCAATGCGTCATGTTTTACGATCGGATGATATTACATTTCGCTAGGGTTCAAAATCGTGTGCAAAATGTGCTCACTGAACATTAGTGCCATACAGTATGCCTGAAGGAGAATAGCACCCCTATAACCATGTGTACGTTAGTTGGGCTGCAGCAAAATAGGCTATATTGGAAGGGGTTGCTAGATCACTCTGTATTATCTTCTTCTTCATTGTCGTTTGGGGCTACCGAGAACCACGAGGCTCCTATGTTCTCGTCACATGGGCCTTCTGCTTTCTCCTATTCCAGTATTCCTTCATTTTCTGGTTGTGAGCCAGCTTTCTTTCCTCCGCATACACAAGTCTGCTGGTTCCTGTGTTCTTCCTACTCGTACGTGATGTTGGAAACATTTTGTCGAGTCTTGTCGCGTCATGCAAATTTTCGGATGATCCCCAGAACTATGACATATTCATGTAAAAAACCAGTTGGAAGGACAACCGTAGGGTTTCCGCTTCCATCTCTTGGATATAGATGAAGTGGTAACTCGCCTTGCATGAGGTGTGAAGTGTGGAGACACTGTTTGGTGTGTATTCGTAAAGTGAAGTACCAGAGAACCCATTCAATACAGGACTACTGTGGGCAGCCCTGAGGATGGTTTTCCATTTTTACACCAGGCAAATTCTGTGACTAAGTTACCGTTACTTCAGTAACAAAGTAACTAAATAGCTAAATTCAATCACAAACGAAGCAAGTGTTACACAAGCGAGGCGCGGGGATTCCCTATCACGACGGGACAACCTGCTCCTAGCCATGAGGTCAAGACTGATGCGTCAGTTTGCCTTTACAGTAGCTTTCAGCTTAGATTCGGAAGGTAGTAGTTCCGACCCCTACTGTCAGTAGCCCCTAATTATTTCCCAATATCACAGCAGGCAAATGCTGGAGCTGTACCTTAATTAACACCACGGCTGCTTCCTTCTCACTCCTAGCCCTTTCCTATACCATAGTCGCCATACGACGTAAAGCAGATTATAAAAAAATATATGTTCAGTATATTCACCATCTAAACACGCCTTAGATGCTTCGGATTTTGAGAGACATTAATTGGTGGGAAATTTTGTCGTGCATGAATTCTTTTATCTTTATGTATTTTCTGATTACTATTATTGTATTTTTTTCTATTTGCTTTACGTCGCACCGACACAGATAGGTTTTACGGTGACGATGGGATAAGAAAGGGCTTAGAAATGGGGAGAAACATGCCGTGCTGTGAAAATGGGAAACCACGGAAAACCTTCTTCCGGGCTGCCAATATTGAGGTTCGAACCCACTATATCCCGGGTGCAAGCTCACAGCTGCGCGCAAATAACCACACGGACAACTCGCCCGTATTTCTTCTGATATTATTTCTGTTATCAGCTTCATACAGTTTCTATTATGAGGAAGTATTTCTTCATTGGAGAAAGGGGTTGAAACTTAATACGAAAATAAAAGGAAATTTTCTTCGACCTATCACATTGTTCTAAAGAAAGTTAACAAAACAGTTCCTATCATCATCTACTGAACAGAATATCAACTAAGAGGATAATCTGTAAACAGCGCCGGAAGTGTCCGGCCAGTAACAACACTGTAAACTGCCACCCACATCCCCCCCCCCCCCTCCTGTTCCTCCTCTTGCATCGGTAAGTAAGAGTATGGTGCTGTCGAATGAGAGGAAGTTAACAGTGAGAGTGTGGCCATTGCTATGTTGCCAAGATTCTTTCTACGTACGGGCAAGTAGCGTAACACAAAGAAACATTACGTCATAAATACGTGTTCTGTTCCACGGACGGTAGGGCATGTGATGGTGTGAACTAACGCTAGAACTGCGCCTGTCTTAAAATAATGCTCAGAAAGTAAAGCACATGGTTGGTTGCAAATGATGTAGGCTCATATTAAGACGAACACGAACACCCTGCTCCTGAGCTAAAGGAATTAACCGTACAAAGTTAGAATGCTCATTCCAGCCGGTAATCGATTCTGTGGCCTTCTGAAACAAACGCCACAAAGCTGACAATTCAGCGGTCGTAAGAATTTGCAGGTGATAAAATTATTCGTATTGAGTAGTGGAATAGAGTATCATTAATAGTCATTAAACAAAGTACATTGTAATAGATAAAGACAAACAAACTATACAAATGAGTTTAGATCATGAATATACAAGGTGTCCATCCTTGTGGCGTAGGAGTTAGTGTGATTAACTGCCACCCCCAGAGGACCGGATTCGATTCCCAGACCTGCCATGAACCTTGAAAAGTCGTACGAGGACTGGTCCACTCAGCCTAGGCAGGTCAACTGAGTAGAGGGGGTTCGATTCCCACCTCAGCCATCCTCGATGTGGTTTTACGCGGTTACGTGATTTCCCACTTCTCAAGGCAAGTGCTGGAATGGTATCTAACCTAAGGCCACGGCCGCTTCCTGCCTTCTTCCTTCCAATCTTCATTTTTTTTTTTTTTTTTTTTTTTTGCTAGTTGCTTTACGTCGCACCGACACAGACAGGTCTTACGGCGACGATGGGATAGGGAAGGCCCTGGAATGGGAAGGAAGTGGCCGTGGCCTTAATTAAGGTACAGCCCCAGCATTTTCCTGGTGTGAAAATGGGAAAACTCGGAAAACCATCTTCAGGGCTGCCGACAATGGGGCTCGAACCCACTATCTTCCGGATGCGAGCTCACAGCTGCACGTTCCTGACCACACGGTCAACTCGCCCGGTCATCCAATCTTTCCATCTCTTACTAGGCACCTGCTCAGCATGCTGGTGAGGCCACCTGGGTGAGATACTGGTTCCCCTTCCCAGTTGTCTCACTCTCCAGGACACTGACTTTGAGTGGTAGAGGTGGGATCCCTCGCTGAGTGCGGAGGAAAAGTGAATTTTGGAGGTTAAATCGATGAAATAAGTAATAAATGCTTAAGATTTCACAGTATACGTAAAGTAACCTTGTTGATTTATAACTCGCACAGTGATAACATAATACCGTCATTTACACTTCATCTCCTTTGGAATATTTTATTATTATTATTATTATTATTATTATTATTATTATTATTATTATTATTAAGGGAGGGGGTATTCTGCCCGAAGGCAGGTCCGAACCTCCGCAGAGGTGTTCCTGAGCCGCAGTTTACGTGCGGTAGGGTGGCCAGCTCCTTTCCGCTCCTCCATTCCCTTACCACCCACCAACAGCGCGTGGCAACCCATCCAACTCCTGACCACGCCCAATGTTGCTTAAATTCGGAGATCTCACGAGATCCGGTGATTCAACATGGCTACGGCCGTTGGCATTATTATTATTATTATTATTATTATTATTATTATTATTATTATTATTATTATTACCGATTTTTACCGAGAAAGTGGTTGCATAGTTGTGTCAGCTTGCGTTCGGGAGATAGTGGGTTCGAACACAACTGTTGGCAGCCCTGTAGATGGTTTTGCGTGGTTTCCCCTTTCCACACCAGCCAAATGTTGGGGTTGCACCTCAATTAAGGCCGCGGTCATTTCCTTCCCCCTGCTAGCCCTTTTCTACTCCATTATCCCCATAAGACGTAAGGCATAAAACAAATTGAAAAGGTAATCACTGACAGTGGACCTTAGTGTCTGAAAACCATTTCTGAGCTAAAAATGTGTGTGCTGACACGATTGTATAACTTGAATAATACTACCATCAGCACTGATTTGTCAGAACAGTTCTGATATTTTATGAAATATATACATATTCTTTATTACACAGGTAATGAGGCTAAGCCTTACATATTTAGATATGTACACTTGTTTACTAATTTATCTGGAGGTGCATCAATTTTCCTACCTGTTTACCGTACGTGTTGTTTGCACTCAGCCAGTATGTTTATGTCATTTGAAGGAATTTCACCGAAATTTCCCTTAATTCCAATGTGAGGTAGATAGAAAGGATCATTCCTGTCTAATTATGATAATCTTGAGATTTCCTTAGTCCAATATTAACTGACACCAAGGGGAGGAACATTGCCATGGCCAAGAATGAACTGTCTTGTTATTTGGAAGGATCGCTCCACTTCAGTAAAGCTTGATATTAAACTAACAATCAGTCACCACTGATCTGCATTTAGGGCAGTCGCCCAGGTGGCGGATTCCCTATCCGTTGTTTACCAAGACTTTTCTTAAATAATTGAAAGGAATTTGTAAATTTATTCAACATCTCCCTTGATAAATTATTCCAATTCCTTACTCATTTTCCTATAAACGAATATTTGTCCCTAGTTTTCTCCTAGAATTCGAACATTATCTTTATGTTGTGATCTTTTATACTTTCAAAAGAACCACTCCAACATACTCGTCTACAAATGTCAGTCCACGCCATATTTTAATTGACAGCTTGGAGCATACCACTAATTCTTGCAGCTCGTCTCCTTTCTCCCAAGATTTCCCAGTCCAGACTTTGTAAACATTTTCGTAATGCTACACTAGTATTATCAGTCTTTATGTACGGTTCTGAACCCTGACGTTGCGAGCTGAAGATTTGAGGAAGATCGACTCGTTTGAAATGTGGTGCGGGAAGCTAATGCTTCTCATATCATAGACAGTATTTCGCACCAACGAGTCTATCCAAATGAGCTATTCATCAGTACCACTAGCAGAGTGTGAGCAAAAGGAAATATCCAAGGGAAAGATAATGGTTGCCCAGTTGAACTTCCTCTTAAAACAATTCTCACCACCAACAACAGTGAGGAGCCTCCGCACGTTGGACGGACTGCATAAAACGCACGTCCCCGATGCCCCTGTTTCTACGTCCCACCAACTACTTTTAACGGTTTTCGGAGACGCCGATGTGCCGGAGTTTTGTCCAGCAGGAATTATTTTACGTGCCAGAAAATCTACTGACACGAGGCTAGTATCTGAGCATCTTCAAATACCGCCAGGATCGAACCTGCCAAGTTGGGGTCGAAAGGCCAGTGCCTGAACTGTCTGAGTCACTCAGCCCGGCCCTTCTACAAGCAACATGTCTGGGGGAAGATAGCGAAGGATGGCGACTGACAAATAAACGAGGATAGAGAGAGGGAAAGAGTAGATTATCAGTTAATTTGCTATGCATAGAGTTTTACCTTGTTCATGAGAATATAGATTGATGCTGTTATTAGGCGCGAAGTTAGCCGTTGAGTCCGTCATATTACGAGCTATAAAATGTAAAATTCATTCATGAACAAAGACAATGTTATACAGTACAGGTACAACCAGGTCCTCGCAGATCACTTTTAAATATCTAATAAGTTTAATCATGAGAAAAGGTGGTTTTGTAGGCCTATGTTCAGCTTTTTAGCTAATTAACTAGCGCCGTGAAGGGTAGTGTGCTTTGTAGTCCCGAGTTCGACTTCTAGCTAATCTAAAGATTTTAATGAGGTCTGAGGGCTGGAAATGGGTCCAATAATTTCGTCAGTTCAAATTGTCTGATAAATGAGGCAAGCAGACTTTGTCGAAAAAGTCACATTGACTGCGTGACAGTGTTGGACAGCAGTTGTTTTGTTAGGCTAAAATCTTCAATGAGCTGCATTTGTACAGCGTTTCACTTTTACGAGGCTCGGGCGGTAGCACGCCATTCTCTAACCGCTGAGATCCGTAGTTCAAATCCCGGTCACTCAATGTGAGAATTATGCTGGACAAAGTGAAGGTGGGACAGGTATTCCGGTTTTCCCTGTCACGCGCTCCACCATCATTTCATTTAATCTGTCAGTCATTAATCACTAACCCAGAGGAGTGCGACAGGCTTCGATAGTCGGCTCAATTCCTATCCTCGCCGCTAGATGGGTGCTTCACTCATTCCCTTGACCTGGTTGAAACTGGAACAGCTAGTTCCTCTTTTACTAGGCCCGGCTCCTCGGCTGCAAGTCACAGGTTCAGATAATCCTCGGTTCGATTTCCTGGAGCTTCTTATTCCTCCTAATTGGAGACTGGGTGTTTGTGTTTGTCCCAAGACGTCCCTCTTCACACACACATCACACTAGGAGCTACCACAGAAAGGCACAAGAGTGAATACATCCCTCCACACAGGCGTTGGGTCAGGAAGGGTACCCTACCGTAAAACAGGGCCAAATTCATATGGCGACACATTTTACACCCAAGGCCGCATCAGCATGCGGAAAATCTGTTAGAAAAAAATAATTATTGCATCTCAACTAGCTGCTTTTGCATGGAGAATTCATTATTGTTTAGCGTATGGCGTAGATGAACATTTATATTTAATGTACGTACAAAATAAGCCACCGAATGGTAATTAATAAGCAGAAGGTTGATATATGGTGCTTACAGAACTAGTTCTTACAGGCTCTGGATCAAGGTTGCTGAATCATCTGCTAAATACACTCATTAGAATGTGTTTTTTTTTTTTTGCTAGTTCTTTTACGTCGCACCGACACAGATAGGTCTTACGGCGACGATGGTACTGGAAAGGGCTAGGAGTGGGAAGGAAGCGGCCGTGGCCTTAGTTAAGGCACAGCCTCAGCATTTGCCTGGTGTGAAAATGGGAATCCACGGAAAACCATCTTCAGGGCTGCCGATAGTGGGATTCGAACCTACTATCTCCCGGATGCAAGCTCACAGCCGCGTGCCTCTACGCGCACGGCCAACTCGCCCGGTCATTAGAATGTATTAACAACTAGAATTATCTTATTCACAAAACGAAGATAAAATCGAAAACGCTTGCACGTAACAACTGGAAAATGGAGCTCGCCTGGGTTAAAGCCTACGTTCGAAGCTACGGTAACGAACTGGTGAATCATCTGTCGAAGGAAGTAGCGCACTACAGAAAAATTAGTGAGTGTTACAGCAAAATTTCTAAATGTGTTTTGATTAAGAAATTAAGAAATGCGATTATACGAAGGGTTCACTTACAAAACCATTCTGCCCCACGATCACAGACAGACTTTCCCTACGAATGTACTTAACACCAAATTTCACCGCAATGGTGCCGGGGCATGGGAAATTCGGAACATATTTCCATCATTAAATCTCCTTATTCTGCTTTATCTGTTTACGCTCCAGGGTTGTTTTCCCTCGGACTCAGCGAGGGATCCTACCTCTACCGCATCAAGGGCAATGTCCTGGAGCGTGAGACATTGGGTCGGGGATACAACTGGGAAGGAGGCCCAGTACCTCACCCAGCCGGTGTCACTTGCTTTGTTGAACAGGGGCCTTGTGGGGGATGGGAAGATTGGAAGGGCTAGACAAGGAAGAGGGAAGGGAGCGGCCGTGGCCTTAAATTACGTACCATCCCGGCATTTGCCTGGAGGAGAAGTGGGAAACCACGGAAAACATTTCCAGGATTGCTGAGGGGGGAATCGAACCTCTACTCATTTGACCTCCTGAGACTGAGTGCACTCCGTTCCAGCCCTCGCACCACTTTTCAAATGTCATGGCAAAGACGGGAATATGACCGCCTGTTCGCAGCGAGCCTCCATTCATATACCTGGTGATGAAGTTCTAGAATTTTCCGCGTGCGGCCAAAATACGAGCGTTCCAGTTTCGCCTTCTAGAAAATTCACGGAAACACCAGACGAAAATCAGACTAGAAACAGAGGCTGTCACATACCCTCAGGCCTGCCGGGAGCTCTCCAGCCTGACTCACTCACTCATTCCTTGCTTGAAAGACGGAAGGAGGCTACAACAGGCTGACAGTCCCATGACCACGTATAATAATAATAATAATAATAATAATAATAATAATAATAATAATAATAATAATAATAATAATCGAACCCTGGCCTCCGGGGGTGGCCGCTAATCACACTAAAAGTGCGTTTTCCAAAGTGCGACTGTAGCCGCCACGGCGGCCAGAGCCGCACGACTGGGGTCGCCATTTACGTTGCCGACAGCAGCCGCAGGCGACGGGCACGTGGGATGTTTTCTTAAGGGGCCCACAGACGTGCAATATTATTGCGCAATACCGGGGTTTGTGCAATATAGTTGATAGTGTGTATTTAATATTGAAGGGTTGTGCAATATATTGTACGAAATCACAAAAGGTTGAAATATATTGCGCAAATCGCAAAGTACTGTGCCGTGTCTTGGCAATATTGTGCAATATTCCGTCCCCCCGCCAGTTGGTATCAACAAGTGGGGGAGAACGTATCGTGATGGCAGACAAACAGGTGGTAAAAAATTTATTTTGGAGTTTTTCCAAACCTTCCGGCTGCATGGGACGTTAACAGCAAAGATTACAGTAATCGCGTTAAAAAAAAGTGAACAGAACGAGCTACTTATTGAGAAATATCGCGAAAAATACCTGAACGACGACAAGCAAGAAGTTATTTTTTTAATCAGTTCTCTGCGTACAAACTTCCGGAAGGAAATGAAGCGGCTTCATGATACAGAGACGAGTGTTCACCAAACAAAATACCGGCATGGACTAACTATATTGCACCCATAAGCGAATGTGCACAATGAATGTATAAATTAAATGTTTAATAATTCGCATATGGGAATACTGCAGTAGGCTGGGAAAAGTTTGCAGTCTCACAAAACAACAGTCAGGCGCCGTTCAGACTGGAAATATATCTACAGAATACGTCTTAAGGCACGAACAGGAAATAGCTGGCCTGAGTGGTACGTCCAATTATGTTTTATGATGCCGACGAGAAGTGGAATCCGCACATCGGAATTTTCCCTGCCCAGAAGAGCGAGTGAGAAACGAATAATGCCCGTCATCCCTTGGCAGAAAATGGAAGAATCCAAAATACTAAGAGCGCGAACGTCTCAGCCAATCACAAAAGTGCAAATTTTAATGTCTTGTCATAGCGGGAATCTACAACTAGTATTTCGCGATTTGGTGCCCGAAGTAGCAGTGAAAGATTGTGTCCTGACTTCCTAACAATATTTGAGGATTTATCAGTGCAAAAGTGTGGTTAATCAGCGGTTAAATAAGAAAATTTCAATTTTACATGGAAGAGTGGTATCGCCAAGGAAATGAACAGTCATGGCGGGAAGGCGCCATACTCTTACAGAAAATAGAGCCTGTGACGCGTGCCGTCCTATAAATTAACCTGTGATCATTTCTCATAACGCAATGTAACACGTAAATTGGACCAAAATTAGGAATGTTTTTGAACACATTTCCTAAAATTCTAACCTATGGACGTATGATAAATCGGTCCCGAGGGCCGGATCATTACGCCACATCCCTTCCACAGAACTATTTTTGAAGTGGGGGTGGACTGTTTACAAAAACGACGTCACCAATGTGGTGAACTTCAGTCTCGTCAGAATTCTCAGTCTTGGGGAATTTCAGTCTTGTACAGCAGTTGGCATCCGAGTGAGTAACGTATTCATTTGTGTGAGTAATATCTTAGCCGAAATGAACACTTTGACAAACTTTTATTCAACTTTAGTTTATGCAGAGATAACCAAGCAATTAAAGTAACGACTGACAATGGTAGTTATATTTTCAACACTTGCCTTGAATGAACTTATGACGTGCTAGGACCGGAATGAACAATGAATTACTTCGTAACCCGTAGCTACATAACATTTCCCTAGTTCACGTGTAGCTTGTATATTTCGTGGAAAAGTCATATTTTGGAGGACGATTATTATAAAATTCTCCACATCATCGGGAACATTATATTTAAATATTTCCACACTCTCATAGAACTATTATTGCAAGTGAGATATTTGGGAGCAGAATTAGTCAAGCCAGTTACTGGGAGAAAAACTTTGTTTTCACAAGTGGAATGCTGCCGCACTAAGACCTTGAGTCCAGTGTTATGGTCAGTGAAGGTGAATAACCAATAATCCTTTACACAAACAAACTGAGAGGGGTGAAAGAGGCGACAGCAGGAGGCGAGGCAGGTAGCGGTGTCCAGACTTTCAACTTCACGTCAGGTGCTCAATGCAGTGTCATTGAATATTCTTCGTAGGAGTGTTAAAAATGCGAGTGCTAATATAAATATGGACGTGTGCAACGCTATTGTAAAAATCCATCAAGTTTGCGTGTGTGACCTCTTGGATAACATCAGCTTGAAGATGGAGTACTAAATTCATCATGACGGAGTCCGGAGGAGGATCTGACCTGCCTCCAGCACAAATAAGGTAAATGAGCAGAATGTAAATAAGTAAATAGGTAGGACTATGGACAATCGATGATCAAAAATGTAGTTTAGAATTTTAGATAGGATTGTAAATAATTCACGTGTTGGATGGTATTAATTATAGTTTGATATCATTTTCATTTTGAGTTAAACTTGAGACTACGACAATTATATTTGGCGATTCCGAATATAAATGCCATAGGGTCACAATAATTGTAATTGTGAAATTAGGATCGTAATAATAATAATAATAATAATAATAATAATAAATAAGTGTTAGCGAGTGTTATTTGCGTAGTTTCCTTAAGTTAATGTTTTTCATATTATTTCTAGATCATTTTGAAGTAAGTCATTTTGACATATGAGAATCCTATTTTACTAAGAAGTTTACATACAGTGTAGTCAAGATTGTTAAAGTGATAATAATACTAATAATAACATGGTAAGGAGCGTTATATTTTTGTTGACGTTTTGATTTTGTAGATGCCGCCACGCTAGTTTTAAATGTTTATTTTTGCTGCTAGCGCATTCAGTTTATTATTTCATGTTACGGTATGTAATCATTATTCAGATGAACGCTTCCGGTAGCTCTCATACTTTGTATTTCGCGACGATTTGGTTGATACGCGAAAGTTAATTTCTGTATTGTAACGTGGTTACACATTTCGATATCCGTGTTTTTGAGAGGCAATCTCGTTATTTTAGTTAAATAATTAGTGACAGGAAGCCATTGATAAGTTAGCTCTGATATTTCATAATATGTGAAACGGTAGGTGAACAAAATAACGAGCAAAGTAATAGTAATATCCCTGATGTTCTTCGTTGAGAAATGGAAAATGTGATATTTGGACCATGTTATGAATAATGTCGTAAAAATGGATGTGTTAACGACACAGTTATTTCGCCCGCCTGATACGAGCGAGGCCGTATTATGAGTTACTACGTCGAGAATATTGATGAATAAATAGAATTGAGAGATGAATAATTTAACCGAGAGTGTTATATATGCGACGACATATGTAATGGTTGTAGGCGGAAAGCCTGTAGTGTTTCAAATAGTTTCCAGGGAAAATAAATGCTCGGAAAATATGCACTTGAGAGTCCGAGGTAAATTGTGAACAGAGCGACCGATCAATGTGTGTTTCGACAATCAAGTATAATCATTGATGACATGTAATACCAATAATTATTATCCGTAAAGATTGAATAAGGTCATGTCCAGACATCTTCGTCTGAGGTTAAAAGATTGCCATCAAATTCACATAATTTTGCTACTTGTATCAGGGTAATATTTTATACTGCGATATTGCGCATTTTTTCAAATTTTATTAGGCAGCGATTTCTGGGATCTAGATTTTTATTATGATATCATTTCTTTGTATACATTTTGTCACCGTATTATTTTAGAATCTGATTCGTGAATAGTGTTTGTATTTGATTTATGTAAATAAAATAGGTGTAGTCAGGTTATTTTAATTTCAGTATTTCTTGGGAGCAGTGTTTCTCCATTGACATGTTCATTTATGTAAATAAGATTTCATGTGTTAGGGTAAGAGATCATCGATTAGTTCATAGTCAAAACCATAGTAGTGGTATGCTCATACCAAAAAACAGTCAGTAATCACCACTACATTTCAGTTAGGCAAATGAAGCGATCTTTAATAAGCAGTTGTATCACAAATGCCGCAAATGAGTCACATAAATACGATGGGATCTGCCTCCATCTAGAGTTGGTACCACACAAATATGCATTCACAATGAAAATGCAGGCAGCGGCAAACTAGGTAAAGTTAACGATGTAAAGGGATCGATTTCATTTGAGATGTAAACTTGAGGCACTTGGCCTAATTAATTTAAGTATTTTAAGCGTCCAGACTATCACAGTTAAGTAAATAAGGTTTAACAAACTAAATGAGTCGTGGTAGCACTTAGATGTTCAGTTCAATAAATTTTCTTGTTTTCAGCCACGAGTAGTTTAAATAGGTGGCAAAGGTTATATAACGGATAAAGTACCATGTTCATGGTTGTTTTGTTTTTCTCTCTTTCTTTTATTGTTACACATGGTTAGTGCATTCTATTATTATTTTAGAGTTGGGTATTTCCCAACTGGAGTTGAATATGAGGTAAATATTTGATAAGACACCTTAAAGTCAATGTCAATTTGATGAATTAATAAATTAACTAATTAATTACTGAATTTATTTTGAGAGGACATTTTCCAAGGTATTGTAAATCATTTATTCAAATGAGACTGTATTTCTGACCTGTGTTTAAATGTGGTCATATCATCGTCATGGAGACAGTGGTTCGATGTAATCCAGAATATTTAAATTTAATCGACCTTCAGTCGAAAATTTATTAAGGCAGATAATTAATTTATTGTAATGCAGATCTTTTAATGGTTTCTAATTTTAATTTCATTTCACATTATTTTATTTTACACCATTTTACTTTCAATTTCACACTTTGCAAATTTTGTTAAATAAACCATTTTATTTATTTCAATTTTAATTCAGTCGTTGGGTACCGTCATTTAATAGTTTAGTTTACCCCATCTTTCATTTCCTCACCCCGATCGACGTGTGGCCCATCAACCCGAGGGATCCAAGGACGCACCACCCCTGAGGAAGAAGAGTCTACATGAGGCGGTAGGTATTTTTAAATGTCATTATTTTCAGGAGCAGCCGGCGCACATATCAAGAAAGAAGACCACCGCATTGGGTGCCCTTAAAAGGGCACAATATATTGCCACGCATATTGTACGTCTATGACCGCTTTGCACAATATATTGCACACCCATCAATCCACACGATTCTATTTATTGCCAAACCCGATTGTTGTGAAATAATATTGTACATGTGTGGACAGCCAACAATATATTGTACAATCCATTTTGCGCAATAATATTGCACGTCCATGGGCCCCTTTAGACACGATACCAGCCGCAGTCCAGTCCATCAGAAATGGACGAGAGCAGGGGCGATTTCGTTAGTGGCAGGCCTTTGCTTGACATTTTAATGAAAGAGAAAGAAGTCCATTTTTTGTCATTTTTGTACCTATCTCATCCCAAACATTGTCTCGTACAGACATATCATTGTAGGCTACTGCGGGTGCTTGAAATCGTACACACATTTATGCTCGGAAACTAAGTGACAATGTGCTATATATCATGCGAGTGACTGAACACTCCCTCGACTTTTCGTTTCTTCGACATCGTACCCAAAGTCAATAATTAACTGCTACACAACAGATGAATGAAATGAAAATCCACAGCCTTTTTCCAGTCATTTAACCGGGTCAAGAATGGAATGAATGAAGACCCCGACTAGCAGCAAGGATAGGAAATGTGCCGGCTGCCGAGGCCTGTCGCACTCCTCTGGGGCAATGGTTAATGAATGACAGATGAAATGAAATGTTAATGGAGAGTGTTGCTGGAATGAAAGATGAGAGGGAAAACCGGAGTACCCGGAGAAAATCTCGTACTGCCTCCGCTTTGTCCAGAACAAATATCACATGGAGCGCCCGGGATTTGAACCACGGTATCCAGTGGTGAGAGGCCGCGCACTGCAGCCTGAGCCACGGAGGCTCCATACAACAGATGCTTATATCAACTGTCGCAGCGACTGCGGCCGCCAGCATTGCTCATTGCACCAGTGTGGCAGCTCAAGTCGCAATCGCCGCGAGTCGCAGACCAAAGTCATACTGGCATGTGCGGAGTTGGAGACTGCTGTCGTCGTGCGGCTACAATCGCACCTTGGAAAAGGCACCTTAAGGGGAGACCCTACTGAGTTTTTCAGTCAATAATGGTCCAGGAACCGAAAATGAGATTTTTCCATCAGATGATATTTCATTCCTTGCCGCGCATTGTGATGTAATTATTTTTGCCTGTACGGCCATTTTTAAATGCTCTGTGGGGGCGTTAAAATGACACGTGCACTTCAGTTTGAATGGACACGCCCACTTCCTTGCACATAAAGTGGCATAGCTCAAAGATTCCTTGGTGTTTCAACTTGATTCTTGAGCATGATGTTTAGAAATGGCCTAGTGCTGCCATCTGTTATCTTATTTTTGATGATTTGTTGAAGAGGTGTATAAGGTGAAAAACTCAAAATCGAAATGAGAGTTTACACTCTGTTATTTGGCATAAGTGCCCTAAACAGACCTTTGTTTCCAAATCAAGGGTGAACATGGCTATTGTAAATGCTGTGGGGGAGTTCAGTATGGGTTCCCTAGCCTGTCAAAAGGTCAAAATGGCAGTTGATGGCAGACAATTGAGTGAAAAGACTTACAAAGTGGGTCATGAATGTGACGGAGACAGGAAGCAGAAAAGTGCCATGAATAGTAAAGAAGACAAAAAATCTGTTTGGATGAAGCAGAAGCTGTCAAAAGCAGTTGCTAAAGGGTTAAGGAAGAAGAAACATATGGTGCTGGGAAGTTCTGATGAAGGTATTATTACTTGACAGATGTTTATTTATAAAACTATTTTTTTCTCAGAACTAACAATTTCAGATGTTTATAACGTTCCTTGTGCAATAGGTTTTGTATGATTACCTTCAAACTTTGTCAACACACTCTACATTATAAGGTTCATGAAACTTGGAATCCGTTTTAAAATGTAATTATAATTTTCAGAGATATTGGGCGTGAAATCCAAAATATTCATAAGTTTTAACATGGTTATGAGGTGTAGCGAGAAAAATTGAAATAATTGGATAACCAATGGATTGTTTTTGAAATGAATATCAATTATTATTAAAATATGTGTTATGACTATTGTAAGAAAGTTTCAGGAAAATATTTCAAAAACTATTGTGCATGGGACATTTTGAAAATGCTGTACTTTTTTCGAAACATTGTTATAAATTGAAAAATATCCATTCAAATTCATTCAAATGTTATAATTAGCTTAAACGTACTTATCTCCATATACTACCAAAATTTGGTGAAAATCAGATAAGAATTGTAGACAAATTAAAACTCAGTAGGGTCTCCCCTTAACCAGTACCTACACCACCGAGGCGCACACGTTTAGTATCATATAATGAGGCATGTTGTAAATAAATACATACACACGTATCTGCAGCATAGACTTCTGCCTCCGTACCGTAACGGTTATAACAATGGTACATGCATCTCACCTCCGTCAGCGGTTTTTCCGAAAAGAGCTGCTGCATCTTCTCGGGATTGGAACACGAGTTCACATTTTTCCTTTCACATTTAGTTTACAAACCTCTGTGATGGGGAATACAATACATTAATACACGTGTTGACGTGAGGATTAAGAAATGACCTTAACCTATTCCAAATTTATGTCTAGTATTTTTAATGAAAAAACAAAATTTCATTGTAATACAGTCCACTTATCATTTGCCATTGACGACTACCATCGGCTTTATAAACCAAATTGCAGACATTTACAACGTTCGCGAGTTACTATTCACTAAGCCTGCGGCGAACTTTAGGTAATATGGCAAACTAATAAGCGCAAAGCTAATATTCTCTCAGTTAGGAGCAGGTTCATAAGCCGAGCACAACAGTCAATCTTCGGCCCGTGCCTCTTCAAGTAGCCTGCAGAACATTTGATCCGATCTAGAGCTCCATTCAACTCTGTTGTGCTGGACGAGTTCATTCCAGAACATCTAAAGCTATAATCCTCTCCGTTTGTGAAATCCTTTGCCTTGCACTCTCTCAGTACGCCCTTAATTCTATGTTGAATTAGGAACACTTGTGTTATTAATTTTCATGTAAGCAACTAGCCCTAGAACTGCGTACTGTTTTCCTGAAAAAGGATGCGGTATTTCGTCAAGTGCGAATGTCACTCGGAGACAGACTCCAAAATCAAATGTACGAACAGTCATGAAGTCCGCCTCTGTGGTATAGTGGTTAAAGTGATTAGCTGCCACCCGATTCCCGGCTCTGCCACGAAATTTGAAAAGTGGTACGAAGGATGGAACGGGGTCCACTCAGCTTCGGGAGGTCAACTGAGTAGAGGTGGGTTTCGATTCCCAACTCAGCCGTCCTCGAAATAGTTTTCCGTGGTTTCCTACTTCTTCTGCAGGCAAATGCTAGGATGGTACCTAACTTCTGGACACAGCCGCTTCCTTCCCACTTCCTTGTCTATCCCTTCCGATCTTCCCATCCCCCACAAGACCCCTGTGCAGTATAGGAGGTGAGACTGCCTGGGCGAGATACTAGTCCATCTCCCCAGTTTTATCCCCCGATCCACAGCACACTGTCCTTGAGGCGGTAGAGGAGGGATCCCTCGCTGAGTGCGAGGAAAAAAGCAACCCTGGAGGGCAAACGGATTAAGAAAGGAAGAAGATAGACGTTATGTAGTCAGTCACCTAATGGTATGCCTTTTAAATTTATATGGTGACAGTAACCTCTACTACACGTCGAAATTCACATTGTTACGGATTATAGCTTGCCAAATCGAACATCTAACAAGGGGACATTCCCTACTCGTCACCACCGATTTCGCTCAAATTTATAGAACGTGCAGGGCTTGGCTAGAAATGAAAGTACCCAAAGTGAGAACTCCAGATGGCCAGGCGTATAGAAAATAAAAATATAAAAATTTTGACGTGGCTCTCGCACCGTATAAGCCACTTACGTTAGGGCGCACGCCGAGCAGCAGTTGGCGTAGCGGTAAGAGCTCGGACTGGAAATTTGATATTCGTGGGTTCGACACCCCGTGCGGAGAATACTTTTCTCAATCTTTATATTATTCATGTATTTTAATTTATTTTACTTATTTATGTGCAAAAGCCATATACGACGTCATTTTTTTAATGAGCGCACAATTGTAGAAAATTTGGAGCTGCGAACTTTCCCCACTTGTTCAAACAGAAATTCTCCTTTTTTCTCCTTTATTGGCTATCTCCCCTCCTTGGGGAATGCGACATAAACGTGACTAGTCGTTTCGCTGTAAGGTTCGTTTTCATCTGACAAGTGAAGGTTGTTCCTGGCGGCTGTACACAAACAATAGATTCTTGGCGCAGGTAGACAATGACAATGAAATCCCAAGTTTTTACCTTTTCTATGCCTTTTGCGTATAAATAAATAAATAAATAAATAAATAAAATTTTATATTTCTCCTCTTTGCGTAATTGGAAAATGAATGAGTCGAACTCACGGCCAACGAATTACCAGTCCGATCTCTTACCGCTACGCCAACTACTGCTCGGCGTGCGCACTAACGTAAGTGGCTTATACGGTGCGAGAGCCGCGTCAACATTTATATTTTTATTTTCTATACACTTGGCCATCTGTTGTTCCCACTTCAGGTACTTTCATTTCTAGTCAAGCCCTGCACGTTCTATAAATTTCAGCGAAATCGGTGGTGACGAGTAGGGAATGTCCCCTTGTAAGTGGAGAAAAGTATCGATTTGCTTCAGAAAAGACTGTGTTTCGCTGCAAGAACTGTGTTCACATATTTTCGAGGTTGCTGAAATGGGTATTTTCATTTTCTACAATTTGGTTTACATCGCACAGACACAGATATTTATTATTGCGACGATGGGAAACGAGGAGCTAGGACTGGGAAGGAAGCGACCGTAGACTTTATTAATGTGTAAAAATGGGAAATAACGGAAATCGTCTTCAGGGTGCCGATATCTCCTGTATGCAAGGTGATAGGAATTTGTTTCTGTTATCGTCCATAATGTGAGGGCTTAATGATTTTTAATTTGCATAATACTGGATGGAGTTTTATGGAAGGAGTACAAGAAGAAAATAAAGAAGTCCCAAACGAAGGTAATGGAGTGCATTCTAACGAAGTCAGATGATGCAGGTAATATTAGATAAGTAAATTAAGTCCTAGAGGAAGTACATGAATATTGTTGGTTGGGTAGCAAAATAACCAATGATGGAAGAGGTGAGGAGGACACAAAATGCAGACTAGCACGTGCAAGTAAGAGCTTTCTTAAGAAAATAATATTTGCTCACTTCCAGCATTATTGTAAGAATTAGAAATATGCTTTTGAAAAGGAGAGTGGCATTGTATGCCAGTGAAATATGGACGATAACTAGTTCAGGAAGGAAATGAATAGAAGCTTTTGAAATGTGGTGTTACAAAAGAATGATGAAGATCAGATGGGTAGATTGAATCACGAGTAAAGAGATATTGAATCTAATTAGTGAGAGGAGAAATTTTGGCAAAAGTTGACCAGGAGAAGGAAGAGAATGATAAGACACGTCTTAAGACATCCAGGACTTGTTCAGTTGGTTTTTAAGGGAAGAGTAGGCGGTAAAAACGGTAGGGGTAGATTAGAGCAGATGTAGGAAGCAATAGTTAACACATGATAGGGAGGCATCTAGAGGTGGATCAAACCAGTCAATGGACGGATGACACAAACAACAACAGGCCTAAAACGCGGTACATTGGGTAGGTTTATGACAGATAGAAATGCAATACACAAACAGAAATGAAATTTGTTTGATCTCTTCGAGAAAGAATACAAAATAGTAGAAACTACTCAGTCACTACAATCAAATCGAGTAACCAAGTGGCTTATATAGCAATATGCGAAACAACATGATCTCCCAGTACTCCTCAGCCGGGCAATGGGCTGACTCGTCTCTAGAGCCGCGAATACTGCTATCATTTTCAGTTTGAATAGTTTCTTTTACAGAGACAGAAGTTTGGGGGAGACCCAAAAATCCAGTGCTTCTGTGATGAAGTGGCAGGACGTTCTTTTAGGCAACCCTCTGTACTTACTTATCAGCGAATCGGAAATAACGAACAACATAGTCAGCAAGTCTCTGTTCATGGAACCTCTGGAATAATTGCGAGAATATACTCATCCCTTCTTTCAGAACTCCGCAACTTTCATTGATATAAGTCTTAGTTTTATAGCGTTTCTAATTTCTTCTTCTTGTGCACCGGCGAGACAAACTGTATAAAGTTGAGTTCTTTTACGTAGACAAAAATTACTTCTTTTCGAGTTTTTTTTAATGTTTTCATCATTAATACGATTCTAGTCCTTCAAATAAACGTATATACTCTCGTGTAGTGCATTACTTACTGTCTACGTCAACAATGTAAATATTAAGTTCGCATTTTTATTATTATCATAGCTCTATTTTGTTACATTGATCACTATTTATCATTATATTATTCATTTATTATTACTATTGATGCTTCCACGGCCCGCGCTTATCGACATGGTATAAGTATTTTGGGGCTTACGCCGTGTCAAGAAAATAAGGTGAAGCTCTTTACGTTTCCCAGAGAACTTTGCTGTGTGTCTTCAGAAGAAAATCTCGACTGTTCACGAGGAAGATTTCTCCAAGAATGAAAGTTTGAATTTAGACGTTACTAATTGAAGTGAAGGTGGTTCGTTCATTCGTCACCAGACGGCGCAGCGTACGCGGTACAGCGCCAGCGCTCGAAGCGGAAGCTAACGGCACCATCAGAATCAATCTGGAGAGGGTCACATAACAGGTTAACACACATATGAAAATAAGTTAATTAAAACCGTGGCAGCCTGAAAGTAAAGAATGCTGCCAATTTATTCGTTCCTATGGCCTTGTCACTAGCCGGACCTCACCAGTCTTGACCATGGTCTTGTCCAGACCAATACTTTATACCTCTAACCTATCTTTTCATCGTCATCATTCATCTTTCGTGTTATTCAATAGCTGTGCGTAATGCACCGACGTTGGCAAGTCTGTTCAGTACATTGTGATCTCGTCGTACCCACCACCATATTGGGTCTATAACCTAGGCGTTCATTTCTTCCTTGTACGAAGACGTGTAAACACTAGAAATCACGCCAGAAGAAGAAAAAATGCATCCTGCTTCAGCAGTGGATATATGAAGGACCAACATTTCACACAGAAAGAAAAATAGAATTTTGCAGAGTATGCAATAGTGCATATAAAAGGGAAGATATTGCTGTGTTTAGTGCATAGATATGTGCATATTTTTTAATATTTTTATTGCATATATGAATGTATATTCTTTTCATTTCTAGTTCATGGATTTATGCATATTTGCCTGTTCTTAGTGCGTAGATGTATGTATATTCGTCTGTTTAGGGCATATGAATCCGCACTCTAGTGATGATACGTCGATAGATTTCTTCTTCTTTATCTTTTTCTACCGTTTTTCCAACACCTGTGGTGTCGCGGGTGCGAACTGTGTCGCACATGTGGATTTCGCCATGTTTTACGGCCGGATGTCCTTCCTGACGCCAACCCTATACGGAGGGATGTAATCACTATTGCGTGTTAGTGCGGTGGTTGGTAGTGTAGTGTGTTGTCTTAGTATGAAGATGAAAGTGTTGGAACAAACACCAACACCCAGTCCCCGTGCCAGAAGAATAAATCAGAGGCGATTAAAATCCCCGATCCGGCCAGGAATCGAACACGGGCCCCTCTGAACCGAAGGCCTCGATGCTGACCATTCAGTCAATAAGTCGGACAGTTCGATAGATTTCCTCATGTGAAGCTGAAATATCACATTGATATCTTCAAAGAATTTTCTCTCGTTTTAATTGGGTGAAGTATCTTTCAACAGTATATATCAAACTATAGCATGTGAATTTGAGCAGATAGAATGAAGTGTTGTGTGTTTCTCGTAATTCCCAGCGGGTGATGTGAACAAACCTGCAGCGACAGTAGCCTGTTCAAACACAGAGCTTGCTGGATAAATTCCTTCACATGACTTTTATTTTTACTTTCCATATTCGTGGGATTTACGTTCCCCTGCGAGTGACTTGTGATTTGTTTGGAACGCTGGGAGATTCGTTGCGGGGTGGATATCTCCCAGGAGTAAAGCCCTCGGGCCATGTGTTTTGTAGTGGTTCAAGTCGCGAATAAAAGAAGGCTTTGTAACTTTCTCTGGAGACAGCGAAGGGAGACGATACAGAATACATTTCATCTGATACATTCCTGAACCTAGTTTAAAGTTCTTGGAAAATTATAAAACAATGAAACGATAAGTACACTCAACTACATCATAATAGTCATCATCACCAAGCTCGATAGCTAGTCGCTTAAGTGCGGCCAGTATCCAGTACTCAGGAGATAGTGGGTTCGAACTCCACCGTCGGCAGCCTGAAGATGATTTCCCATGGTTACTTTTTTGCTATTGGCTTTACGTCGCACCAACACAGATAGGTCTTATGGCGACGATGGGATGGGAGAGGCCTAGGAGTTGGAATGAAGCGGCCGTAGCCTTAATTAAGGTACAGTCCCAGCATTTGCCTGCTGTGAACATGGGAGACCACGGAAAACCATCTTCAGGGCTGCAGGCAGTGGGAGTCGAACCCACTATCTTCCGGATGCAAGCTCACAGCCGCGCGCCTCTAAGCGCACGGCCAACTCGTCCGGTGATGTATTTTTTTAACACCAGGCAAAGGTTAGCGCTGTACCTTAATTAAGGCCACGGCCGCTTCCTTCCCACTCCTAACCCCTTCCTGTCCCATCGTCGCTATAAGGCCTATCTTTGTCGGTGCGACGTAAAGCAACTGGTAAAAAAAAAGTCATTATCAAAGACTCGTTAAGTATTCTACACCACCACCTGTGTATATAATAATTGCTAACCTAGCCCACTTTTTGTGATAATTCCATATGAATCTGTTGAATTTTCCTTCCATAAAGTATGAATACATGATGTTATTTATTTGTGCACACGAATTATTTATTTACCTTTTCCCAAATTGTAACATAACGCCTACTAGCGTTTTTGTAAAACTCAAGATGCTTGTGATTGCACACAGTACGCGTGTTAATATTTTTATCAATATATATAATCTCAACCATTAAAGAGATTTGGACGCGAGAGCCTAATCAAACAATTGCGTCTAATTAGATTATCACAAAACCTTCGTGTGATGTTCTTGAATTTTGGTACATTGATTACAAGCCTTAGCGGGCTCCAGTAGTGTAGGGGTAGCGTACCTGCCTCTTACCCGGTGACCCAGGGTTCGATTCCCGGGCAGGTTAGAAATTTGTACCTGTACCTGAGGGCTGGTTCGAGGCCTTCTTGATTACAATTGAGGAGCTATCTGACGGCAAGATTGCGGCCCCGGTGTAGAATGCCAAGAATAATGACCGAGAGGATTCGTCGTGTTGACCGCAGAACACCTATTAATCTGCCGGCCTTTCGGGGCTGTTGAGGCATGGGGGGGGAGGGGGGTTATTACAAGCCTCGCTTACAATATTTACGTTGCACAATATTAGTATTCAAACAAACAGCGTATTTTTAAGACAGAAAAGCATCTTCGGATCTTCCGACAGTAGAGTTCGAAGCCACTATCTCCCGAATACAAGCTCAGGGTTGCGCGCCCCTGATTGCACGGCGAACTCGATCGCTGAAGAAATGCTGATTACATTTCAATTACTTCAATAGGGAAGTATTTTAGGTACATAGAAGGGCGTTCGCCTGTGCGGTGTAGTGGATAATGTGATTGCCTGCCACCCCCTCGGAGGCCAGGATTTGATTCCCAGCTCAGACACGGAATTTGAAAAGTGGTATAAGGACAGGAACGGGCTCAACTCAGCGTTGGGAAGTCAGCCATCAGAGTCTCTGCGGAGGTTGCTGTAGCTTCCAACCAATGATAGTATCCTTCATATTCCGTGCCAACACAATGGATACGAATGTCCGACTCTTTGGCTGAACGGTCAGCGTACTGGCCTTCGGTTCAGAGGGTCCCGGGTTTGATTCCCGGCCGGGTCGATGATTTTAACCTTAATTGGTTAATTCCAATGACACGGGGGCTGGGTGTATGTGTTGTCTTCATAATCATTTCATCCTCATCATGACGCGCAGGTCGCCTAGGGGTGTCAAATAGAAAGACCTGCACCTGGTGAGCCGAACCCTTCCTGGGATATCCCGGCACTAAAAGCCATACGACATTTCATTTCATGGATACGAATGAACTCTGGCATGAATCATATAACAGAACCCTAGTGACCACATTGGATGTTCTCACGGGCAAATGATCCCTTGCAGTGCTCGATAATGCCCAGTAAAATGGTTTCGTTCAGACATTCCGTGTCAAACACCTAGCGGATACTTGAACTACTATTAATACTTGAAACAATGCCGCTCTGGTGACAGTTCGAACAACTGTTGTAAATAACATTCACTGTCCAGTTCTTTTTTCTTTTTTTGCAAGTTGTTTTACGTCGCGCCGACACAGATAGGTCTTATGGTGACGATGGGACAGGAGGGGACTAGGAGTTTGAAGGAAGCGGCCGTGGCCTTAATTAAGGTACAGCCCCAGCATTTGCCTGGTGTGAAAATGGGAAACCACAGAAAACCATCTGCAGGGCTGCCGACAGTGGGGTTCGAACCCACTATCTCCCGAATAACGGACACTGGCCGCACTTAAGCGACTGCAGCTATCGAGCTCGGTTGTCCAGTTCTAAAACGACCATCACGTCACTAATTGTCAGTTATACATTCCTTTGGGAACATTTTGAAAAAATAAATACAATTTTGCATTATATCATTCTCGACCCCTCCCTAACGCAGAGTTTCATCTAGACAATAAGGCCCTATTCGAAAGTTGCTGTATTCGATCCCCTATATGGGCTCCCTTAGATTCTGCGCAATATTGTGAATCATGCTCAACCTGCAGAAATATGAAATGAGAAAGTTGAAAGAAATTTTACCGAACCAGTAAAACAAGGAAGCTTTTTTTTTTAAATTTGTGTCAAGTTCCAGCGACACATAGACATCTTATGGCGACGATAGGATAGGAAAGGGGTAGAAGCGGGAAGGATGCGACCGTGGCCTTAAGTAAGGTACAGTCCCAGCATGTGGCTGGTGTGAAAATGGGGAAACCACAGAAAGACAAACTCAGTGCTGTCGGCAGCGAGGTTCGAACCCAGTATCTCCCGAATACAAGATCACACCCGCGCGACCCTAACCACACGGCCAACTTCCTCAGTCACACGGAAGTGTAGGGTGTAAGAATGATACGGGGAGTGCAGACATGAATATTCAGATTATATAACATTAAATTAGATAGATGCTGTGAGAGTTCCATAGATATGCGACGGTTAGCATGAGAAAATCCAGTATTAAAGATAGTATCAAAAATTTTCGTATAGCCTACTAGTGATCCCAACATGTACAAAACAAATGGATACTAAAATTTGTGACAGTCGTCAACCAATCTGCATTAGTTACTCCAAAGGAAGTTGAAAAATTCGAGCAGAAAACTGCGAACAACATTAATAGTAGTTAATTATGTCCACCTTTGTGGTGTAGTGGTTAGTGAATAGCTGCTATCGGCGAAAAGCCACGTTCGATTCCCGGCTCTACCACGAAATTTGAAAAGTGGAACGAGGGCTGGAAAAGCGTCCACTCAGCCTTGGGAAGTGAACTGAGTAGAGGGTGGTTCTATTTCCTCCTCAGCCATCCTCAGAGTAGTTTTCCGTGGCTTGCCACTTCTCCTCCAGGCAAATGTTGAGATGGTACTGTACCCGTCTAAATGGTACCTCAGTTAATGTGAGAAAGCTGGGAATATTTATTACGGAGCATTGCTTACGAGTGCGCGTGTACCAGCTGTGACACAGTTGTGCGAGAGCGAGCCGGCCGAAACTAGGTCAACAGCTGATCGAGGGCGACCGGAGCGCAGTTACGTCATGACACCGGCAGACGACAAAGGGGAGGAGAAATGTTCTCATAAAATCCACTCGTAGCGGTCAAGGACGAGCTATGGCGCAGGTCGATTACCAGCCAATAGAAATTGAGGAAAGTGCTGGAAATATTAGGATTGTTCTGGAACTAAGTCGAAGGAAGTTCTTGGGTAAGAACGTCAAAACAGTTCAAGAAAAATTTTACGAGACGACGGCCAGAACAGTTTTTCAAGAGCACGTCGGACAGTTTTTTTTTCTTACGAGAAGTCGAACCGTGTATTCTCTACGGGAAAGAAGAATATGTTCAGACGACGTGAATACTAGTGTAATCCTTATAGGGCACGATCATTACATTACTTGAATGCCAGTGTAATTCATTGTTAGCTCAACGCAGTATCCAGCGAGCTTATTACAGTTGTACATTCTCCCGGGTGGAAAATGTTAAACCGCAGACAGTCAGCGTGCTCATTTAAGCCGATTCTTGCCATAGAAGCTTTAGGAATGTTCCATTGGACATTATGAAAGGAAATCACGATCTCAAGTGGATAGGCGAGAGGAAATCTAACCTTTATTTAATCATCATAATAGTCAGCCCTATTATTTGTCAGCCTAAGGCGTATCGTAACTTAATGAATGTGTTCAGAAGACGAAGCTTATAGTAATAATGGACCTAAAGTACATCGTTGCGCCAAGTTAAGTGTTGTACATAACTTAGTGAGTTATAGCTAGTGTGGATCCCTGTGCTAATAGAATATTTTAGTTTCAGCTATCTCCGAGGAAACCAAGTTGTCGACATGCGGCGATCAAGAGGGAAATCGAGAGATTTTCTGAGACTTTGCTGGAGTAAAAAGAAGACGCTGAATATAGCTACAGTCATGAGGAACTAAATTCCAGAGTGCACGCCAACGCGATGACTTTGTACATCCGTAAACCACCATAGATGAGGCAAGAGACGTTGTCGCCTGCAGCAGCATCCCGACGCCAAGGATTTTCACCGGAAATATGAGTACCCTTGTAAAATTTCTTCTCTTTTAGTAGATGACTAGATTGTATTCTTGCGTAGAGTAAAGTAGTTTCCTTAGTAATTTTGTATGTAATGGTGATGGGAGAGCATTCCTTACTTCGTTGATTTGTAATTTCAATATTGTTCTATCTTTGCATTTTCTTGGAATAATGATAATTTTATTTTGGACGTGATGATGAATAATCCCAGTTATTCTCGAGTTGACATGAGTGAATGATTATGATCTTCGAAAGTGATTTAAGGGAGTAAGGTCTACTAACAATCATAATAATAATAATAATAATAATAAGAGTAAACTAAACTCATAAAAATAGTAAATGAAGATATGATTAAATGTAGGAGTAAACTATAATTAAATCGTAGTTTTAAAACCCTGTTAGTCATGTGTAGTGATTGATGGTAGAAGGGAAAGTGAACGACGAATGTTAGAAATATTCTTCGAGAGAACGATCTAGGAGCCATTATAGGATAATAGTAATAATAATAATGATCAAAATAGTAAAGGTCGGATAATGTAAGAGTTGTTGAGATTCAACTTGTATGGTCATTGTGATAATGGAGTTCGCCATTAATGGACGACATGGGACTACTAGGGTGCATGTCGGGCCTAAACGGTATTATGAGTCACAGTGATTGTAATGAATGATTATGGCGATAATGATTTATGAGGATGTACGGATTTAGGGACTATAATAGGTCTATTTCTGGCTCAACCACTGATAAAAATAATACACGGCTTAATCGTTATTAGATGTTTTCGAGGCTCTTGAGCTCTTATCACTGATGATGGTGGTGGTTATTCTTCGAGAGAGAAATTTAGCTTTCTGTATCATTATAACTATAGTCATGAGCGAGTTTATTTCTGATCAGATGATTATAAGGATCTTCAATAAAACCCAAGAGGAAGACGAGATAAATGACTAGATAATAATAATAATAATAATAAATATTACAGATTCATTGTGGGATAAAAATGTACTTATAACCAGTTGGTAGAATTGGGTTATTTGGTGTCATTTACTTTTATCATTCCAAGGAAACTTATCTTGTATATTTTTTTTTGTTTGTGTGACCGTGATGCATTGTTGTTGTTGTTGATTCCGTGTAGGATCACATGATGCTCTATCCATCCATGAAATGCTAGGTAATTTAGAAAGGTTAAATAGAGTAAGGAAAGAATACAGTCAAGCGTAGTCTACGAGAGAGAGGGAGTTATGCCAAAGAAATTGTAAAAATATTTCCAAACGCTAAAGTGAAGAATTTGTATAAATATTACCCAACACTAAAATGAAATTGTAAAGAAATTTTATGATGACAAAATGAGTTAGAGGATTTTTCACAGGTAGAGTGAAATGAATGTTCAAGGAATTTTCTTGAACAAGTAAATGCTGAGTTAATAGGAATTGTTCTTCAAAATGTATGAAATTATTTTACCTGTAAATGACTAAACATGAGTTATAACGGGAAATGACAGCTTTGCTAATTTAGTGATTTATTCGATGTTACAGAATAAAATCTTAGGTGGAGTTTCATTGGAGAAGCAATGGAACATAACACCAGAAGCATGCGAGGACTTACAGTCGTATTCATTTATTCACAAGCCATTAAAGATTGAGATATTCCTTTTATTGCAAAAATCACATTGTATTTAATAATTTTTTTCTTTTTTTTTCTCTTTCATGCATTTGTCCAGACTGGGTTTCCATTATGTTTTTAATAAACGTTGTTGTTATTTTGCCCTGATTTTCATTTATATTGTGTCACCTATCCAGTCACCAAGGGTCCTGAAAATGTAAATTCTAGGAAGTTGTCCCTTAACAGCATAATCGGCCCTGCGAACGGTCCACCCTTTTGGGACTCTCGCTCCGCCGACTGAGCGACCCCGGAGAAGGGGACATATTTCTGTGGCGCCCAACGTGGGGCCAACCCAAACCCTCATTGCTTAGGCATTGATCGTTTTGGTGAGTTATTTCCAGGGCATATTTTTGTTGTTGTTATATGTACGATCTTGTTGTTTCGGCGAACACTATTGTGGCGCAGAAGCAAGGAGATGGTAATTTTTATTCAGTTAAATGGTGACAATTAAATGGGTAGAGATACCAAGGTTGGTAATGACATAATACAGCTGGACATTGCTTTGGTATAGGTCTATTTGTTACAGTACGGAGAGCATGCTTGTGGAGTTCATACTTTGTATTTTACAAATTCTTTGGCAATTTCCGGTGAAATTTAGGCAAATGGGGCAAAGATGTACAGGTTCATCGTTGTTGGCGAGCACAATGCTTATGAATTGTAATGGATTTGGATACTTTAGCTCGGATGATAGCGGAGATGAGAGCCAGCGCTGAGAAATTGGGAGCTGAGAATAAGGCTAGTATTGAAAGACTTGAACTTGCGCAATCTCAAATGTCGGCCGAGTGTAGGGCTAGTGCTGATTCTATGAAAGCCGAAACTAAAGCTAGTATTGAAAGACTTGAACGTAATCAATCAGAAATGAGAGCGGAAACTAAGGCTAGTGTTGATTCTATTAGGACTGAGTTTAAGGAGAGTCAAGCACAGATGTCACGTGAGTTCAAAGACAACCAGACTAGGTTAACCCAAGAAATTAAAGTGATGTCGCGTGATTTTAAAGATAGTCAGGCGAAGTTGAAACAAGAGATTGAACGAACAGTTACAAACTCGATAGCTAGCGTAGCGCAGGAGTTTACTGAGAGACTAGGCACGCTCAAGAAATCAATTATGGATAATATGATCACACATAAGACTGAGGTGGAAAGGAAAATTTCTGAACTTAGCAACCAAATACAATCGCATAAAGAAAATACGACCGATGCGCAATTGAGGTGGACTAAACGATTTAAGGAAGTATGTGATAGTATAATTCAGGTCGACAAGGGGGTCAGACAGGAAGTTCGGATGAGCAAAGAACTCATTACTGATGAAGTAGAAGGTCTGAAAACAGCTGTAAATGACAATAAGAAAGCTATCGGAGTAGTTGTATCCAAGGTGGAACACGAACTTCTTGCGTCCCGTGGGTTAGTAGGACAAATGGAGGATAAAATAAAGGGGATGTCAGACGAAATATCAAATATGACAACGGAACTACAAACGTTGCGATTGCATAGTGACAGCACACGAGTTGTGACTGCGTCCGTAATTGAAAGGCAATCACAAATGGAGCAACAGTTTAAAGCAGGATTTATTTGTTCGACTCCTAATGCAGCACAGGAGATAAAAACTTCCGGTCGAGCTAAGAATAATACCGCATCTTTAAATCAAATGGACGATAAAGGGAACAGGCCGCAGATTGTGAATATTATACGTCTACAGGACAATCAACCCCGAAAGTTCAACAATCAAAACGGACCTACACCTAAAACCTTTATTAAGGACCTACAAGAATATTTTAAAGATAATGACATTCCTCCTGAACGACAATTACGAGTGACGGAAAAATACCTAGATTCGTCAGCTCACACGTGGTTTATGGCATTCCGGTACAGTTTCGATGATTTCGAAGGATTTAAAGTCGCATTTTTCGACAAATTTTGGAACACAGATATTCAGCACAATTTGAGGACGGAATGGTATGCTCGTCGATATGCTTCGACGCTGCCTACGAAATTTTCCGAGTTCGCCGCAAATCAGATCCGGAAAATCCGAGAATTGGACGACCCACTTCCAGAGGAAGAATTATGCCGAGTCATCATTCGACAGTTACCGCCGGACGTACAAAGAATATTAATAGCATCGAACATCCGAACAGCTATGGAGCTGGAAAGAGTATTAAGACAGCTAGATATGACGTCTAGGGATCATACCCGTAATACTCGAACTTTGAGTCAGGAAATCAATTCGACTTATGTTGAGAAAGAAAGGACGGTGGTTCCACAGAAAAATAAAGAAGTACAAACTAAAGAGAGGTCCGAACGGAGTGAAACAAGGGATGAGCAGAGATTACAGAGGGGCTTCCATGGATTTCGACCGTATTCGATGGGATCAAGAGGAAGAGATCGATATTTTGGCCGAACTTCTCGAGGAGTAAAATATGCTGCCGAGAAAAGAAGAAATTATCATCGGTTTTATCAACCAAGGGGGACAGTTGATGAAAACAAAGAACATGTCCGGGAACTCAAGGAGAAAACAGACGGAGGTGAAATATGGAGAAGAGCTATTTTGAATCAAAATACAGATCCCGACGTAACAGGCGCAGAATCCCTCGCATTTCAGGAAGAGAAAAAAAGACGGAAAGGAGAGGAGGAGACCGTCTGCCAACCCGGAAGGAGTCAAGGGGTGAAAAAAAAACGTCAATTTTTGAATGAAGAAATACCCGAAATATTGGCGAATGGTCAAGGGGACTGCTTTGAGATAATTCAGGTAGATTCATGGCTCACACGACCGCATGATTTATTGGAAGAAAGACGCCAGGGCAACAACCCGAATAAAGGTAAATTACCTGTCATTACAGCACGAGTGTTCGACAGGAAGGTATCCTGTTTAGTTGACACTGGAGCTACCATTAGCGTTATATCCAACAGTTTTTTACAGGAACTGCAGGGAAAAGGAGATATACCATCAATTCCGGTATCCAATATGAAGATTAAGGGTATCATACCGGATAAATCCGTAGAATGCAAAGTGCAGGTTTTCCTCACACTTCAGATAGGAAATTCAGAATTTCCTCACATTTTTGTAGTAATGTCGCGGATCCAATACAATATGATTTTGGGAGTCGACTTCTTAGAGTACTATCAAGCTCAAATTAAATTCGAAACTAATCAAGTTTTATTAAGGAAAAACGATTTTTCAGAGATCGTATCCCTGGAAGATGGGGGAAAAATCTCATATCAAGAATTAGTCACCAACCAATTGTCGTCGCGGGACCATCTTTGGAATCAAGAACAGAATGAAAATCCTGGCCGAATTCAGCACAACATAGTGGATCCTGAAGAAGAAGTTTCCCTAAAAGAGATAGAGATGAAAGCTCAAGAGATTGAAGGGACGGCTGAACAAAAATTGATAGTTACATCAGTACTGTTAAAACATAAGGTAGTATTTTCGGACAAACCTGGGGTAATTCCAGACTTTAAATATACACTGTTAATCAACGATTGGTCTCCATATAAGAGGAAAGTATACCCTATCCCAGATAAATATTATGATAGAGTGGGAAAGGTGATTGAGAGGATGGAGAAAGATGGTATTATTGAGAAAGCCCGAACTCCGTATTTAAATGCTATTGTTATCGTTCCTAAGCCTGACGGTTCCCTCAGATTGTGTTTGGACGCACGGGCTGTCAACGAAAGGCTAATTCCGGAGAATGATAGGATGCCTAATGTGAAGGATATACTCCGAAGATTTTCCGGCATGAATTTGTTGTCAATCATGGACGTAACGTCTTCATATTATCACATCGTGCTGGAAGAAAAGTCTAGGCTGTTTACAGGTTTCCTGTATGGACAACACACCTATGTGTTCGTTCGTCTCCCCTTCGGAATCAAAAATGCAGGGGCAGCTTTATTGAGGGCCTTAGATCGATGCCTGACGCCGGAGGTAAAGGAGTTCACCACTCGTTTTGTAGACGATATCGTCATCGCTTCTAAAACGTTTGAAGAGCACGTGATGAAGCTAGAAAAGCTACTCACAAATCTTGAAGAAGCAGGGTTGAGAATTAATTTAGGGAAATCCAAGTTTCTTCAGAAAGAAATCCAGTTTGTAGGCCATGTGATAGACGGAGGAAACATTAAGCCCAACCCCGTCAAGGTGACCGCTATTTGTGATTTTCCACGTCCACGAAGGATAAAACACGTACGTCAATTCCTAGGCATGTGTCAGTTTTACGCGAATTTTTGCCCGGGTTATACGAGAACGATCTCGCCATTGCAGGAATTATTGAAAAAGAACCAGAAGTGGAAATGGTCGGAAGTTGAAGAACAAGCTTTCATCCAGACCAAGGAAATGCTAAGGAATAATGTTAATCTTAGCTACCCCGACTTCGAACGACCGTTCATTATTCAGACGGACGCCTCAAAGGTTGGAGTGGGAGCAGTCCTATTTCAAGAAAATCCAGAGAAACCGGACGTGAAAGACTTTATTTCGTTTGCAAGCAGGAAATTACGACCTAATGAAAAAGGATACACTATAACGGAATTAGAAATGTTAGCAATTGTTTACGCTTTGACGCAATGGAAAAAAATAATTTATGGGTTCCCCATACTGATCCGAACAGATCACCATGCCTTGACGTTTATGACGCGCGCCACAATGAGTAGCGAAAGGGTAATGAGATGGACACTCTTTGTCCAGCAGTTTAATATTCAAGTCGAGCATTGCCCGGGAAAACAGAATGTGTTAGCAGACTATTTAAGCCATAATCCGGAGGAAGATGTCGAGGTTTATCGGATCGAGCTAATTCCGGATGACCTGGAGCTCCTACGAAAATTACGATATTTTCCACAGATGCAGAAAAGAGATGCTACTTTAAGGCCTTTGATTGATTATTTGTCTGGAAAGATCGAACCAGGTGATCCCAGGTACAAAATGCTGAGGAGAAAGGCTAAACGATATCTCAACCAAGGGGGCATGTTATGTCGATTCGTGGACCCCATGAGGGTAAATTTAAAGGCCGTGGTGCCCATGAAAATTCGAGAAGACTTAGTATGGCATGTGCACAGAATTACGGGTCATGCAGGACTCGATAAAACTGTAGCAACTATCAAAGAAACCTTCACTTGGGATAAACTCCGCCAGAATGTACGTGAAATTATACGCACCTGTGATACGTGTCAGAGAACGAAAGCCAGCTCACACTTTGCTAAGCAAAAACCTATTCCTATTATTCCAGAGAGACCACTAAGCTTATTCGCAATGGACATATTTGGCCCGATTCCAGCCAGTAGATTTAAGCATAAATTCGTAATTGTGACCATAGATGTGTTTTCGAAATTTCTAACCCTTTTTCCAATTCAGAAGGCGAACACAAAATCGATCCTATGGAGATTAAAGAAAAGCATAATTCCTGTGATGGGGAAACCCAAGGTCTTGCTGACTGACCACGGATCGCAATTCACGGCTGAAGAGTTCAGACGAGGCTTATCTGAAATGGGGATCAAGCACACCATGAGTTCGATCCGGAATCCAGCCAGTAATCCCGCTGAGCGGGTGATGCAAGAGATTTCAAAATTTTGCAGAATTTATTGTAAAAACAGACACGAAAGGTGGATCGCAGTGTTACCAATAATGATGGACGTGGTAAATAACACAGTGCATGAGGCGACGAAATTAATTCCCTCAGTCATTCATTTCAATCAATATCCCGTCCGAACTTGGGACAACGTAATTCCACACCTGGATCATAGACGTCCTACTCATGCGGAAGTAATTCTCCAAGCGAGAGAAAACCTTGTAGATCACGCCAACAGAAGACGGAGGAGAATACGTAAGAAACGATTTCATCGTCCCTTAAATGTTGGAGAGTACGTATTACTCCGTAAACCCGCTATTTCAAGTCCTGTTGAAAAATTCTACGCGAAGTTCGCACCTTTATATGTTGGACCTTACAGAGTAATTAAAGATTTGGGGAACAATGCATACCAGGTAGAGAGCTTTGATGGACACTTTAGAGCTATTTATAATGCTGGGAATTTACGCGTCTATCACCAGTTCCGGAGAAATCCTAGAAATTAATCTTGAAAAGGAGCTGTAATGGTGCACATTTTCCGTGTACATTTAGAAAATAAACTGAGCTGTTATGATTTAATCTGCTAATTAAATCCTAAATCAACCAAGGGGGATTATGTACCCGTCTAAATGGTACCTCAGTTAATGTGAGAAAGCTGGGAATATTTATTACGGAGCATTGCTTACGAGTGCGCGTGTACCAGCTGTGACACAGTTGTGCGAGAGCGAGCCGGCCGAAACTAGGTCAACAGCTGATCGAGGGCGACCGGAGCGCAGTTACGTCATGACACCGGCAGACGACAAAGGGGAGGAGAAATGTTCTCATAAAATCCACTCGTAGCGGTCAAGGACGAGCTATGGCGCAGGTCGATTACCAGCCAATAGAAATTGAGGAAAGTGCTGGAAATATTAGGATTGTTCTGGAACTAAGTCGAAGGAAGTTCTTGGGTAAGAACGTCAAAACAGTTCAAGAAAAATTTTACGAGACGACGGCCAGAACAGTTTTTCAAGAGCACGTCGGACAGTTTTTTTTTTCTTACGAGAAGTCGAACCGTGTATTCTCTACGGGAAAGAAGAATATGTTCAGACGACGTGAATACTAGTGTAATCCTTATAGGGCACGATCATTACATTACTTGAATGCCAGTGTAATTCATTGTTAGCTCAACGCAGTATCCAGCGAGCTTATTACAGTTGTACATTCTCCCGGGTGGAAAATGTTAAACCGCAGACAGTCAGCGTGCTCATTTAAGCCGATTCTTGCCATAGAAGCTTTAGGAATGTTCCATTGGACATTATGAAAGGAAATCACGATCTCAAGTGGATAGGCGAGAGGAAATCTAACCTTTATTTAATCATCATAATAGTCAGCCCTATTATTTGTCAGCCTAAGGCGTATCGTAACTTAATGAATGTGTTCAGAAGACGAAGCTTATAGTAATAATGGACCTAAAGTACATCGTTGCGCCAAGTTAAGTGTTGTACATAACTTAGTGAGTTATAGCTAGTGTGGATCCCTGTGCTAATAGAATATTTTAGTTTCAGCTATCTCCGAGGAAACCAAGTTGTCGACATGCGGCGATCAAGAGGGAAATCGAGAGATTTTCTGAGACTTTTCTGGAGTAAAAAGAAGACGCTGAATATAGCTACAGTCATGAGGAACTAAATTCCAGAGTGCACGCCAACGCGATGACTTTGTACATCCGTAAACCACCATAGATGAGGCAAGAGACGTTGTCGCCTGCAGCAGCATCCCGACGCCAAGGATTTTCACCGGAAATATGAGTACCCTTGTAAAATTTCTTCTCTTTTAGTAGATGACTAGATTGTATTCTTGCGTAGAGTAAAGTAGTTTCCTTAGTAATTTTGTATGTAATGGTGATGGGAGAGCATTCCTTACTTCGTTGATTTGTAATTTCAATATTGTTCTATCTTTGCATTTTCTTGGAATAATGATAATTTTATTTTGGACGTGATGATGAATAATCCCAGTTATTCTCGAGTTGACATGAGTGAATGATTATGATCTTCGAAAGTGATTTAAGGGAGTAAGGTCTACTAACAATCATAATAATAATAATAATAATAATAAGAGTAAACTAAACTCATAAAAATAGTAAATGAAGATATGATTAAATGTAGGAGTAAACTATAATTAAATCGTAGTTTTAAAACCCTGTTAGTCATGTGTAGTGATTGATGGTAGAAGGGAAAGTGAACGACGAATGTTAGAAATATTCTTCGAGAGAACGATCTAGGAGCCATTATAGGATAATAGTAATAATAATAATGATCAAAATAGTAAAGGTCGGATAATGTAAGAGTTGTTGAGATTCAACTTGTATGGTCATTGTGATAATGGAGTTCGCCATTAATGGACGACATGGGACTACTAGGGTGCATGTCGGGCCTAAACGGTATTATGAGTCACAGTGATTGTAATGAATGATTATGGCGATAATGATTTATGAGGATGTACGGATTTAGGGACTATAATAGGTCTATTTCTGGCTCAACCACTGATAAAAATAATACACGGCTTAATCGTTATTAGATGTTTTCGAGGCTCTTGAGCTCTTATCACTGATGATGGTGGTGGTTATTCTTCGAGAGAGAAATTTAGCTTTCTGTATCATTATAACTATAGTCATGAGCGAGTTTATTTCTGATCAGATGATTATAAGGATCTTCAATAAAACCCAAGAGGAAGACGAGATAAATGACTAGATAATAATAATAATAATAATAAATATTACAGATTCATTGTGGGATAAAAATGTACTTATAACCAGTTGGTAGAATTGGGTTATTTGGTGTCATTTACTTTTATCATTCCAAGGAAACTTATCTTGTATATTTTTTTTTGTTTGTGTGACCGTGATGCATTGTTGTTGTTGTTGATTCCGTGTAGGATCACATGATGCTCTATCCATCCATGAAATGCTAGGTAATTTAGAAAGGTTAAATAGAGTAAGGAAAGAATACAGTCAAGCGTAGTCTACGAGAGAGAGGGAGTTATGCCAAAGAAATTGTAAAAATATTTCCAAACGCTAAAGTGAAGAATTTGTATAAATATTACCCAACACTAAAATGAAATTGTAAAGAAATTTTATGATGACAAAATGAGTTAGAGGATTTTTCACAGGTAGAGTGAAATGAATGTTCAAGGAATTTTCTTGAACAAGTAAATGCTGAGTTAATAGGAATTGTTCTTCAAAATGTATGAAATTATTTTACCTGTAAATGACTAAACATGAGTTATAACGGGAAATGACAGCTTTGCTAATTTAGTGATTTATTCGATGTTACAGAATAAAATCTTAGGTGGAGTTTCATTGGAGAAGCAATGGAACATAACACCAGAAGCATGCGAGGACTTACAGTCGTATTCATTTATTCACAAGCCATTAAAGATTGAGATATTCCTTTTATTGCAAAAATCACATTGTATTTAATAAATTTTTTTCTTTTTTTTTCTCTTTCATGCATTTGTCCAGACTGGGTTTCCATTATGTTTTTAATAAACGTTGTTGTTATTTTGCCCTGATTTTCATTTATATTGTGTCACCTATCCAGTCACCAAGGGTCCTGAAAATGTAAATTCTAGGAAGTTGTCCCTTAACAGCATAATCGGCCCTGCGAACGGTCCACCCTTTTGGGACTCTCGCTCCGCCGACTGAGCGACCCCGGAGAAGGGGACAGTACCTAACTTAAGGCCACGGCCGCCGCCTTCCCTCTTCCTTGTCTATCCCTTCCAATGTTCCCACCATTCCACAAGGCCCCTGTTCAGCATAACAAGTGAGGCTGCCTGGGTAAGGTACTGGTCTTCCTTCCCCGTTGTATCCCCCGACACAAAGTCTCACGTTCCAGGACACTGCCCTTGAGGCGGTAGAGTTGGGATCCCTCGCTGAGACCGAGGGAAAACCGACCCTGGGGGATGAACAGATTAAGAAAGAGAAGAAAGAAAGAAAATTACTAAATATTATAGCCATTTATACGAGGTGAATATTTAAGGAACATTTTATGAAGAAACTAATGAGAAGGGTTAACAAATTCTAAGACTGTACACAGTAGTTTACGGTAATATGGAGCATGACTGAGATGCAGAAGAACACCTCATAGCCCGCAAGATAAACGTTCTGACGTTCATGTTACCGGAAGAACTGAAGCACATACACGCACGGTAGAATGGCGCAATATCGGCGATACAGTGCCAACCGACGCCAAGCGCGTCCTAAAACAGACAGTGACGCCGTCCAAAAATAGCCCCGCTGCGGGGCTCGGTTCGTCTGCTGTGGGCTTGACTCATGACACTAACCCACACTCACACACTTTCAGGGGACGGAAGCGCTAGTTAAATGTTATATTATATCCCTTGGGCCGGAGTTTCAATTATGCTCAAAGTTCCCCGCATTAATATGTGGACAGTCGGAGTGTTGTGAAACTCGAGCTTTAAAAATTAGGAACCTGGAGTACTTGTGAAAATATTAGCTTAAAGACAAGATTATCCTAACATCCTTCAAGAAGAATAAATGGATATCATGGGTATGAAGTTTTCCTTTTGTCAGAAAAATCCCTTCAGGCACGTAACTCAAATGTGAAAACATCCTACGGATATGAGCTACGAGTTTTAAGGAAAAAGATATAATGAAGTATGAGAATATATTCTTTATTTATTCCTTAAAATTACAATCTTCTTAATTATCGTTATCCGGTCGATTAGATTAGAAGTTTCCCCTTTTCCACCACTACGAGCGCAGGGAACACATTACAGAAATAATTATGTAAATAAATAAATTTGGTTAGGATTTGAATCGAAAAGAAAACGAGCAAAGAAACAAGTGATTTTAGGCTCTTTTTCCAGAACTGCATTTAGGCCGCAAGTGATTTTTCGAATTTTTTTAATAGTTTGATATAGCCATCCAAGGCACAATTTGAAATCTTTCTGGGTCCTTTAGCGCATCAACATTTTGCGCACAATTGAGGAAATTGCCTAATGTTAAGTTTTTCGTAGTATGGGCCCCCCACTTTGTCTACTAAGGAATGTTTTCAACGTCAAAATTAAAGTCTAACGCTTCTTTTTATTAATGTGCTTCTTCTTCTGGTTCCTTCTCGTCACAGAAAGCTGGCGACCATTATGGAGTATATTTTCCAATTTTCTATTTCCCGCATAGTGGATGTCGAGGGATAAAATTCTTTCTCCCCCTGTGGGTGGGGCCGGTATCGCCTGCCAGTCGTAAGAACCGACTGAAAGGGGAGCCTGCGGCTGTCAACTTTGGAGCCTGGAATTGCTATAACCCTACATGCCGGAACATATCCGACGTTCGAGTGCGAAGGATTAAAGGCCAGTTTTAAGGCAGGATGCTATTCCTATGTGGAAAGATGTATTCATATTCCGACTCCTTGTCTGAATGGTCAGCGATGAGACCTTCAGTTCAGAGGGTCGTGGGTTCAATTCCCGGCCGGGTCGGAGATTTTAATAGCGTCTCATTAATTCTTCTGGCTCGGGGACTGGGTACTCTCTTCTTCATATTCAGACAACACACTAGACTACCAACAACCACATAAACACGCAATAGGGATTACATCCCTCTGCATAGGATTGTTGTCAGAAAGGTCATTCGGCCGTAAAACAGGGCCAAATACACATGTGCGACACAGTTTGGATCCGCGACCCCACAGATGTTGGATAGAATGGTAGAAGAAGAAGAGGAATGCACTCTTACTTTTGTGTTTCTAGCTTCTTCATTTTAGTACCGGGCTGAATGTCTCGTTGGCAGGTTCGATCTTGGCTCAGTTCGGTGTATTTTAAAGTGCTCAAATACGTCAGCCCCATGTCCGTAGACTTATTGGAAAATAACTTCTGCAGGACAGAATTCCGGCACCTCAGCGTCCCCAAACACCACAGAAGTATAATTAGTGTAACGTAAAAGAAATAGCATGATTAATTTCAGTGCTTGGTAGATTGTGTGCTCAATGTAAATGCAGGTGAATATTAAGACGAACACAAATATATTTTTAGAACGTGAGAATCGAACCCTGGACCCTCTGTATCGAAGGATAGTGCACTCATCATTCAGCCTAGGAGCCGGACTGGTATTAAAGAAAATATACTTCCTGGGCTCTTCCCATTATTTGAGGCTGGTATAACGTGCGGCCTTAGCCCAGTTTTATGGTAAATTGTCCTCTATGACGTCAATTCTCTATGGAGTGATGTGTTTACTTTTGCTTCTCTCTGTAACAATTGGGAGTGTTATGTACCCTATGCATATGAATACAAACACCCTTTCCCCAAGTCAGAGGTGGTTAAAATCGTCAGCCCGGCCAGGAATCGAACCCTGGATCTTTTGACCAGAAGGCTGACCAGTGAACAAAGAGTCAGGCTCCTATAAAAAGGCAATGTTGCATATAAATATTGCTTTGGGGTAGGATACCGTTATTGGACAGGGAGAACTTGACGTGATGTCAGAGACTGAGAACAGAGGGTAATTTCAAACGCGGATAGCTCGTAAAGCACGGGGAGGGGAGTGATCCACATTTTAATTTAGGGCCACAGATTACAGCGCACATTACAGTGGTTAACTGCGGCTCCGTTGAGTAACCTTGAGGGCTTATAAATAGCTAATAAGTGTGTATTCCAGTGTGTTTTGTTTTGTGGCATGCGTGACTGTTCTCCGTTCTAGGAAAAAAGAATGCTCTAACCGAGCGAATAATTCAATTGCCGGCTCTGTTTATGCCAGTTTTCATTATACCATTAAATTTCATTACGCCAGAGAATGATGGTTTGTGGTTAACATTTCATGTGCACATAACATGTTAACCGTTTTCACAGATCTGAATGCAGCAAACAAGGTGTGTTTGCTATTGTCTAGGCCTTACCACAGTAGCTTCCCGTGCGGTTGGTACGGGGTTCGACATCTGTCACGAATTTAAAGTGGATGGATGTTGTGGACGTGATGCAATGTGAAATGACGGCTTGCCCAGAAGTTCGGAGTGAATAGCTTGTGACAGCTTCCGGGGAGTTTTATGTCCACTGATGTTGTGTCCACTGTGTTTAGTCCATATCAAATACAGATAGTCGCAAAAGTATCCGTCCACCAGCTGGTGTGACGAACACTTCGGTGAAACGTCACAAAGCCCCGAGGATAGTATCTAGCAAAGTAACATTAAGTTCCAATATAATGGTATCAAAATACTGTATACAGTCGAACCAAGATATCTCGAACCTCCATTACTCGAAGTTCGGTTATACGAATTTCTCGATTTCTCGAAGCATACATTTCCTCCCTTGAAGCAAAAAATACTTTTTAACTCAAATTTTGTGCAACATTAACTGTGCATTACGGCATTTGTGGTTTGCGAAGAACAGTAACAAGTAAACAAAGGTTTACAGTGATGCTGGGAGCTAATGTGACGGGAACCGAAAAATTAAACTTCTAATGCTCGGAAAATCGGCGAAGCCTCGCTGTTTATTGGGTGTGAATTAATTACCGATCACGTACGAAAGTAACCCCTAAAGTCGTGCATGACATGGTCCATCTCGGCTGCGTGATATTGACGAGAAGTTTCAACGTGAAGGGAGGAAAGGTTAACAGTAACAAACAGGAGAGACCAACGGATTTTTTCCAAAGGTGTTAACGCAGGTGTGTTTCTTGTTTCACTGCTCCATGTACTGTATCCTGTCTTCTAAAAGGTAAGGGTTATTCTGCCCGAAGGCAGGTCCGAACCTCCGCAGAGGTGTTCCTGAGCCGGAGTTTACGTGCGGTAGGGTGGCGAGTTCCTTTCCGCTCCTCCATTCCCTTAGCCCCCACCAACAGCGCGTGGCAACCCACCCAACTCCTGACCACGCCCAATGTTGCTTAACTTCGGAGATCTCACGGGATCCGGTGTTTCAACACGGCTATGGCCGTTGGCCTATCTTCTAAAAAGTTACTATAATATGAGTTATATTTAAAGTGATGCCGTAAAATAGAGTTTCTTTGAGTATTTTGAATATTGTTAAAAATAATGTATTCAGTATAAGCCCCTAGATACATATGTTTCAATTATGTGCTATACATGCTCAAAAACGGTATTCTCTATATCTCGACATTTCGATAACTCGAAATAAAATTCGATTCGATATATCGAGGTTCCACTGTACTATGTGTACGTCCGTTTCTGTCAATAATCCATTAATGTACGAACGTAGCGTAACAAAGGGTAATTATTCGTCCTCTATGTTCTCTGTGATGTATAACATCATAACGTGGGCAAATACATGCGTCAGGGTTACTGCGAGCCGTACATGCCAATGGTACAATACGTGAACTTCACGTTCAGAGCTAGAATGGGTAAGACAAGGGAAAACACTCACTGAACGGGAGTGAATTGTTGAATTCCATAAAGAAGGACACTTCCAACGACAAAACGCTGAGAAAACAGCAATACCATGATCAATAGTAGATCAAAACCACTTCGACTGTGATAAATAAACCACAAACAGGATGCCCTAGGAAACTCACACGTAGCCTACGTACCGTGCCTCAAAATCTGCATGTTTCTTGTCCTGTGCTGTGAGCAGATGTACAACTTTGAAGTGGGACGAACATCAGTACCGATATTGTAAGACGATTGTTACACAGAGCTGGTATGAAGGATCGTATAAGCAAATAGAAACCCTGGATAAGTAAGGTAAACAGACGTAAGATGTTCGAGTTTTCAAAACAATATGTTAGCAAGCCACTGAAATGAAATGGCGTATGGCTTTTAGTGCCGGAATATCCCAGGACGGGTTCGGCTCGCCAGGTGCAGGTCTTTCTATTTGACACCCGTAGGTGACCTGCTCGTCGTGATGGGGATGAAATGATGATGAAGACAACGCACACACACCCAGCCCCCGTGCCATTGGAATTAACCAATTAAGGTTAATATCCCCGACCCGGCCGGGAATCGAACCCAGAACCCTCTCAACCGAAGGCCAGTACGCTGACCGTTCAGCCAACGAGTCGGACAGCAAGCCACTTACATTCTCGAAACGAGTGTTATGTACGGATGAATACAAATTTGGCTTGTTTGAAACGACCACAAAGCGTCGTGTGTGGAGAAAGAAGAACCATGAAAACCACAGTAAAATTCTTCAGTCTACAGTTAAACATAGGGATGTATATCGGAGGCTGGTGTAAGCAACTTCTCCATAATACCTCCAACAATGGATAGAATGTCATATTCGAACATTTTAAAGCAGGATCTGAATCCCAGTGTCAAAAAATTAGACACTGGTTGCCATACTATACACCCTAGGAGCTGAAAGTATCCCCCCCACTCGCCAGATAGTGCATTTATTGGCGGAACTAAAAAAGGGATGGCAGTAAATTAGGAAAAGGTAAGAAAAGATGGAAGCAAATATTTCTTGAAAATTAGCAGAAGATAGTCAAAACTAGTTCAGTCCATGCCGAAGAGGCTTCGAACTGTCATTGCTGCCAAAGGAAATTCGACTGGATTGTGAAGAGTTACTTGATCTGTGAGTCAAGTGGGTGTGGAGTACAAGTGAACGAATAATTTTGCTAAAATCCTTGTTGGAACATATAGCTACAGAACATGCGTGTTATTGTTTGATTGTTGTATATCATCACGTTCTCATTATCAAATAAAAGGTAGCTAATTATCACAACACGGATTTCTCTTTTACCTTTCCACTACTGACCGTTATTTCCAGTCACGCCAGTGACTGGATGGATACTTTTGCGACTATCTGTACGTCCACAATAATATTTCGTCCATTTAACTGTTTTGCCAATGTTATAGAGAACATGTTCGTGTAAGTAAATTCAAACAGTCAACACGGAATTAACATGAATGGTAGTCGCTTAACGAATCTGAGATTCTCCGATGATGTGGTCCTGAGCACCAAACGACCAAGAGAACTTCAGACGATGCTAGCAGCTCAGCGCACAAAGCAAACTGCACGTCTCTCAATGAATAAGGCAAAACACAGCTGCTGCAAATAGATAAGAAACCCCCAGTACCATATGTAAGAGAGTGAATATCCTCCGAAGACAAGAATATCTCTAGCTTCGAAAGCTACCTAGTTGCTTGAGTTTAAACTCCCCTGCAGAAAGATAAACAGGAGACTCAAATACGAAACGACAGAAACCTGTGTGCACCCAACAGTACTTGGCGGAATCCCAGCGTGGTCGTCAACAAGCACACAGATGAAGTTATTACAAATATGCCACAGGAAGATGGAACGCAAAGACGGGACAGAATCTCCAATAAGATGCTGCCTCAGATATCAATACAACGGACATCGCACAAAGAGAGAAATGGGGAGGTCGCATCTCATTGAGCAATACGTCAGGTGGACATACAAGGCCACCATGAGGGACCCACGTTTAGGGAAATGTCACAGAAGCAGACCTTGACGGAGACTTTCTCACAGTGCAAGCAGGTACGCAGTGGTCCAGCGTAACAAGAAGCAGAAGTAAGCGGGAATTCATAGAAGGAAGACTTCAAGGTGTGTGAAAAAATATTTACAGACTCTATTCATATACAACGCACTCATATATAAGGTATAAAAAGGTAATCAAAATAAATTTCACACAGTACGTTAGCGAATTAGTAAATTTAATCAGTAACTCGAAAATAAGATACAAAATGGAAAAGTGCGTATGAACTTATGCCCTACCGTCGATCGTTTACGAATTACAGAAAGGTCTGTCTGTCTGTCTGTCTGTCTGTCTGTCTGTCTGTCTGTCTGTCTGTCTGTATGTCTGTCTGTCTACCTGTTTATCTGTTCGTCGGCCCGTCCGTCTCTCTATCTGTCCGTCGATGGACGCGTCCGCCTGTCTGTCTGTCTCTCTGTCCCACCCACTATAACGGTTTAAGTGTATTGCCTTCAAGTAACTAATGTAGATTAAAATGTAATTTACAGAACAGCAGTCGACAGTGAAGAAGCTGTTCATTAACCTACCGAATTTCTAAATTCCTTACATCCTTCTGGCTTGCCCCCACAAAAGCTGATTTTGAAAGTAGGGGTGCCGATTGTATTGTTACGTAATCTACACCCCCCGAAGTTAAGCAATGGGACACGATTGGCAGTGAAAATTTTGAAATACAGTTCTATTAAAGCTACTGCTTTAACTGGCTATGTCACAGGAGAACAACAAGTACTCTTCTTCCTTGACTTGACTAATCCAGCGTTTGTGGTACGTTCCTTTAGATCTCAAAACTTCGATTTTTTTCTTACAAGTCTTACGTCGCACCGACATAGATAGGTCTTATAACGACGATGGGACAGGAAAGGTCTAGGAGTGGGAAGGAAGCGGCCATGGCCTTAATTCCTTCGATCTTTCCCAAACGTATCAGCTGTTCAAGATTGTTATCCCATCTTCTCACTACGTCTCCGAAGAAATGGAGAATCACTTGATAACAGATTGATGAACATACTGTATCTTTTGCACTCATATTTCAAGTCATAATCATTTAAACATACCGAGGAAAATTGATTTATATTAGGCCACATTTCCGAAGAATCAGTAAGTGAACGGTTTATAGCTTTCATTGTCCATGTATTTCTTGTCTGATGAGTATTTACCGTTAGCTAGTGAGTGGCCTTAGGTTCAGCGGAGAGGGTGACAAATAAAAATACTCGAAAACGATCAATATTAGTGTCGAATCTATAGTTTACAGGGCCAATATTGACACTCCGGATGCCGTTTATAGTCCTAATTCTGCCCCCATCGGCATGGGGTGGCGACGGGTCGGGGCAGATTGGCGGAGAGAAGTATGAAAAGGAAATTATCCAAAATGCCGAGATTATGGACTTACGTGTGTATGTTTCGGTACTGTATATCTCCCATACAGCTTGGTACAGAAATGACTTAATATCTGGAAAAAAGTACTGTGGGCGTAGCGGTGCGACTGGGCAGCAGTGACACGTAAAATTAATCGAAAACTTCCAATATTAATGTCGGGTCCATAGTTTTCGGGGTCTCTGAGATACAGTGACACTTCGGATACCATTTAAGTCCAATTATAACCTCCATCGGTATGGGGGCGAGAAGGGGTGAAAAAGAAAATATCCAAAATGGCGAGATTATGAATTTATATGTATATGTTCCAGCATAGCTCCCAACAAAGCTTGACTCACAAATGACTTACTATCTGGAAAATAATACTGTGGGTTAAGAAACCCCAAGGGATGGGGCTGGAGATTGGGTGACATATAAATATAATCGAAGAACACCAATATTAGTGTCAAATCCATAGCTTCGGTGTCGCTGAGATGAATAATAATACTCCGGATGCCGCTTATGTCGACGTTCATCCCCCATCGCCATGGAGGTGAGACGGCATGAAACATAAAATGTGCAAATTGACCCATATTAGTGTTGAATCCACCATTTTCGGGGTCGCCAGGCTGATTTGTCACATTTCCAGTTGAAACATATCACAGTGCCCCAGGGACTTATATTTGCATAGTGCGCAACACTGTGGAGGCGTTAAATTTGAAAGACTTTGTTTGCGAGGTGGCAAGCAAACGGCTTTGTGCTGGGCCGCGCCCTGGAAGAGCGGCCGGAAGCAGGTTTGAATCGGCCTGTGGTTTGAAAGTTTGAACGAGGCTGTGGGAGTGTCGCGGCGTCACCTAACGTGCGGCGAGTTTGAAAAGAGCCAATCGCGAGCTGTGAAAGCGAGTCATAGAGAATTGCGCGGGGTTGCTAACTTCGATCATCACAGTGCCGACCTATTAGAAATAAGGGTGAAATCTGATAAATAACCCTGCTCCACGGTTTCGATACGCCTGATGAGTAGTAAATGAATTTAGACTTCTTTATCTGTTCATTCATCGGCTAACTTCTATATATATATATATTTGTGTGGCTAGGTTATAACGGTTGTGGGCTTTGTCCTGAGAAAGCGGTTGAAACCTCGCGCTATAGCCAACAGGGCCACCCCCTCTCTTCGGAACGACGCGGGTGGGTCCATAAAACCAACAGTGGCTTGGGGAAGCGGGTCTGTCTTTCGCGAGGTGTCCGTGGTACAGAAGGTAGTCTCCACGCCAGTCGAGATCGCCATTTTCTTTGTCCGATATCAAAGTGCTACAGTGACGTTATTTCTTCATGATTGCTATATGAATATCATACACGTAGAAGCGTGCCCAGACTACAGTAAAACGTATCACCCTGATGTGAGTTACCTTTAATAAATACGGGAGTTACAAGTCCGTATATGTGTATTTACCGCTACGCGTGTGTCGCTTCGCTCTTACATCAAGTGCGGTAGGTACCACGTATGTGTGAACGCGGTAAATAAAAGGGACGATAGCTGTGCATACCGGGAAGATTGTCGTGAACTAATTAGCTGTATTACACGCCAACGTTTCGGGTCGGTTTCGCGATCGCGGAGAAAACGTGTTCGATCGTATCGCAATTGCTCTTGCATACGGACGGATCCGGGGCGCATTCCATGAGACTACGACTCTGATCAAGGAATTAATCTTTGTCCAATTATGTGTGCTAAGCAATATCTCCTTAATTAGTGTGCGCGTATGCAATTGAGCAAGTGTAGTGCTAACCTGTTTTCCATTCATTGTAGGAGTGTTATCTGCAAGGACAATCATGGAAGCTACATGTGTAATTCATATCTTTTGTAACGCCATCAAAGAGGATATGATGGCCGAGTAATCTCCTGACGCTGCAGTTGTGCAGATGGTGTGATTGCCGAAGACAACAAAGCTAAGTGGATATGTCAGATTTTTAAGCATGTGGGTAACATTTGAGGTCAATTCAGTTTCATCCAGTTTTTAGGGTAATATTAACGGTCAATGTCAATTTGCTAACGATGAGTAATTTTACTGTCAATAAATCAGTGGGAGATCCAGGGCAGCATGCTAGTGCCCTTATTTGTTGCAGTGATTCATGGTTAGTTTAGTTATGGGAAAAAGGGTTGTAAATAGGTAAAGTTAGGAGTGTGTGTGCATGCATTGTTTTTAATCCTTTCAGAGCATTCCTAGGTGTGTGTGTTAAGTGTTAGGAAGGTGGATAGTTTCATCATTGACGAGGCCAGGCCGCCTTCTCTTTGTGGAATAATTAGCAGTAAAGACCAGTGTAGGCCTCTTATATTTGATCTGTGCGCGATTTCAGATATATGTTCGCTGCCACAGGAACGCCACGACGTCTTCGTTGGGTAGTTAGGTTCTTCTAATGAGCAGAGACGACAGTAGATCGGGGTGGAGATTATTGCGAGGGTTGAGAGGCTGAGATCGCCTGATATATGACGCGGAAGTCAGATATGGGTTTGAATGCCTGTAAACATGGCAAGGAAGGGATGTTAGCAGGGCAAGCTGCTTTAAACAAGGATGGGCTTGGATATGCCCGCAGAGTAAAGAGACAGAGTCGAGTATCGAACTCCCGAGCCGCTGAGACGGAAGGCCATGTGTGACGTCTTCCTTGAGAGCGATGTTTGCGGCATATGTATTGAAAGGTGAAGAAGAGATGTTTCTGTTGTCATAGAAGATTTTATAAACGGGAGAAATAATTAGTTTACATAATAAGGCAGCAGTATTTAAGAGAGAAACCTTCTTTTGTTGTGTGAGCAAGTCTGGCTGGGGTAGCCGTGAAGGAAGCAATTACCTGCACCCCGTTTGCCTGGAGTCCTTTGCGAGGCAGTATGAATCACTTTCCAGCTGGGTTCCGCTCCCATGAAAAGTGAAACTTTCCACCAGTCCAGGGGAATGTCCTGATCGCCCTGGCGAACAGGGGCGTGCCACTAATGACCTGGTGATGAGGAAGTGCTCTGACTGCATGTTCATATTTTCTTTATATTGTAATTATGCTGTTATTTTACAGGAGCTGTGTTTATATACTTATGTACCTTGTATCGGAGTGCCTTGTCGTATCTGGTGTCAGTGTGTTGTGTCTCTCGAATTAATCTTTGTCTCTTAAATTTAGCCCGGAGCTAATTTTCTCTGGTGGTATGCAGCTTCAGGCTGGTTGTTTGCGACAGATCGGATCTGTCAGTAGAATCTGTGTAGTATATAAGTTAGGATCCCTGGAGTTTCCCTTATCAGGATTAATGATTTTGTATATGTAAATAGTTGGATTATGGAATGAAACTGACGTGATTTTCTCTTGCCGAAGCATAGCTTGTGGACGGTCGTAATCGAAATTCCCCTCGGGGAAATCGGCATATTCACTTGGCGGCGTTGTCGAGAATTAAAGATGTAATTCAGGCCAAGATTTAAGATTTTGTTCTTTTATAAATTATTTGTTCGGTATTTGGACCAATATTTTTTTAGTAATGTAATATGTAGTTGTTCTTAATGTGCACGGCACATTATACTTTTTTTTATGACAGTTTGCGTCATGTTTTATTGTATTTTGTGGAATTTCGATAGAATGAATATTAATTATGTGCTCTAGTGAATAAATCCATTTTACCCCTTTATCTGTCTCTTATTCACAACAAATGCAACTGTTTCCCATTCATATACACCATTGGTGATCATTTTTATAGAAGTTAGATTTAATTCTCGCCCACAGACCGAACGTAACCACGAAGCTCTAACCGACTGAGTCTGGCATTGTGATATCGATGGATGGGAACGGTTCATTTATGACGCCCAACGTGGGGCGATTGTTATTTGGGCGGCGTCAGGTTCATTTCTGGCGCGATGCAACGTTGAGCGATTGTTATTTTGGCAGTTGTCATATGTGCAGCGCCCGGTTCATTTTTTTTGTTTGTGATGCGCGAGTTTGTAGGCCTCGTATAGGAGTATATAGTTCGGAATTTTGGGAGTGACCAGAGTGGTACCCAATATTTAAGTTAGGTAGATAATTCCGAACAGGCGCATTATAGATGACGAAGCCTGAGATTCTTGCTCGATACTCAGACGGAGTCATGGGAACTGGCAACCTAGCGTATTAGACAATTGAGTCTACAGTCCGGTATTCGATTATACTCATGTTAGTATACGGATACGAGAGGGCGAGGTTTCCGTGGAAATCGTATATTTAGTGAAAGTCTGTAATTCTTAAATATATATGTATACGTTGGGTATATATCGGCATTAAATTGAATTTTTATATTAATGTTAGGATGTGAATAAGAGCATGATAGCCGATGGTAGAGGTATGTCAAATAATTCAGTGATTCCATTGGGAATTCGAGAACTAGGAAAAGATTTCTCACTTGGGGCAAGTAGACGATGTGTATCCCTCAGATAAACTCGCCTATGGACATGACCTAAAAGTTTGTTCTGTGTAACAGATTTGTATAGCCGGAGATTTTAATTTTGTTTTTATTTAGACTAAGATAGGGACCCGAGTCTGCCTCAAACTCGGAGGAAAACTTGTAATTACAGTGGCATCATTGTCAAAGATTGAAGGTGTATGGATCATTGTTGTGGGAAGTATAATCCTTTAATCGGAGATAAGATGCAAATGTGGTTACGCATTGATGTCTAATGCATATATTTGAGCCCAAATTAGCATAGACCTACATTTCTAGTAAACGGTTGGGGCTACATGGTGATTATCTTTTTATTATTTTTTTTAATACACGCGAGGATTTCTGATTATTTTATCGCGATATTATGAGCACATGATAATTATTCGTTAGGCAGTTTCTGCATGGCGAATTTGTGAAGCCAGACTGCTTGTGATTTTTTTATACGTAAAAGGCAGAAACTGGAAATTTTCTATATTAATATTCAAAATCTTGGTTCTACATCTAGAGACTCTCACACCGGAAGCATAACTGCGTAGTCGCATTCGTACCGAATATTATGGCTGTAACCCTCGCCGATCTTTTGGCGAAAATGGAGTTAGCGGAACAGGAAGCCGAGAGACGCGAACAGGAAGCTGTGAGGCGCGAGCAAGAAAACATGACGGAGATCGCGAACAGACTTGAGTTAGTAACGCTAGAGGCCGAGAAACGTGAGCATAAGAACGTGAGTGAACTTACGGCGAAAATAGCACAGGGTAACGAGAAGCTCGAAGAAAAGATAGAAACAGTTCTGAGGTGTTGTCAGGAGGGGATGAATCGATTAGAGAAACATATCGACGCGATAGAGGTTCGAACCGAGGAACAGATTGAACGGATGCAGAAAACCGTTGAGGAGCTAGCAGGGAAAATATCAGATGGAGCCGAAAAGACAGACCAACGGCTAGAAGAAGTAACTAGTAGGTTAGATGAGGCACGGACAGAAATCGGTAAAAATCGGAGCGCAATAGAGCAGCTTAGCGCTGAAAATGAAAAGAGACTTTCATCGTTCTCGGAAGAAATTAAGACTCAGGTTGCCGAAGGGCAGCATAAGAGTGAAGAGCAAATGGAACGGAAGTTATCTGAGATGGTAAAGGAAAATGATGTCAAGTTGAAGAACCTGGACGAAAGAGTTACGCGGGAGGTCACGGATCGAATCGCGGGTAAAGGCAAAGAGATTAAGAAGATAATTCTGGCGGACAGGGAGAACACCAGAGCCAATATCAATGAGGTTGGTGCGACAATTGAGATATGGGCAGAGCATAGTCAAAAGAACACAAACAAGCTGGCAAATGCAGAAAAGGAAATTCAGCACTTGAAGGATAAAATAGAATTAATCGACCTCAGGACCAGCAAGGAGATGGACAAATTGAAATGTTCAATTCAGCAGAGTCATATCGAGAGAGCTGCTAGCGACACCAATGAACCAGCGATGATAAGCGATATAATTCACTTATCCCGCCCAGAAGAGAGAGCGTCCACTCCAAACGTAACAAATGGAGCGCCGATTTATAATATATTCCGTGCGTCGCCCGAGGAAAAACCGAGGAAATTTAGTGGCATGGACGATAGGACTCCTAGGGCTTTTCTTCGTGAGATAGATGACTTTCTATCAGACGCAAGGGTGCCTCCCGATCGAAAATTACGTACAGTTGAAAAATTTTTGTCCGATACCGCCTTGGAATGGATGCAGGCCTTCAAATATACGTTTAGCACATACGAGGAATTTAAGGTGGCTTTTCTCCGTAAATTTTGGGACGTTTCCTTACAGCAAGCTCTAAGGATGGAGCTATACGCTAAGAAATATCCGGCGACGATTCCGACGAGGTTTTCGAGTTATTTTGTGTCTCAAGTTATCAAATTTCGAGACCTTGATACACCACCGTCCGAGTCTGAGATGGTCGTGGCCATCGCGAGGCAATTACCACTCGAAGCGCAGAGAACCCTTATCGCGGCCAACGTCAAGTCAGCGGCAGAGGCTGAAAGGACGTTACGTCAACTTGACCTTACTTCGAGCCAGTCTCAGCCAAGGGTTAGACATACGGAAACAGTTCATGTGGTAGATGTATCTAAGGATAGCAGCCCGCCACGCAAGATAAGGAGAGGAGGAGACGTCCAGAATTCCGGGACACAGACTACGTCGCGAGAAATACAAGGAGACGAAAATGGGCAACCACGGAGAGACTAATGGAATTCTGCGAATAATCGTGACAACAGGAGAGGACCAGGAGGCAATTGGAATAGGAGTTACGACGGAGGCCGAACTTATTCATATGGAGGAAATGGGCGTGCCTACAGGTACCGACCACGAGGATACATGACACAGAGACGTCCGTATAACCGAGGGGACAATAGGAATTTTCGTAGCAGCTCAAATGAATACGAGCAGGGACCAGGTGATAGAGAGAGACACCTAGAATCTCAACGGTATCTCTCCGAGCTCAAAGAAAGACAACAACAGCCCAGCGGACAATGGCAGACCGCTATCCAAGAACAAATGGCTGGTCAAGGGCACGGCGCGGAAAGTATTGAGTACCGTAATTTCCGGGAGGCTCAACACAATAGCCTGAATCCCCATGCGCCAGACTTTAATGATGTGAGACATACTGGAGCTACAAGGAAAACTCAATTGTAGCAATTCAAGGAAATTCCAGAGGACGACGACCTAGAAGAAGACGACGACGACGACGACGAGGAGATTGAAGATGAGGCACGAGGAGAAGAAGAAGAAGCGGAAGAAGAGGAGGAGCAAGAAGTAGAGGCCGAAGACGTGAACGTGATGGCAAGTGAAGATTCAACTCACCTTCCGTCGCGAGAATGTAGTCAATGTGAAGGCAACGAGAGGAAATTCCAAGCTTTGTTGGAAATATACTGCGAGGCCAGGAAGAAGAAAGAGAGCCTACTCGCGGAACGAAACCTCCTATTAGCACAGATGTGTTAGATGAAGCACAGTGTTGATATAATAGAAAAAAAATATATGTCTCCATTCTGTCTCCACATATTTTTTTTACGGGGTGTTGGGAGAATGAAACATATCACAGTGCCCCAGGGACTTATATTTGCATAGTGCGCAACACTGTGGAGGCGTTAAATTTGAAAGACTTTGTTTGCGAGGTGGCAAGCAAACGGCTTTGTGCTGGGCCGCGCCCTGGAAGAGCGGCCGGAAGCAGGTTTGAATCGGCCTGTGGTTTGAAAGTTTGAACGAGGCTGTGGGAGTGTCGCGGCGTCACCTAACGTGCGGCGAGTTTGAAAAGAGCCAATCGCGAGCTGTGAAAGCGAGTCATAGAGAATTGCGCGGGGTTGCTAACTTCGATCATCACAGTGCCGACCTATTAGAAATAAGGGTGAAATCTGATAAATAACCCTGCTCCACGGTTTCGATACGCCTGATGAGTAGTAAATGAATTTAGACTTCTTTATCTGTTCATTCATCGGCTAACTTCTATATATATATATATTTGTGTGGCTAGGTTATAACGGTTGTGGGCTTTGTCCTGAGAAAGCGGTTGAAACCTCGCGTTATAGCCAACAGGGCCACCCCCTCTTTTCGGAACGACGCGGGTGGGTCCATAAAACCAACAGTGGCTTGGGGAAGCGGGTCTGTCTTTCGCGAGGTGTCCGTGGTACAGAAGGTAGTCTCCACGCCAGTCGAGATCGCCATTTTCTTTGTCCGATATCAAAGTGCTACAGTGACGTTATTTCTTCATGATTGCTATATGAATATCATACACGTAGAAGCGTGCCCAGACTACAGTAAAACGTATCACCCTGATGTGAGTTACCTTTAATAAATACGGGAGTTACAAGTCCGTATATGTGTATTTACCGCTACGCGTGTGTCGCTTCGCTCTTACATCAAGTGCGGTAGGTACCACGTATGTGTGAACGCGGTAAATAAAAGGGACGATAGCTGTGCATACCGGGAAGATTGTCGTGAACTAATTAGCTGTATTACACGCCAACGTTTCGGGTCGGTTTCGCGATCGCGGAGAAAACGTGTTCGATCGTATCGCAATTGCTCTTGCATACGGACGGATCCGGGGCGCATTCCATGAGACTACGACTCTGATCAAGGAATTAATCTTTGTCCAATTATGTGTGCTAAGCAATATCTCCTTAATTAGTGTGCGCGTATGCAATTGAGCAAGTGTAGTGCTAACCTGTTTTCCATTCATTGTAGGAGTGTTATCTGCAAGGACAATCATGGAAGCTACATGTGTAATTCATATCTTTTGTAACGCCATCAAAGAGGATATGATGGCCGAGTAATCTCCTGACGCTGCAGTTGTGCAGATGGTGTGATTGCCGAAGACAACAAAGCTAAGTGGATATGTCAGATTTTTAAGCATGTGGGTAACATTTGAGGTCAATTCAGTTTCATCCAGTTTTTAGGGTAATATTAACGGTCAATGTCAATTTGCTAACGATGAGTAATTGTACTGTCAATAAATCAGTGGGAGATCCAGGGCAGCATGCTAGTGCCCTTATTTGTTGCAGTGATTCATGGTTAGTTTAGTTATGGGAAAAAGGGTTGTAAATAGGTAAAGTTAGGAGTGTGTGTGCATGCATTGTTTTTAATCCTTTCAGAGCATTCCTAGGTGTGTGTGTTAAGTGTTAGGAAGGTGGATAGTTTCATCATTGACGAGGCCAGGCCGCCTTCTCTTTGTGGAATAATTAGCAGTAAAGACCAGTGTAGGCCTCTTATATTTGATCTGTGCGCGATTTCAGATATATGTTCGCTGCCACAGGAACGCCACGACGTCTTCGTTGGGTAGTTAGGTTCTTCTAATGAGCAGAGACGACAGTAGATCGGGGTGGAGATTATTGCGAGGGTTGAGAGGCTGAGATCGCCTGATATATGACGCGGAAGTCAGATATGGGTTTGAATGCCTGTAAACATGGCAAGGAAGGGATGTTAGCAGGGCAAGCTGCTTTAAACAAGGATGGGCTTGGATATGCCCGCAGAGTAAAGAGACAGAGTCGAGTATCGAACTCCCGAGCCGCTGAGACGGAAGGCCATGTGTGACGTCTTCCTTGAGAGCGATGTTTGCGGCATATGTATTGAAAGGTGAAGAAGAGATGTTTCTGTTGTCATAGAAGATTTTATAAACGGGAGAAATAATTAGTTTACATAATAAGGCAGCAGTATTTAAGAGAGAAACCTTCTTTTGTTGTGTGAGCAAGTCTGGCTGGGGTAGCCGTGAAGGAAGCAATTACCTGCACCCCGTTTGCCTGGAGTCCTTTGCGAGGCAGTATGAATCACTTTCCAGCTGGGTTCCGCTCCCATGAAAAGTGAAACTTTCCACCAGTCCAGGGGAATGTCCTGATCGCCCTGGCGGACAGGGGCGTGCCACTAATGACCTGGTGATGAGGAAGTGCTCTGACTGCATGTTCATATTTTCTTTATATTGTAATTATGCTGTTATTTTACAGGAGCTGTGTTTATATACTTATGTACCTTGTATCGGAGTGCCTTGTCGTATCTGGTGTCAGTGTGTTGTGTCTTGACGAATTAATCTTTGTCTCTTAAATTTAGCCCGGAGCTAATTTTCTCTGGTGGTATGCAGCTTCAGGCTGGTTGTTTGCGACAGATCGGATCTGTCAGTAGAATCTGTGTAGTATATAAGTTAGGATCCCTGGAGTTTCCCTTATCAGGATTAATGATTTTGTATATGTAAATAGTTGGATTATGGAATGAAACTGACGTGATTTTCTCTTGTCGAAGCATAGCTTGTGGACGGTCGTAATCGAAATTCCCCTCGGGGAAATCGGCATATTCACTTGGCGGCGTTGTCGAGAATTAAAGATGTAATTCAGGCCAAGATTTAAGATTTTGTTCTTTTATAAATTATTTGTTCGGTATTTGGACCAATATTTTTTTAGTAATGTAATATGTAGTTGTTCTTAATGTGCACGGCACATTATACTTTTTTTTTACAGTTTGCGTCATGTTTTATTGTATTTTGTGGAATTTCGATAGAATGAATATTAATTATGTGCTCTAGTGAATAAATCCATTTTACCCCTTTATCTGTCTCTTATTCACAACAAATGCAACTGTTTCCCATTCATATACACCATTGGTGATCATTTTTATAGAAGTTAGATTTAATTCTCGCCCACAGACCGAACGTAACCACGAAGCTCTAACCGACTGATCCTGGCATTGTGATATCGATGGATGGGAACGGTTCACAGTGACAGGTGGAATCGTGTATATTATACTGTATCTATAGCGCGAGGCATAAATACATACAGTTATAACTTTTGGTCATTTCTTTTAATTTCAAAGGATCACCAAATTCCCAGATAATCTGGATTGCCACAAGGAGAAAGTTTAATATCACAAAACAGCCTAGCGAACTAATCTGGTTCGTTTGGGAAATTAGGGAAATTTCACAAGTAGCCGATCGTGACAAATGAGCATTCAAAAGAAAGAGAATAGACATTAGCAGTGACAAATTGCACTGTCAATTCATAAATATCGATAATTTATTTTAAAAACGAGTTTTAAAAAATTGTACGAAGTGTGCGATTTGCAAATACTGTTGCTGTAGTAAATTACGCGCCAGCATTGCTGTCGACTTCACATTTTGGCCACTGGGACGCCTACTTTATGTCATTATAACGAGCTGTAATTATCAGTTAAGAAAAGAATGGTAGTAAAACCAAAAATTACTTCCGGAACATTCGCCAGTTTAATAATGCACTTGTATTTGCTTACGCTTAACTGGATACCATCAATGTAAAAAAAATCAAAGCTTGCACTAAGTGGTAATTAAGACTGTCTAATATTGTACTGATCTGGGTATTCCTTAGTTCACCAGTAGTTGAACAGGATGCTACTCCACCACATACTTTAAGAACATGCGAGATTTCTCTCACGGATCCCTTAGTTATTTGAATTTATTATATCATTGGACCAGTTATGACTCTGTTGATGATAAATAAACATATCAAATCGTTTTTGATCATTTTGACATGTCACTCCCTCCCCACGTTAAGGGTGCTATGTGTGTCTTACTCCAACGTTATTCATCTCCAGATAGTATTAAGCCATGTGTGTACTGCAGGTGTGCCTACAGCCATCGTCATTGTTCATCGTTTAGGTTCGCCGATATCTTTACGGAACTGTGTGCAGCCCGGTAAGTGCAGAATGTATTGCGGGCTAGGCTAAATCTTCCCCAGCTATTGTTGTAGTTGGCATTCATTGATTCAATTTTAGGATGAGTCAATGCTGACTGAACATATCAATGGCTGATCATTCATCGGCAGGTTAATTCCGGAGAGAATAAAACAAAAGTGAAGCAAATTGGTCTACTAGAACGGACGGGTGGACTGGACAAAGCGGATTTTGGCAACCTTTCTAAATATACCAGGCGGCTCGCAAGCGCCGTACTTTCTACTTATAAAAAAGTCCCACATGCACAAATGATGAATGGGATATCTACTAACTGATTTTCACAGGGGCACTACTGCCAGCAGGCAGGTTACGTCAGAATATGAAGAGAAACAACCGTCGGTTGCTCATATTATGTTTCTCAGCGCTACCCGTCTAATACAACCCCTTGCATTAGTAAACCTCGTTTTCGACCGCATAACTCTAGGCTGGTGAGTGGTACAGCACCACTACAATTGCTGTCTGCATATGGACAATGGCTAGTGTGTTCAGCAACAACGAATACACAAAACTCATTTTAATCTGTAGAATCTGGTCAGAATGCAGCCGAAGCTCCAAACAGACGTCTGCCTTCTACACACGTATTTCTCCGAACAGTATTAGTTTTTGTTTCATACAAAAAACTCTTTTATAGAATGGAATGACTACACGTGTATAAATTAATAAGTTATTAAATTTTCTTTTCTGCACTTTTGGCGTATTTACAAATGCACCCTGTTATGGAATGTGTGCAGTAAAATGACTGCTATTTGTTTCATAACATTCACAATACAGCACATTGTAGCGCTCCCTCGAAAATAAGTGATTAGGCATCCCATGTATCAATAGTGCATGAGGGACAATTGTAAGTAGAAAGTACGGCCCTCACCGGCCACCTGGTATAGATAAATAGATGTACATTGCAAATAATACGAAGTATGCGGGTATTTCTCTACACTAGTATGATTGCTCACCTCTTAGTCATGCCAGAAAGAGAGCAGACGTCAATTTACGCAAATCGAAAAGTCTTCCAGAACTCATGTCATCGGCGGTGATTGTTGGAGCGTGCGAATGTAGCAGCCAGCTCTTGAGAGAAAGCGAAAGCACGTCACTCATCGATCGACTGAGAAATATTACTCTACTGTGGAGAAAGCAACAGTGAGTTCACAGCCCAATGGACGATAGGATTCAAATTTTCTCTTGCCGGTAATGTTACTCACTTCAGCAAGTGACGTTTTATGAGCCCTTCCTGCCGGTCTTGAATAAAACATGTCTGTACATTTACTAGATTGAAGTGTTCCTGGCCACTGCGCAAGAGATACTTGTTTTATGCTACCTGCATCGCAGAGATCATTGAAAGTGGGGTGGCTGAGTGTACAGTAAGGAGAAAAAATTCTCACTAGGAGGGGCTTTCTTGCTTCAACAAAAATGTAATTTTAAAAAAATGTTAAAAACCAATATCCCTGGAAACATTTCTAGGGTTTCGTACGACGTGAAAAAATTAAATTTATGCTTCGCCTTTCTTTCTTATCCATTTCAATTTTATCCCCATGTCTTTCAAAAGTATCCCCAAAAATAAAACAAAAATCGGCAATTGTTTATCTCCAGTTGAAACCAACTGTTTTTCATCTAGAGGTTGAACCAGTGCGAGGTCAACAGGATCATTTGTAGACATGTTTTATATTATTTACAATTCTAATTATTTAGATTTCCACCTGGAATTTTTCCAGATTTTAATCAAAGTATTTCTTCGTGTCAGAAGTACAAAATATGAAACATGAAAGCAAGAAAGAAATCCTATAAAATACATATAATTAAATAAATTATAAATAATTAAATAAATTATAAATAATTAAATAAATAAATAAACATAACCAGTAAACTTCATCTTCAGGAAGAACTACACCCAAGTAATTGTGCAAAATATGCTTTTTTTTTTTCTATTTGTTTTTCGTCTCACCGATACAGATATGTCTTACGGCGACGATGGGATAGGAAAGGCCTAGGAATTGGAAGGAAGCGGCCGTGGCATTAATTAAGGTACAGCCCCGGCATTTGCCTGGTATGAAAATTGGGAAACCACGAAAACCATCTTCAGGGCTGCCGACAGTGCGACTGGAACCCACTATCTCCCGATTACTGGATATTGGCCGCACTTAAGCGACTGCAGCTATCGAGCTCGGTGTGCAAAATATGAACTGAATCATGAATTCATTTATAAGAGTGAGAGCAAGTAATAGCTTTATACATATTTTGCTTACTCATCGACCAGGAGATTAAATAATACACCGAACGAGTTGATTACGAGGTTCACCTCACGGAGTTGTAAGCTTGAATTCGGGAAGTGATTGGTTCAAATTCCAACGTCGGCAACCGTTAGGACGCACTTCCGTGGTTTCCATTTTCTCACCAGGCAAGTATTGAAGCTGGTTTCTAAATTAAGGGCACGGTCATTATCTTTCTAATCGTAACCTTTAGCCATCCTTCGGCATTAAACTATCAAAAAACAGGTAAATAATACAACTTAAACCTAACAAACTTCTCCTTCTCCTCCTCCTTCTTCTTTCTCTACCGCTTTTTCCACACTTGTGGGGTGGCGGGTGTGAACTGTATCGCAAAGGTGGAAATGACCCTGTTATAGGGCCGGTTGCCGTTCCTGACGCCGACAGTATGGAGGGATGTAATCACTTTTGCATGTTTCTGTGGTAGTTGATAGTGTGGTGTGTTTTCTCAATATGAAGAGATAAGTGTTGTAACAAACACAAACACCCAGTCCCCGAACCAGACGAACTAAGAAGACACGATTAAAACCCCCGAAGCAGCCAGGAATCGAACTCGGGACCCTCTGAACCGAAGGCCTCAACGCTGGTCATTCCGCCAAGGAGTCGGACGTAACTTTAATAACAAACATCTTGCGAAATACGGCATTGGCAATATTCTCAGAAGACACAGTATCAAGACCATCGTTGAGCCTAATATGTTTTTACACTGACAGTGGGCCAGGAACCATATCTAGCTGGACTAAAGTCGTTTTTATCTGGAATGCTATATGTTTGGCATTTTATTGTTAGACATGTACTGGTACTGTAACATATGCTACATACTATGTACACTTTATACATTACTAGCAAATGTACCCGTGCTTCGCTACGGTATTCTACATTGTATGCGGATATCGAAATAAATTACTGTACATGAAGTGAATAAGTTTTTTAAATTGCATGTCTCTTGACGTTATCCGAGAAACAGCATAGGGAGTTCCGCAGACGTTGTTTCCAATGTAAAGTGCGACTTGCGGAGTTGTGATGATAACGATAAGTCCACTTGTCTACCGCAATTCAGTATGCGTAACGTCAGTCACATTTTGATGGGTAAACTTTTTTATAATCGGCGGCACTCTTGCAAGGGGCCACCTATACCTAATGATAAAGAGAATCATCTAAACACCGAGCTCGATAGCTGCAGTCGCTTAAATGCGGCCAGTATCCAGTATTCGGGAGATAGTAGGTTCGAACCCCACTGTCGGCAGCCCTGGAAATGGTTTTCCGTGGTTTCCCATTTTTACACCAGGCAAATGCTGGGGCTGTACCTTAATTAAGGCCACGGCCGCTTCCTTCCCACTCCTAGCCCTTTCCTGTCCCATCGTTGCCGTAAGACCTATCTGTGTCGGTGCGACGTAAAACAACTAGCAAAAAAAATCATCTAAAGGAGTTTTGAAAAAATTCACGCTCTCTTGCCGTCTGCTAGTCAAATCGAGAAGGGAGGACCCCATTCCTACTGCCAGTTAAAGTCGATTGGGAGTACTGATTACAACATCAGACGCCCTCCAGCTGACAGTCACTATTGATTTGTAAAGTTTTAATTACAATGTCAGACACACCCCCTTCTAGATCGCTACAAATCGACTTCTGTGAATAAACGTAAATCGACATACGGAAGTGTATGCATGTTCACCTTCATTTACAGAATAACTGCTGCTAAACGGTGCATGATATCGAAAAGCGGATTGTACGATAAGACGCCTCCGGCCTCATTTAGCGATCTAAATGGCTGGCCCTGTGATATTTCCTCGTATCTCATCTATTTAAAGGTAAGATTATTTTAGGAACTTTGAATAGGGCAGATACTTATGCGACAGCTTCAAACATAGAATTTGGCTCACATATGGCTACTGAGTGGGCCAATATTCGTGTAGAATTTGATGATCCCATCTTTCCTATTATTAACAAAAATTTTAGCGGAAATACGCAAAAAATGTCGTTCGTCCCGGCTAGCTGATTTGTTCAGCGCCACAAAAAGTAGTGGAGACTTTGCATGTGCTGTGAGGAAGGATAGCAGGGGTGTGTGTGTATATATACATATAAATATTTGCCGAGGTCATGGACAGTTGCCGCGCGCATTCGTCAGTTTTTAAATCTCTTTATTGTCTTAGTTTCTTAGCGTACAGTCAAATACTAAATGATTTTTAACTGTATATTCACGCCGTAATTCTATTTAATTGTAATACATGTGTAATTATTGTTCCTTTGGTGAAAGTTTTATTGTATCATATTGAATCAAAATATTTAAAAAGAAATATTCCTGCACTTAAATTGGTAAACTGTTGACTTTTACCTCTCTCACGAAATTCACTCAGAGAGCATAAAAAACCTTACCCTTTACCCTTTCGTAGCTTTTCTTTTTCAGTTTTGATGTATATCGCATCGCCCCCCCCCCCCCCACAAACACGAGTATTGTTTTGTTTGTTGTGTGTATATTATTTTCTTTGCTCCCGCACTTTTAGTTCTCAATCGCCGCTACTGCTGTGCACTGTGCTGGAATTTATAATTTGTTGTTCCTCTGCATCTGTTTATGCTGGTCAAACATGTAGGAAGGAACACCGTAGGCCCTTACGTATTTGCTAGCGAGAGTAGTCTGCTGCTGCGCCGGAACATGTTAGAACAGCCCGGACTTCCATCACTGTGCTGGGAATGTTTTTGACAGTTTCATCTGCATGTTCCGTACCATCACCATGACCATATCATATCCGTCATTTCTAAGGAGAAACGTTTTAAATCTTAGAATCATTCGTGAGGCGATAGACATTACTAAACATTCCAATAACTTTAAGAAAAGGGATGGTTATACACTGAGTAGAATATGGTTGCCGTCCACATCTTTCTTCTTTACTCTTGCGGCCCTGGATTTTATTTCGTCTATCTTGAGTCTAATTGCTGTGGAAAGACAATTACCGTTCATCGGTTTCATTCTTATTGTTCTGAAGGCGATCTTGGTAGCAACATCACCCAGCCAGTTGGCCGTCTGGTTAGATTGACTCACTCACTTACTTACATTCGGAAAAAGTTAGGAATGTACCTTAATTAGGGCACAGTCGTTTCCTTCCCACTCCTAGCTCTTTTCTATCCCATCGTCGCCATAAGACCTATCTGTGTCGGTGCGACGTGAAGCAAATTGTAAAAAAAAAAAAAAAAGGCAAGATCGAAACGTGTCAACCTACAATAGTTGTAACATGACCTAATATCCCCCAAATATTATGATGCCATTTTGTAGTTGTCCGAAGGCAGGTCCGAACCTCCGCAGAGGTGTGCTGAGCCGGAGTTTACATACGGTAGGGTAGCCAGTTCCTTTCCGCTCCTCCATTCCCTTAACCCCACCAACAGCGCGTGGCAACCCATTCAAATCTTGACCACGCCCAATATTGCTTAACTTCGGAGATCTCACGGGATCCGGTGTTTCAACACGGCTAGGGTCGTTGGCTTGTAGTTGTGAAATCTATCTAAAAATCTACTTCATACGTTATTAAAGACTACAAATAATCTCTTAAAGGATTTGAACTATGAGATCAGCAGTGAACTACAGAACACAAATAATTACAAATTGAAAAATCAAACTGAAAACGGCTACAGGAATCACACGATGGTTATTGATCTACACTGCAGTAAATATATTATATTTTATATTTTAAAGGGCTTTTATATGAGCACGTGAAGTTCTGTATTAATGTTGTATCAACTACTGGTGCCTTTACTTTAGTGTAGCACAATAATTGAGGCGTTCACATGGGAAAGATATAGTACGTTTACATGGGGATTAAGATCGATTTGAGTACACTTACCGTATTGAATACGATCCCCGTTTACATATAGTACGCTATTTGAGTATCGTATTGAATCCGCCAGGCAATATCGACGTATACGAACGATGCAGAATTGTAGTAAAATTGATATCACTTCTTAGAATTTAAAAACGCCAAATGCAGTAGAAGCCCAGGAGATAACTTTCAGTTTTGAAAGTGTGTGGTATTGCAAACGTAATTGGTGCAATAGATGGAACGCACATTCCAATTTTACCCCCAACAAAAGGTTATCGTGATCTTGTTAATCGCAAGGGCTGGTCGTCTTATAATATGATTGCAGTTGTTGATCATTTATACAGGTGAATACATGTACTGGCTTATTATATTTGTTATTTCGACAGAACTTTGATAATGATTTCTTCAGAACAAACATACAGTGTGTGCGCAGTCGTTTTCAATACGATCTCAGTACAATCCGCGTTTACATGGAACTCAGTTCGAACCGAGTACGATACGATCTCAGATTTTACCGTATCGACCTTGAGACTCAATCCGAACTGAGACCCCGTTTACATGGCGTTTTCAATACGGGAAGTGTACTCAGATCGATCTGAATCCTGCATGTAAACGTACTGATAGTAAGTTCCAGGAGCAGTTGCTACGTTCTCTGAGCCAAAAGAGTATCACTTGACACAGGAATGATCTAATAGAAACCTTTCTCTAATTTCTCTATGGTGTTGGCCTTGGTTCTTGCTATTTTCTTCACGAATATTTTAGCACGTAATACCTTTACCATGCCAATGCCTCAATTATAGCCTTACGTACAAATTCAGGTATATCCTTAATATTTTCAACATCTTAATTTGACGATTTACAGCAGATTGAGTGCACAGTTACTTCCTACCAACTTAATTTTGCAAATACAACACCGCCACACGGACATTTACTGGATATTGAAATAACTGAAACAAATTAATTTACTGATTATGTCTGTTGCTTTTAGGAAATAAAGCGGAATGTTAGGAACAGAATCAACTCATTACAGTTTATTTATGGCACTAAAGTTGCCGGTTACCAAAGGTCGCTTGGTCCATGCTGTGTTTAATATTAATATTGTTCATAGATTTTCCTGCTGAGTTTGCGTTCCATCCTCACTAAATTAAGAAACTTAACATAGATTCTAAAGAATTTTAGAACAACCCAGACTTCTTACTACACATCCATCACTGTCTGGATACTTCCTCCATTCTCTTTATCGTCATCGTTAGTTATTAAGAATTATACATTTAGTTTTTAAGATAAAAGATTTGTATCAGTGTAATTTAATAAATACTTCAAATAGTTTTAGTTTTACTCCAGTTGGGGTTTACTGCCCTGTTTTGAGCCGATAATTAAATAAATAAATAAATAAATAAATAAATAAATAAATAAATAAATAAATAAATAAATAAATAAATAAATAAATAATCACCTTCGTTTTCTTTTTTGTTTTGGCATGTCTTTCACAGCTTCAACGATGGTTTCATGTACTGGTTCCGTATTTTCACGAACCATAGGGAAAACGTTCTTCACGTTATCGGTATTATAGCTCACGTCGGCGTATAAAAGATCTCTGGTAACACGTTTAGTGTTCATTCGACAAAAGTCATTAAAAGACAGCCATAGACGCCCAAGAGCGATTCGGTTTACCTGCCATCTAGTGGGCCTAGAGTAAAACGGAACGTGGAAATTGACGAGCAGTCAGCCAGATGGCGTCAAATTGAAATGTCTGCACGCGGTATCTGAGGCCATACGATTATTATTATTATTATTATTATTATTATTATTATTATTATTATTATTATTATTATTATTATTATTATTATATTTGATTCATTTAACCTGTTTACCCTCCAGGGTTGGTTTTACCCTCAGACTCAGAGAGGGATCCCACTTCTACCACCTGAAGGGCAGCGTCCTGAAGCGTGAGACATTTGGTCGGGAATACATCTGGGAAGAGGGACCAGTTCCTCTCCCAGGTGGCGTCACCTGCTGTGCTGAACAGGGGCCTTGGTGGGGGATGGGAAGATTGGAATGGATAGGCAAGGAAGAGGGAAGGAAGCGGCCGTGGCCTTAAGTTAGGTACCATCCCGCCATTGGCCTTGAGAGGAAATGGGAAACCACAGAATAAAACTTCGAGGATGGCTCAGATGGGAATAGAACCCCTTCTACTAAGTTGACCTCCCGAGGACCTCCGATCCAGCCCTCGTTCCAATTTTCAAATTTCGTGGCAGAGGCGGGAATCGAATCCGGGCCTCGGGGGGTGGCAGCTAATCACACTAATCACTACACCTCAGAGGTGAACATTAATCAGTTAATACCTGAAGGAATAATTCAGGTATATAAGTGCGTAGCCTGATAAAGGGCACCTTGGCTATTCAACATACAATAATGCATATGTCTGGGTCTGCAGCACTTCGCTGAGACAGCTCGTGCATTTCCTATAATCCAGTAGCGGCTGGTGGTACCTGAAGTTGGGTGTTTCACCAAAACTTTCAATGTCACATTTTTGTTTGAACGTTAGGTAATGAACTACATTCCTATTAAAACTGAAATATATCCTGGAATTAAAACACAGGAAATACGAGGCTAATTATACAGTATAACTACTGTTATTCTTGCCTCACTTGAATTCAAAATTTGCCCTCCTGTTTTTCATTGACGCAAAATGTTGGTAATTTTGTGGGTGGTCTGATATAGCGTAGTGGCGTGGAAAATAAATTACCGCTACGAGAGGAGAGAAAGCAGGAATTAAGTCATCTTCGCAGGGCGGTGCAATTTAACTGGGACGTTTGGAATTATTTCTCGATGGGGGTTGCTGGTCTCGTGCAACACCCAAGGACCAATACTGGCGAGCGTGCTACCTGGTGTTATACAGGCGTCAGGTAAATACACTGTAGACAATACTGGACAATTCTGTATTTCCCGTACTAAACTGACAGACATGTTGACAGTGGCGCACCTGGAGGTCCGACCTTAAACATGAGGCGGCAAGATTGAGACTTAAAACTGATAGAAATAATGAAACTAAATAATGATCTCGTTTTCTCCGAATCCTTGACTGAATGGTCAGCTTTCCGGCCTTAGATTCAGGAGGTCCCGGGTTCGATTTCCGGCCGGGTTGTGGATTTTAATCTTCATTGGTTAAATCCAATGGCCCGGGGGCTGGATGTTTATGCCGTCCCCAACGTACCTGCAACTCGCACACCACACATAACACTATCCTCCACCACAATAACACGAAGTTACCTACACGTGGCAGATGCCGCCCACCCGAAATTATTATTTTTATCACCTGAGTGTCACAATTATTCCACTTCCCAGAATGCTGACTAACTTAGCAGTCGGGTCCGGATGTATGAATGAAGACGGGAATTGTCATTACAGGAAGAATATTTATGATATGATATCTTCTGTATAGCTGTGAGTGTGAAACTTGTTGGCATTTCACGTAGTTTTATGCGATACTGGTGCTGGATTTTACGATGTCGAAGGATGGAAACCGAAGGCTTTCTCAGTCAAAAGATTTCAGGCCTTTGAAATGTGGGTGTGGTGCAGATGTTGAAGATCCCATGGGTATAAAATATAAAGAACGAGGAGGTACTCCGCCAAGCCACAAAGGCTTAACCCTCACTAAACGCCTGGAAGGATCACGTCTTCTGAAATGAGCAGGAAGGTCTGATACAACTGATCAATGAAAGCAAGATGGAAGGGGAACATGGATGTAGGTGAAGATGATTAACCTTAGTATGAAACCTCCACAAACCTACTAGGGTGTTAAAGCAGTCGAAGCGCTGGGAGCAGTGGTGAGGCGTGTTCCAGGTGGCGGATAGGGGAATCCTAGCCGGCTTGCCGGCAGACTTCAGCGAAATAAAGTAGCTCTCGCAGACCATACACACAACCCCCTGTAGGTGGGGAACGCAGTCGAAGAATACACCCGAGGAATTCCCTGCCTGTCGTAAGAGGCGACTAAAAGGAATGACCAAGGGATGCTGAGTTTTGAACATTGAGATCACCTGTGACTAGTATAATCACGCAAGGGACACCATGAGTCGATTTTTCTTGTGATTAGTACCACTATGTGACTATGTGAGGAATACCATGAGCGTGTTGGTGGATCACTATGGGTTTACACTACTCGTGTATAGTATCCGCCACTATGACGAAGGCTCCACTCTGTCCAGTTTCGGTTGGAACTCCCCAAAGAGAAAAAAGGAGGCTACACTCGCTGGGGTATTTCATCATCTGGTTGTGGACATCACGGGAACACAACGGGTCTGATTAGTACCACTATATGTGCGACGGCGTGGGTCTGCGTTGCCTATAAATAGTACCCACTATGCGAGGAACACCACGCGATATTAGAGGTCTCTGTGAGCAATTGCATGGGTTTGCGTTGCCTACGAGTGGCGCCATTAAGTGAGAAATACCATAGGTCTGAATTGCCCGTGCCGTAGTGCATAACCTGTGAGTAGCACCAGAATGTGAGGAACACCGTGAGTCTACGTTAATTGTGATTATTACCGCTACATGGGAAATACAATGGTTCTACTTCACTAGCGGTAGGTACCATTATGAGGAGCCCTTGACCTGGAGTTTGGACCTCCTTAGACAGCAAGCATCATCGATTCAGGACTGCGCTTTAGAATCAGCCCCTTGGTCAGTATATATCATTGTTTAAATGAATTTGTGGGAAAGTGAGACATTGCAGGTCGGATCCTTTGGTTGTTCATAATCATTGTTCGTCGTCTTTTTAAATTCTAGCCAGTGAATTGATTTGTGAAATTATTTTTAACTTTTAATATTGTGAGTTGGATCATTGTACATTCATATTCATCACCAGGTTTTGAAATCTGGTCAGTGAATGAATCTTCTACTTTAAAATTTTCATTACATTTCGCCTCGTTTCGTACCATTAGGGGCCGATGACGTAGATGTTAGGCCCATTTAAACAACAAGCATCATCATCATCATCATCATCATCATCATCATCATCATCATCATCATCATCAGTATGGAACCTACGAAATACACAACACGGCCAAAAATAAAAATTACTTAATGACGGTCACCAATCTTTGCGAAGAAGTGGCACCAGAAGGAGAACAAAATAACTGCTAATTAAAAGTGCCAAATATCGATAGCTTCGGCACTGGTTGAATTTGAAATTTAGAAAATTCGATCCCGTTTAGATGCGTCTCAGATTTCGAATTAAAGAAGTTTCATCAATTTGCTTTAACAAATTACTAGCACAGTAGCCATCCTTCAATGATTTTAGAATCTCACCAATGGACTGGGTGGAGTCCACCTGGCGGCCATTAACGTTAACACATCAAGCCTATATTTATAATCTGACACTATGGTTAGACGGTTCGAGTCCCGTTGGTGGAAAGAAAATGTCCACCCTTGGAACGTTGGCGTTATGGTAGGTGAGGTGTTAGTACACAATTTATAATTACTAGATTGTGTGCGAAAAGGCTGGATTCTAATTAAAACCTCTCCACGGTGTTCATATGAAGTAAGAGATTTGTCCGTCGGATGGGGACGTTAAGATATGGGTGGACCCGTTGATGCTATTTGACAGGAGTAGGCTATGTGCCGCCACCGGGTTTCACAATCTCCCTTCCTATTATCATATATCACGTCATTAATTTCATCTCATTAACTCCTATGAAGCCCGGCTCTATGGATAAATGGTTAGCGTGCTGGCCTTTGATCACAGGGATCCCGGGTTCGATTTCCGGCAGGGTCGGGAATTTTAACCATCATCGGTTAATTTCGCCGTTACGGGGGCTGGGTGTATGCGTCGTCTTCATCATAATTTCATCCTCATCATGACGCGCAGGTCACCTACGGGAGTCAAATAAAAAAAGACCTGCACCTGGCGAGCCGAACATACCCTCGGTCACTCCCGGCACTAAAAGCCATACGCCATTTGATTTAATTCAATTTCAACTTCTCTGAAGAGGTTGACGTCAGGAAGGACACACGGTCGTAAAAACTCGCTACGAAATTTCGTCGCAGTTCGGGCAAAAGGTCAAATCTCCCAATGCGCTTCCTATTAATTATTTTCCTTATGGCTGGTCACGCCTCCCAGCCACATATGGATATTTAGTCCATCAGAACGATATTCGTTGTACTCATTTTCCTAGCTTATGTGTAAAAGAAAATGAACATTACCGTACCGCTCTCTAGGATTGTATGTTTGCAAGACTTATTTGCGCACTCCTACACTATGATGTACTCAAGGTTCACATTCCTTTACACGTCAATACAAGAATGAACACAACGAAACTTGTTCTGATGGACTGCCTATCCATATTTCGGCTGGGAGGCGTGACCAGTCTTAAGGGAAATAATGGATAGAAAGGGCATTACCTCTTGTGCCAACAGCGACGAATTCACCTCCCTTCTTACCCGACCCCGCAGAGGAACGGGACAATGTTCTGGACGCACGTATACCAATGGACTGAGTAGATAGTGCCTCTTAAAGTGATCTTTATCTGAGACAAAGTAGTCCTGAGAACTTTTCTTTTGCCTTAGACTTACTACAATTCAGCTGAACGCCGGCATAATGCGTAATCCATATCTCTGTATCCGACTCATCTAACGATGCATAAAATATTATTCATTGTCTTGAATTCTTATGCTTTTTATGACTAGCATTAAGTTCAAGTGAAGGCACGAGACTGTGAACCGACCAGATGTTCCGCTCGCATTCTTGAGGCAGGGGGCCAAGGAATAAGCTGCCAACAGGAGGCTTTGGAGCGTTTCTTCTGCTCGGCGCTGAAGTGTACATTACACACAAGGCTTTTTGTTGAGAGTTACTTATTTCTTCTTCATGAGCCTAATATGGATTCAGATTTTATCATTTTTTTTAGTGGCTTTACGTCGCACCGACACAGATAGGTCTTATGGCAACGACGGGATAGGAAAGTGCTAGGAGTGGGAAGAAGAGGCCGTGGCCTTAATTAAGGTACAGTCCCAGCATTTGTCTGATGTGAATATGGGAAAGCACGCAGGGTTGCCGACAGTGGGGTCCGAACACAAGCTGATAGCTGCGTGACTCAAACCACACAGCCACTTGCTCAGTAGTCTTGAACATTAATTGCAACAAGTTTTAAAATCATTCAATCAAGGAACCGCTAGAGAAATTACGTACATTCTTCAATCATTTCAGTTGTCTTTATCAAAGACGAGATAATAGCAATCTAGGCTCTTGTTTGAGATTCTAATACCTGTAAGTTACGTAATTTTAGAGGGGATTATAAAAGCAAGTTCTGTAGTTTGTTTGTTGATACAATGATTATAGTCACGGGTTCTCATTTTACTATGATTCCCAATTGCAAGAACAAGACTTTTCACTTTTTAAATCCGCCACGCATTAGCTGAAATTCGAACCGCTGCTGTGATGATGATGATAAGCTAGTGGATAGATCCTAGGCTACGACATTGTACTTAATTTTATAAATTATTACAGCAATCTCACATTATTTCTTATCAGTTGGAGAACGAAACCTGGTCAAAATGAGGAGTTTTAAAGAATTAAATATAGGGGAGGTTCGGCTACATATACAGTAAGTTTACTAAAATCTTTCCGCAGTGTAAGGTAACCTTGATAGTAGAGGTTGCAAATTATGCAGTGGGTCCTTTTGGCGGTAACTACTTACCCAGTTCACTTTGTTTGGAAGACAGGCTTCTTTGATGTGAATACGTCTACAATGTGTTGCTGCGGAATTAGTCAACCACTCTGCTGAATTGCCGTGACCGCTATGGATTTAGACGAAGTATTAAAATATTCATTATTACCGAGCATGTTGGCCGTGCTGTTTGGGTCAAATATCTGTGAGCTTGCATTCGGAAGGTGGTGGGTTCGAATTGCATCGTCAGCACCCTTAATATCTTGAACTCCCTGGGTATACCTGACCTGAGAAGCCGTTTACAGTCCTCCGATCTTTGTCACCTACCTAAAATAATCAATGGCTATACCAAATGCAATACCCTTCCAATATACTTCCCTAGACTATACACGTCCTCCCTCCGGCTCATCACGCAACCGGCATACTCATCATGTGTCCCGTCCGCGCCTAAACTTATAACAACGCTCTATCTTCTGCCGTCTCCCCACTCTTGGTAACTCTGTCTCGTATCGACATATTCACACCCGTTGTATCATTCAAACAAAAAATTCAAAGATTCCTTTGAAGTCCTCACCAGGTTTCCATTTCCTTCCGTACATCCAAACAATAAACTTTCTTCTTGCTAACTCTGTAACCGACCCTTGCTAGTTATCGTCGCCATTGTTGTTACATTGTTAAAGTTATTAATTTAATGTTTATCCCGATTGCTACCTTATAATACTTATTTAAATTTGTTATATTATTAGTACAAAATGGCCACCGAGCTCGATAGCTGCAGTCGCTTAAGTGCGGCCAGTATCCAGTATTCGGGAGATAGTAGGTTCGATCCCCACTGTCGGCAGTCCTGAACATGGTTGTCCGTGGTTTAACATTTTCACACCAGGCAAATGCTTTAATTTAATTAAGGCCACGGCTGCTTCCTTCCCAAACCTGGCTTCGCCGAAATCCTTCGGTGTGCCGGTTTGTTGTCTCCAAAGACCGCAGGCTTAAACCCGCCAGAGGCAGTCAGATTTTGAACAAAAAGCCATTCGGTGTACGATGTTGACGTGTGGAAGTTTTCTGGGGACACTTTTGATGTTTACGCGATAAAATTAATTAAAACACAGCCACAGATCACACATCAGATATCCGGATTATTCTGCTATTTTGTGGAGGAAAACGGAATGTGGAAAGTGACCCGCAGGCAGACTAAATGACACCAAATTAAAATGCATGTACTCCGTCGCTGAGACCGTACCATTATTGTTAGTGTCTCCCATATAAACTAAGTCCGTCGAAGCGGCGTTTATACTCTCCGCTACGTAAGCGGCTCTATGGGAGGCGGGCCCATAATTCTTGACATTAAAGCAGCCTGCACGTGTTTGACCTGGCAAGCATCAGTCGCCACTCTGAATCACAACTGTTGACAAGGCGACACAGTTATCATTGCAACGCCATATTTTCATATGCAAAAGTTATTTTAAGTGCGAGTTTGCTCGACAGGTAGGGGATTAAGTACAACGTCGTAGACTAGGATCTAGCCACTAGCTTATCATCATCACAGCAGCGGTCCGAATCTCAGCTAATGCGTGCTGGATTTAAAAAGTTAAAAGTCTTGTTCTTGCAGTTCGGAATCAACGTAAAATGAGGACCCGTGACTATAATCACTGTAAAAACAATCAAACTACAAGCTTTCTTTTATAATCGCTTCTAAAATTACGTAACTTCCTGGTAGTAGAATTTGAAACAAGAGGCTAGATTGCTATTTCCTCGTCTTTGATGAAGACAACTGAAATGTTTGAAAGTTAATTATGATACTTTTCAATTTCCTTTACGTTTCACCGACACAGATAGGTCTTATAGCGGCAATGGAATAAGAATGTCTTAGGACTGGAAAGGAAGCGACCGTAGTATTAATCAAGAGAGTGGGGTTCGAATCCACTTTCTCCTGAATACAATTTGCTAGTAGCTTCGTGCCCCGAACCACTAACCCAGCTCGCTGGGTAATTTCACTTTTGACGACCCTGATAATCCACCACAGTGTGTTTTTGTTCCTTTCTTTATGGGATCGGGTATGAAATGAGAGGAATCTTCGTAGCGACTTCTACGACCAGGTGCCCTTCCTGACGTCAAGCTCATCAGAGGACTTGAAAACGATGAAATGAACTCGCACTGGCTAAGCACGGTGTCAGACCATATAGACTGGACCCTCCCAGGTGGGCTGAACACTATATTAGTAATGCGTGTAATTGCGCAAGCTAAATAATAACAATCGCTAGGCTTATTGTTCCTAACAAGCGGTTTTTGCAGCAACTGCACTCTGGCAGATAAAGATATTTATAGTTACCCAGCGTTAAATATGTCATAAAATGTCAGGAATCACACCTGAGCCAATCAGGCGGTAGGCTATAGCGCGCACTGGTGGGTTCAATCAGACGAGAAGGTAGTTTACAACCGAAGCAGCAATTACTTGAGGTGACGCTGTGACGTGTTCATTAGAACAAGAGGCTGCTAAGTATTGATTCAAGGGGTCATAAGTCTTCATTAGAGAAGGAGTTACATCGCCTGCGTCTTGTGCTGTCTGCACCCCGCCAAGTACGTGAGTGTGAAGTGCAGGGGCGGCTGCACCGCGGGGGATATACTTCACGCAAATTATGGCACTTTCTTAACTCTGTTCTGTGTTGTGGAGAAGTTCGCGTGTTAGCTTGCAGCGATTTATTGAATACACTCAAACAGACCTGCCTGTGAGGTGCTCCTGACTTTACGAACACTACTTTCATTTCTTCTTACCGGTCAGAAGATAAATAAATCCTCTGGGAAGTATGAGAGTAGCCAGGGATTATTATTATTATTATTATTATTATTATTATTATTATTATTATTATTATTATTATTATTATTATTATTATTATTATTATTATTATTATTATTATTATTATTACCGGACTCCTTAGTGGAATGATCAGTGTATCAGTCTTCGGTTCAGAGGACCCGAAGTTCTATTTTTATCGCAGGAAGTAAGGGATTTGCGTCCGGTTAATTACTATAGCTTGGTGGGCCAGGAGTTCGTGTTCGTCTACATCTTCTTTGACAAGTAACACTACATACTAGTATGGAAACACGCGATAGTTTATACATCACACCCCAATAAGGTTGGTGTCACGAAAGACATCCGACGGGAAAACTGGGCTAATTCCATACTAAGGTAAGGGTGTATTGTGTATTGTTCGGACCTCCGCAGAGGTGTGCCTGAGTTGGAGTTTTCGTACGGTAGAGCGGCCAGTTCCTTTCCGCTCCTCCATTCCCTTCTCCCCTGAGTGCGACTGTGGTGAGAAGAAACAGACCATCCATCATATTGCTACTGAATGTCCAAGGACGTCATATTCCAGTGAGCTGAAGGAGTTTGTGTGTGCTTCTGATGTGGTTGTACAATGGTTGTACAGTTTAGATTTAAGTTTGTGATCTCCTTTAGAGATTGATTGATTGTTTGAAGTCTTATATTGTTTTGTTATATTTTTTAAATATTTGTATATAGAGTTATGTACTAGCCATAAGCTAAATAAATAAAAACACGGCTACGGCCGTTGGCAATTCCATACTCGAAGTTGTAGTTATTATTATTATTATTATTATTATTATTATTATTATGGGTTGGGATTGGGAAGTTAGCGACTGTGGCCTTAATTATGGTACAGCTCCAGAATTCGCTTGGTGTGAAAATATGAAAACACGGACAACTATCTTCAGGGCTGGCGGCAGTGGGATTCGAACCCACCATCTCCGTAATGCAAGCGCATAGCTACCCTATCCGCACGGCCAACTCGCTCGGTATAGCTCGACTGGATTCGGCACTTTTCTTCCAAACGGCAGTTCCATTGATAACCTATCAGACCCTCTTTAAGTGGATGTGAAAATGTTCTGTGTTAAATGGTCCTTGGTTCAAAAGGAATGCAATTTAACAATGCTGTTTGTATCTTCATTACGAAGGAGATGAATTCCGTAGATTTCCTTTCCCCAGTGAGTTCAATGGCCAGTTGCTGAGACCATGGTAGTGTAATATGTTCTGTTCTGCTCTGGAAGCTGTAAGACACGCCTCATGCAACAGAGGAAGTGGAGTGGTAGTGACTTGCAGTCGTGTCGGGATTCATTCGTGATGTACTGAATAATTTCCATTAAACCTGAGAAATAATTTAACAATACGCATGATGCAGATAGAAATTCGTGAAATTACCGAACTAGTATGGGAATTCCTTAATTATGACGCATGAAGGGAAGGGCAGTTTGCTACTGTTTGTTATGCTGATAATTAGGAAGGTGGGGTCGATTTTGTTTTATGACTAGAGTCCGGATTTTTACGCAGTAAGTTAGAATGCAAACTAGTTCGGTTATAAAGAAGAGTCGTTATCCCGTTCTTTCTTTATGCAGGAAGAGTAACATAAATTCTAGGGGTTCTGATGGGCCGTACTCCTAATATTTATGCAATTCTCATAACATAACCGTTACCCGCGTCTATAAGTTTGCATCCTAACTTACAACTGCCTAAAAAGCCGATTTCCATTTATGAGAAAGTACAACTGACCAACGAGCCTCTCTTAAAGTTCATCGCAAAGGAAACGAAAGAGGTCTGATATTTCTAAGAATGAAGGTATCGGAAAAATAACCCATAACGCAGACTTCAAGAAACCGACTCAAGAGATTCAGCTGGAAAAGCCCATCGTTGTCAAGAGACATGAAGCGCACGATACCCATTCATGGACACAAACGGTTACCGCAGATGGTTCTTCAGCACTCGCTGTTCGGTAATATGCTTTAACGGACAGTAGACGGGTAGCTGCCGCTGTGGATATCAATTCAATGAATGAACACTAATTCAATCAATCTGTCACCAACTGATCGGTTGATCAGGTGACAGATTCCCTATTATTTGTTTACCTAGTCTTAAATTATGTCAAAGAATTTGTAAATTTATCCAAAAGGTCATTCTTATGAAAATGTACGGGGCAAAAGTTGAACTGCTGGTTAGTATTTAGAAGGACCTTCGGGACTCAGGGTCCTGGGTACGATTCCAAGGCGGGCCCTGGGATTTAATTCGTGGAGGGTTAATCCTTTGAGGAGGGAATTGAGTGATGTGCTGTAGAGCTGTGCAAAATGAAATGGAGACTCATTCAAATTCAGTTATAGGAGATGGGTCTAGACTCGTTCAGAGCTTCCTGCTCAAGCATTCTGGTCAATGAGTGTTTGAGAAAACCAGGCTCGGAAAGACGGCTAAGTTTACTGAAGAAACTAATCCCCCGAACTGTCCATACTGTCTGATCACAATGAGCAGATTGAGCAGCTCGGAAACTCGCAAGTGCGGGAGTTCAAGTACTTTGGCGACTGGGTTAGTGAGGATGTGGACGAGCATGTTGAGATCCGTGTCCGATTAGAAATGGCTCGTACTAGTTTTCTGAAAATGAGGAATATACTGTGTGACAGAAGCCTCGGCATGGAGTCACGTCCCAATTCGTCAGATGCTATGAATATTCGGTGCTTCTACGCCGCGCTGAATCATGGACTCTGAAATGTAACACCATTAAGAGAATAAATACCTTCGAGATGTGGGTATTCCGAAGGATGTTACAGATCTCGTGGACTGACCGTGTCTCCAATGCTGTCGTACTCAAACGCATGAGGAGGGAACGAATGTTTGTGTGTACAGTCCAGAAAAGAATGCCAGCCTACCTTGGACATAATATGAGGAATGACAAGTACAACCTACTAAAATAGATCATGCAGGGTAAAATTGATGGATGTAGAGGTTGGAAGTTGCGCTCGAAGGAAATACAGTTGGCTGAGGAACTTACAGATTTGCAGAAGACTAGATTCAAGTAGACAGATGCGGGCAGCTGAACATCGTGCAGACTTCGCTGTGATTGTGGCCGACCTCCAGTAATGGAGAAAGCACTACAGGAAGAAGATCGAAAACCTCCCTTGGTAAATTATTCCAATACATAATTCCTCTTCCTGAAGACGAGTGTTCGCGCCAATTTGTCCTTATCATTTACAAGTTCATCCTTATATATATGACCTTTCCTACTTTGAAAAATTCCATTCGAGATAATTCTTCTATTAATGTCGTTTCACGCATTGTCTCCACTGACAGCTCGGAACATACCTCTCAGTTCAACAGTGTCCGACTTCATGGCTATATGTTTAGCGTGCTGGCACTTGGTCACAGAGGTCCCGGGTTCGATTCCTGGTAAGGTAAGGTAAGAGTGTATTCTGCCCGAAGGCAGGTCCGAACCTCCGCAGAGATGTGCCTGAGCTGGAGTTTACGTACGGTAGGATGGCCAGTTCCTTTCCGCTCCTCCATTCCCATATCCCCCACCAACAGCGCGTGGCAACCCATCCAAATCATGACCACGCCCAATGTTGCTTAAGTTCGGAGATCTCACGGGATCAGGTGTTTCAACACGGCTACGGCAGGGTCGGGAATTTTAACCATCATGGGTTAATTTCCGTGGCACGGGGGCTGGGTGTATGTGTTGTCTTCATCATCATTTCATCCTCACCACGATGGGCAGGTCACCTACGGGAGTCAAAACAAAAAGACCTGCACCTGGCGGGCCGAAACCGTCCTGGGATCTCCCGGAACTAAAAGCCATACGCCATTTCATTTCATCTTTTCAGTTCAACAGTCTTCCCATCCCAAATTTTCGCAACAATACACTTTTGTCGAAAAAAAAAACACACCACAGAACGAATCGTGCTGCATTGCTTTGTATCTTCTCCAGTTCTCGAATAATTAATCCTGGTGAGGGTCCGATACTCTAACTGGGGTCTTGCCACTGACTTACAGGCTACGTCCTTACTCCTTAATACTCCCATGACCATATGAAGAGATCTGCATCCTACTTTTACAATCTCGTTAGTGTCGTTACTCGAATGAGTAATTTCTTAGACTAACACTTAAGTACTTACAGAAGTTCCCACACTTCTAGTGACTTGATTGACAAGTCACATATTTCCCCCAGTGAATGAGCACTTCTCATCTGCCCTCTATAAGGTCGGCTCTCTAATAAAAATGCATTGCCATACCCATCGCTTCGTACTTGCTCTGATCATATGAAATTTCATTTAAGGAAGCTATTCTTGACCCCTTTTTTTCAAATTCACTTCTTAACATCATCCATTAGTTTATTTTTGTTTGCTTCAAGCCAGCGATAGAGAGAAAGCTGGAAGGGCTGGTTGAAGCCAGGTATTACTTAAGTAAATGTAGAAACAAACGGGAATGGGCCACATTTTCTGCATGCAAGTGTACCTCTGAACTATACAGGGTCTGTCACATAAACTCAGACCGAACGTACAGTGTTTGTATGCTGCGCAACGCAGCTGCCGCCCTGTTTTTAGGGTGTTTTATCTGAAATCTTATCTTATAACAGATACTGGAAGTGTAGTCGTCCTTCCTGGATTATATAGGCATTGTAATCTGGCAACCATATTCTGACTGACTCGAGTGATTTCTGCCACTACAATGTTTCTGATTTCTTTCGTAATGTTTCCTTTCAGTTCTTCCAATGTCTGAGGACTTGTTCCATACACTTTTTTTTTTCAGTTTACCCCACAAGTAAAATCACGCAATGTTAGATCTGGAGAACGAGGGGGAAATAGACCAGTACTGGTCACTCTGTCTGCAAGCACTTCCGAGATTGTAAGAAGGGAATCTTCTACTGTATGAGCAGGGGTTGAATCTTGTTGAGTCCACCCACACGATTTTTCTTCTTCCGTCAACGGATAGAAGAACGGCGTCAAAATGTCCCGTTGGTACCTCTCTCCCTTTACTGTCGTACAATTACGTGAATCTGTGCTCATAAATGTAATACTCCACCAGAAAATTCCTGAACAAGTGCATCGCATACATGTCGAGCAAACTCGCACTTAAAATAACTTTTGCATATGAAAATATGGTGTTGCAATGATAACTGTCTCGCCTTGTTAACAGCAGTGATTCAGAGTGGCGACTGATGCTTGCAAGGTCGAACACGTGCAGGCTGCTTTAATGTCAAGAATTATGCGCCCGCTTCCCATAGAGCCACTTACGTAGCGGAGAGTATAAACGCCGCTTCGACGGACTTAGTTTATATGGGAGACACTAACAATAATGGTGCGGTCTCAGCGACGGAGTACATGCATTTTAATTTGGTGTCATATAGTCTGTCTGCGGGTGACTTTCCACATTCCGTTTTCCTCCACAAAATAGCAGAATAATCCGGATATCTGATGTGTGATCTGTGGCTGTGTTTTAATTAATTTTATCGCGTAAACATCAAAAGTGTCACCAGAAAACTTTCACACGTGAACATCGTACGCCGAATGGCTTTTTTGTTCAAAATCTGACTGCCTCTGGCAGGTTTGAGCCTGCCGTCTTAGGTTCTGGAGACCAACCAACCGGCAATTAAAATCAAATTCACATCGCGACTTATTACGGATAAAGTTGCAAAAAGGGATTAAATACAATTGCTAATGCTTTATCTACTAAATAGCTGACAAGCATGTCTGTAGGTTTAGCATAATATATAAATGTACATTTGGCAAATTCTTCTTTTACTGCTTGTTCCCCCACATTTATGGAGTCGCACATGTGGACTGGCCCTGTTTTACGGCCGGATTCGCTTCCTGACGCAAACCCTATGTGGAGGGATATAATCACTGCCCTCTGCTTCTATGATGGTTAGCAGTGTGCTGTCTGAATATGGAAAGGAGAATTTTGAAACATACACAAACACCCAGTCCCCAAGCCAGAAAAATTAACCGGACGCGATTAATATCCGCGTCCCGGCCAGGAATCGAACTCGGGACCCTCTGAACTGAAGGCCTGAACGTCGACCATTCAGCCAAGAAGGCGGACACGTTTCACTCCTTGGCTACTGAAAGACGTGTGCCATTTGCGATAATCCGCCTAATTGCACCGGCTGATTGTTTAGAACCGTGCTTCTAAGATACGATTATTCTACTTGAGGCCCGTAGCCGCTTTATCATTCCCTAGAGTGCAATTAGCCAGCGGAAGTAACATTACCGATCATTCTCCGGCTTTCTTCGCAGGTAGTGAAGACATCACTGTTGACATGGGTGTTTTGTTGTTGCTTGCCTTTCTTTGGCACACTTTTTTTGAGGGATGTCGTCAATAAAACACATAAGACGGCTACGGTTCCTCAAACGGTAACAATAGCTTAAGCTTCCATCCCCCTACCGTAACGGTTAACTCAATTAAATGCCGTCCTCGCGGGCCCGGGTTCGATTTCCGGTACTGCCAGAAATTTAAGAATGGTAGGAGGGCTGATATGCGGCATGGCAGCTAACCTCCATTGGGGTGTGCCTGAAAAGAGCTGCACTCTCTCGCGACCAGTACACGAATTCGTCGCTGTTCGGGCTAAAGGCCATACCTCCCAATGCTCTTCCTAACCATTATTTTCCTTAAGACTGGTCACGCCTCCCAGCCACGTATGGATATGCAGTCTATCAGAACAATACTCGTTGTGTTAATTTTCCTATGCTAAAGTATAACGGAAAAGGAACCTTACTGAACCGCACTTTTTTTTTGCTAGTTGTTTTACGTCGCACCGACACAGATAGGTCTTATGGCGACGATGGGACAGGGAAGGGCTAGGAGTGGGAAAGAAGCGGGCGTGGTCTTAATTAAGGTACAGCCCCAGCATTTGCCTGGTGTGAAAATGGGAAACCACGGAAAACCATTTTCAGGGCTGCCGACAATGGGGTTCGAACCTACTATCTCCCGAATACTGGACACTGGCCGCACTTAAGCGACTGCAGCTATCGAGTTCGGTGTACCGCACTTTAGGAATGTATGCTTGCATGCCTTCTACGATATAATGTACTTCAGGTTCATTTTTCTTCATATACTGTAGTGATGTATTGAGCTGCCAGATATTCCACTGTACCAATGTACGCGTACTCACCATATTTACAGTAATAAATGAAATTAGTTGTATTGCATATTTCAGCTCAGTCATGACAACCATTATCAGCCACTTACCACGAACAGACAATCCACACGGCAGGCAGGATTCTCACTTACCTGTAACAATGACAAATCTATATAAGTAACCGATTAAATAAGAACATAGTCAATCTTTGGAACTGATTTCATACTTAATACCACTCCTTGTTACCAGGAAAACCATCCACAAATTATTACTACTACTAAAACAAAACAAACCACATGGAACAACAGCCCCGTTGGGCCATGGCCTACCAAGCGACCGCTACTCAGACCGAAGGCCTACGGATTACAAGGTGTCATGTGGTCGGCACGCCGAATCCTCTCGACCGTAATTCTTGGCCTTCTAGACTTGGGTCGCCAGCTCGCCGACAGATAGTTCCTCGACTGTAGCCACGTAGGCAGAGTGGACCTCGAATCAGTCCTCAGATCTAGGTTAAAATCCCGTATCTGGCCGCGAATCGAACCGGAGGCCTCCGGCTAAGAGGCAGGCAGATTTGCCACACACCGCATTCCTATTACTCCTATTAATAATAATCATGATAATTTTGGCGTAGTAATAGGAAGGATATCCAACAGACAGTCATGCCTATTAGGGAATGAAACCGATCAGCCTCCTTAACTCTTCATACTTGCTGCACATCGCACCAACACGGATAGCAAATACGAGTGGGAAGGAAGCGATCGTCGCACAGCTCCAGCATTTATATGGTTTGGAAATGGGAAACCACGGAAAATCATCTTCAGGGCTGCCCACAGTGGGGTTAGAAACCACTATTTACTTATTTAATTATTAGATACAGCCTATGGAGGGCCATTTTGCACAAATAATATAACAAATTTAAATAATAATAAAATAACAAGTGGTATGAACAATAAATTGACAACAATAACAATGTTATAACTAGCAAGGGTCGGTTACAGAGTTAGTAAGAAGAAAGGTATGGATTGGATGGACGGAAGAAAATGGAAACCTGGAGAGGACTTCAAAGGAATCTTTGAATTTTGTGTTTGAAGGATACAAAGGGTGTGTGTATGTCGATATCGGGTATTGAGTTACCAAGGGCAGGAAGACGGTGGAAGATAGAGCGTTGTTGTAAGGTTAGGCACGGACGGGACACATGATGAGTATGTCCGTTGCGTGTTGGCCCGGAGGGAGGGCGTGTATAGGGAAGTATTTGGTATAGCCTTTGATTATTTTATGTCGGTGACAAAGATCGGCTTCTCAGGTCAAGTATACCCAGGTAAGTTCAAGATGTTAGATTTAGTAGTGTTCTTAAACAACATGACAGCGAGTTTTAACAATGAAAATGAAAAAGGAAAAAAAATGCTATTTAGTTCAGGTATGTTTATGATAACAGATGAGGACGAAATAGGGGAACAGAAGTCAATAATGAGGAGAACATAGGAGACGGAGTATAACTTAAAGGCGTTAACATTATTAATTTCGGTGGACCTATGAAGAATGTCTACGCATAGCTTGGGATTTTGTTGACTCTATATGAGCAGAGAAGGTGAATTTACAGGTTGCAGGCCGATAGCTACGTAACCTTAAGCTGCGCCACTCGGTTGATGAACAATAATTATAACAATGACTTTTTTTTTCTATGCCTTATTGCTATTTTTCTAGCAAACACGTTCATACCTCCTATACTTCCTGTCCCCCACTTCAATGAAATTTTAACTATTTTACACAAACAGTCATGTCAAACAGTGATGTCTAATAATTTACGAAGTCAGTTACCGGGTTGTAAGCCTCCTGAAGTGGTGCCATCTAGGCCGTTTGCGTGCGAATTGTACATTCAAATACTCGTGTTGCAATCTAAGAACGAAAATTCTACCGAATGGATCTTATGCTTGGGTTAATATAATTTTATCTGTGCGCCATCAGATATAGGCTTACCAAAAGTAACGATACGAAGTGACATGAGTTTTTCTTTTATTTCTTATCATTGCCAGGTTGAGTGGCTGAGAGGTTGAGGCGCTGGCCCTCTGATCCCTGCTTGGCAGGTTCGATCCTGGCTCAGTCCGGTGGTATTTGAAGGTGCTCAATTACGTCGGCCTCGTGTCGGTAGATTTACTGGCAAGTGAAAGAACTCCCGGAGACAAAATTCCGGCACCTCAGCGTCTCCGAAAATCGTAAAAGTAGTTAGTAGGACGTAAAGAAAATAGCATTACTATTACTTTTTAGCATTCTTCACAAGTTCACTGTCTCAGTCCGAATGGAAGCGCAAACGTGGGATAGTAATTTGGACATTGTAATACTGGTCCTAGGGTTGCCATATTTGTCATAACAACGGGCCTTAAAGTACAGTTAGACATTAACACAAAGTCCAAGTTATGAAAAAAATCACATTGTTCAAGAAATTTCGAAAGCTAACCCGTTAGCTAGTTATTGTATAAATCAACGGCTTACAGTTTCGCATGAACTCTGAACTACTAGAAAGTGACATTCTATTTCTAAAATATCCCCTTGATTGAGCAGGAATCTGAGCTATGGCCGCCTTGGTGAGAATACACTGAAAATCTACTTGTTAATTATTCAATTAATTAATTTAATAAATTCATTTATTCATTTAGAAGTGGCATGCAAATGTCTCCGCTACACGGAAAATAATAGAATCGTGGATATCTGTTTGGTCTTAGAACACGAGAGATTAAGTAAGATTCTTTGGTTGTGTCCCTCTTAGTAGCCTCTTACGATACGGAGGGGTTACAGATAAAGCATCCTTTCACTCCACCCACAAGCAACATGGTTTATATCCATATGGCAAACAACACTCCCTTGCCATGTCACAAGGTATTAAATTGTGCGTCTAACAAAATGGTCGCTGATTTAGCACCGAATTAAATACTCGCAAGGTGTGTATTACGACAAAAATTCTGCTCCCTTCAGTGACGTTACCGTGTGTAAGGGGCTCTGCTTTGCTGTGACCTTAATGAACCGCCAACGACAGCGGAAACTCTTTTAAAGCATGCAGCCATTTGTACTTATTGTATATAGAAGGCAGAGTTTTGGAACGCGGTAATAGCGTGAGGAAAAAGATTACGACGACTTAGTATAGACAGATGACAAACACTGGTTGCCTGGTTACCACGGTGTAGTAGTCTGTCCTCCAAAAATTGTCCACGTTTAATTATTGATGACGCTATTTCCGGACAGGCCCCAAGCCCAGAAACATATCCATTAAAAAATACAAATACCTTTTTGATAAATCTGTATAAATACAATTGTAAGTGTTGTGATACTGCACACCGATTATTTAAACGATTTCTCCTTAAACATATTCGGTTTTTACGTAACACTGTACATCTGGTTTGTTTCTTACTTATGGTGTCTGTATGTCAGTCTGTCTGTGTTTTTAAATTGAAAAATGACAGGTCCTATATCAACCAAACTCAGTATTTGGAATCTACCAATTCAGGGTTACCTAGTGCATATGAGTTCAAAGTCATTACTTGAAGTACGCTTTTATAGGAAGATAAAAACTGTTATTCTTAAATATCTCAGTTGATATTAGTTTAATCGAAATATTTTATATAACAACATTCTAGGAACTGTAATACCTGTTTATCATACGACGTACAATAACTTACACATTGAAGAAAAAGCCCAGTGAGACGTTCAGTGCATGTCTCTTCAAGGTCACTTCAAAGTAACTTTACAGGAAGAACCATACAATCGGAAGGGAGGACTTCTTAAAGTCCCTGTCAGTGGCGTATGCTGGGACCAAGACGTGCGTTACCGCTAGACTTCGGTTACCCTTTTTCCATAGTTGATTTAGTGAACGTCAAGCCTGAAGCGTTTTGAGCTGCAGCCAATAGCCAACGAAGAAACCTGCTGTGTTGTCAAGGCTACTGCACAAGCTACTGCCCTGGCCTCTGTCACTGCCAATACTCAACACCTGATCAGTCGAGATGGTAGCCTAAGGTTTAGCAAATTGAAGTCCGGCTTTGTAGCTAAATGGAAATGCTTGCCTTTGATCCGATGGCCCCGGTTCAATTTTCAGAATCAATCCCCTCATACTGTTAATTCCCCTGGCTTGAGGACTGCGTGTTTATGATATCTTCGTCATTCATTTTATCCTCATTAGGTCACCGCCAAGTCAATACAGATGCCATGCACCATTAATAATAATAATAATAATAATATCATCGTTAAATAAAAATGTTGAATTTCACAGCGGTCGTACCCATCGTTCACTGGTTAATTGGCTTCCTCGGGAGATCAGTGGTGGTGTCCGACTCATGATCGTGGGTTCGATTCCAACCAACAAAAGAGAACACTAAACCTTAAAGATTGCATTTCATTTCAGCAGATCTACCTATAAAAATAAAACGACATTATTCCTATAACAGGAGCCCTTCCGTGTCTTCCTACAAGGATGTAGAAGTAAACCGGAGTGAAATACCAGCATTCTTATCTATATAATTAAGCTAGAAGGATGAGGTGAGTAGGTATATACGATGAGTAACGCATGGTTGATAGTAGTGGCGATCTGACGGACCGAAGCCTAGCACACCTATCTTTCTTTCCCGGTCCCCGCGCTATTCAGGCATACAGCAGCAAGCCGCGTGCGGTGTGTCGAGGGGAAGGGACGAGAGTCTGGGCTCCAATATCAGTCTCCGAAGTCTTGTTCTCAGAAATACGTGCGGCGTTTTTTCTTATTGCCTTCAAGTTCTCTAAATGGAACGATGTGTCAGATGCTCACATTTTAATGTGCTTTAGATTTCCATCGTTCTCACTTGAGGTTTGGGCTTCACTGATAGCCTTGGTAGCCCTCAGTATACGCCACTGATGCCTGTATGCGATAATTCTGTTCGACCACAAATATGACGATACACATACATACCGCATCCTAAAAGATAAGATATGGGCAATTATCTGTGAACTATGACTCATGATCGTTACCACTCTGGGAAAACGCGCGAGAACATTTCTCTGCCAGACTAGAAAATACCGAACTATCTCCCAGGCACTTTATTTCACGAACCAGTAGAGCGATAAATGCTTGCTTTCATTTCAATAACAAGTTCCGTACAGTAGACTTACAATGTAACTGATGTGTGATGTGATTCCACCCTCAGGGGAGATATGTTAATTGTTCCTTGTGTCAGACTGTTCCCAATCTGACCTCATGACCCTATATCATTCATACGCCCTGTGGGTGGGGATGGTAGAATAATATCCACGGCAGCCCCTCTCTGTCGTAAAAAGGCGAATAAACGGTCCCCTAGGAATGGGAATGGGGATTGGTGAATATTGGTCCCATACACGATTTTCACTTTTATGTTTCCTGCCCGACCTTCCTTGGTTAACTCTTGTTTTTACGACCCCTACAGTGTTGGGCGTGCGATGCCTACAGAGGCTCTTTCTTTCACGCCCTCGTCGTATCTCCGTTTGTTTTCCCGATACCTTCATTATTCAAAGTGTCGGAACGCTTCTATTTCCTTCTGAATAGTGTTAATAACGATGGTTGTTCGTAAATTGGAAATGGATCATCTTCCTTGATAAATTATTCCAAACCAAGTGAGTTGGCAGCGCGGTTGGGGGCGCGTAGCTGTCAGCTTGCATTCGGGAGATACTGGGTTCGAACCCCAGTGTGTCGGTGCGACGTAAAGTAAAATGTAAAGAAAAAAAGAAATTATTCCAATCCCTAATTCCTCTTCCTATAAATGAATACAGTATTATTAAGTTACTTAACCACTAAAATTACATGATAATATATTCATTCCAAAAGAGAAAAGAGAAAGAAATCCGACTCTCACAGCAATGAAGTAATCAGAAAAAGAAATGGAAGGGAAAGAAAGAACGTAAAAAATAAAGACTCGCTAGGACTCGAAATTCTAATACCGTCGGGGTTCGAGTAAAACAAGAGATGGACAAGGAAGTTCGAAAGCGAGCAACCTAGCAAAGTACGTGGAAGCAAAACGAGACTTAGCTAGAAGCCCTTGTGGTCGTCAACCCTTCGCCACCGAGTTCAGAGCCTTGGAAAATTTCTTGCATTAGTCGCGATTTATATTCTGTTCTCCTTACTCACAGGGGTAAAACTACAACTTGAAATACAGTTATTTTCTTGGGTTTATATGGAGTAACTTCGGAAAAATCCTTGCGGGAGTAGATTCTCAATGTAGCCCCAAAAGTGGCGAGATCTGAATATTAGTTCAGGTTCCCAATGCTATCTTGATGTCATGCTACGAAGTTCCGAGCCAAACCTGGCCGATTCAATCCTGGCTCAGTCCGTTGGTATTTGAAGGAGTTTATATATGCCAGCCTTGTGTCGGTAGATTCACCGGCACGCAAACAAACTCCGGAATAAAATTCTGGCACTCGGTGTCGGTGAAAACCGTAAATGTAGTGAGTGGGGCGTAAAATTATTATTATTATTATTATTATTATTATTATTATTATTATTATTATTATTATTATTATTAGCAGTAGTAGTAGTAGTAGTAGTAGTAGTAGTATCAGACTCTTTGGATGAGTGGTCAGCGTTGAGTTCTTCGGTTAAGAGGGTTCTGGGTTCGATTCGCGGCAGGATCGGGGATTTTAATCGCGTCTGATTAATTCGTATGCCTCGAAACTCGGTGTTTGTATTAGTGCCAACACTTTTCTCTTCATATTCAGACAACACACAACACTAGCAAACACCACAGACACACACTATAGTTTTTACATTCCTCCACATAGGGTTGACGTCAGGAAGGCCATGTAGCTGTAAAACTCAGCCAGATACGATGTACAAAACTCTTCTCACATGTGACCTCAGAGGTGTGGGAAAAAGCGGTAGAAGGAGAGAAAGAAGATTATTATTATTATTATTATTATTATTACTATTATTATTATTATTATTATTATTATTATTATTATTATTATTATTAACATTATAATGGTATTGCTTTTATGTCCCACTAACTACTTTTACGGTTTTCGGAGACGCCAACGTGCCGGAATTTTGTCACCTAGGAGTTCTTTTACGTGCCAGTAAATCTGTTGACACAAGACTGACGTATTTGAGCACCTTCAAGTACCACCGGACTAAGTCAGCATCTAACCTGCCAAGCTGGTGTCAGAAGGCCAGCGCCTCAACCGTCTGAGCCACTCAGCTCGGATTATTATTATTATCATTATTATCTCTATTCATGTTGAATTATCTTTCTTTTAGAATACTCGGTACTAGCGATGGGATTTTAAAAAGTTTCTGCCCGTGAAGGTGAAAAGCAGAAAGCATATTTTCGTCTTATTGGTCACCTCATATCCTGGTGCACACTGAAACAGAATAACTTCTGTATATGCACTCAGACATCAAACCGCAATATTACCGACAATGTTGCCTTGATCACAAAAGGGAGGCGGTAGGTACAGCTGAGAGCTGTGCTGTGACGTCACCGCTCGCGGAACGTTTACCTAACGAAAAGCCTGGCTCCGACTGACCTCTTACCGCTTCAGCCTCGTCCGTCAAGGTTTAAAAACAGGGAGGAAGACCTATTTTTCTTCTCGCTCTGCCAGCAGTTGCGAGCTCATTTCATGCTGTATCGTCGAGGGCGGTTTCTGTGGCCGAATTTAATCCTGTGCTAGAAAGCATTACATCTTCCACATTCACATTCTGGAGTCTGAGCAGTTTGTGAGCTTTATTTAATGTCAAGAATTCTAGGTTCAAAATCGCTAGTCACTCCTTAGTATACAACTCAAAACACTGAGGAATTTTTGTAGCACAAACCACCAAGATGTTATTGAATACTTAGTTTTTACAACCACATTGTATCTGAAATAATATTTCGTTTTGTTATGTCGACTTCAGTTCGCACTGTAAATGTAAAAGTGAACAGAATAAAATTAGCCAACCCGGACACTAATGAGAAACGTACCCACAACCATTGGATTGGGAGTAAAGGAGAACAGCTGTTGGACTAACAGGTACTGGTATGCTCGGAACTATCAATGGAAAGACGGTGTGGAATCACGTTACTACATGAATAACCTTGAGTGGAATTTTTAAAGGTATAAAAATGGAGGTAGGGACTGCCAGGCCGAGGTGGTAAAAGGGTGCCGTTTCAGCCGAAAGGTCAGGGAATCGATTCCTCGTCAGGAAGCCGAAAAGTTTTAGAAACGAGATTTCCACTTCAGGAGGTGCATATTGTACCGGTTACGACCTGTACATACATAATTTTTTGGGAGTTGGTCGTATTTTATCACCATGAATATTACTCCGTGCAAGCCTGGTTTGTTTACATTCAGCAGGACGAGCAAGCAAGCTGAGAACAGCCGTATGCGTGACGTAACCGCAGGGGCTAGTTAGATCACCCACCTGTCATGCCACGTGCAGCTAGCCTGAACTCGTATGTTCCAGATTCAAGCGTCACACCTTCCGGAACATTCCATGGAGAAAAAATTTAAAACTCCTATAATAATTGGGGTAGCGACTTGATCAACCTGTCATCTTAAAAGGAATCACATAAACTTCGCAATGCTTTAATTTCAAGAAAATCCGTCGAGGGATTCAGGAGATAACCAGCTTCACGAAATATGTGATATAATGTCCCCAAACCAAATACAAGGAGGGCTCAATATAGCCTGATATCTCAGTCTATCAGTGACAGTCGAGTAGTTAACGTGGCCCTACTCGCTGCCATTATCGTTGGAAGCTATCTTCGTGAGGTTATAGTCTCACTGAGAATCTCTGAATTTTTCTAAGTCTTTATAAATGGGACTTGTACTATTTACGAGTGTTGAGGAACTCTGAATTTTTCTAAGTCTTTAAAGATGGGACTTGTACTATTTACGAGTGTTGAGGAACTCTGAATTCTTCTAAGTCTTTATAAATGGGACTTGCAATATTTACGAGTGTTGAGGACTCTAATTTTTCGCCAGTAAGACTTGTAATATTTTCGAGTGTTGAACTCTAAATTTTCGCCCATAAGACTTGTAATATTTACCAGTGTTGGACTTTAACTTTTCGCCAGTGATTATTTAAAGATTTGTAATATTCACGAGTGATGAACTCTAAATTTATTCGAAGGTTCCATGAGCATAGACTTGTGATCTTTGCCAGTGATTACTTAAAGACTTGTAATTATTTTTCATTGATGAACTATAACATTATTGAAAGTCTTCATGACCACGGACTCGTCATTTCCATGAGTGTTAAAGAGTGGATTCTTGAAAGTCTTTATGAACTTTGTTTCGTGATTTTACTAGTGGTGAGAAAACTCATTACGCAAGGTTGTCATGAACTTTGATTTATTCTGCGAGTGACGAAGAGCACATTTTCGGAGTTTGCATGGATTCTACCAACCTCATTGTACTTGGGTAATGTGACTACCCTCAACATCGCCAGGAACCAGCGAAGGTCATCACGAGCATCGGGAACTTGAGGCGTATTGCGTGCAACCAACCTGGATGGTCCGTCCGCATCTTGACGGAGTACTTGAGCATCTTCTGGAACGTGTTCCAGCCGGTGCGGCCTGGTGAGCTGGAAACCCGGGCCGTTTAAAGGACAATGTGGAAGACAACCCCTATCTACCATGAGGTGATGTGCAATTTATCATGCATTACATGAATAAACTCTTATCAAATCAGATTCAAATGTTTCTTGTAGATAGGACCCTGCCTCCTGTACCAAGCCCTAGCTATTATTCATCCAGCTTAGCCCTGAGAACTATTCCATGCTTGCGTTAAAAATAAATCTTAAAGTCGGGCTCTTTTACTGGTACAGAGAGGAGGGTAATATACCTGACACCCTACACGTTTGGGCACGACAGCTAGGTTAACAGTGCTATCAAGTAATAGACAATCACAACACCCTGGACGTGGTGTTTCTTTTTACAAGGTGAAACTTATGCCCTGGACGTGGCAAACAATTTGTGTTTTATGTGTTCTTGTCACATGGTTGATTTTCTATGTGTTGATATATGCTGAACTGAGTGCTTTTGAATTTTTAGAGTCACTGGTATTTCAATTTATGAATGAAAATTTCTAAGTGCCATAAAAATGGATAATATACTCGCAGCAATTGAAGCCTTTAGGCTTAATATGAATGAGGTTAATGCCAACTTAGAGAATAGGCTTACAGCGACATGTGCTAGCTTAGAGAGACGTATTACAGAAACTAATACTAATCTTTCTAGCATTGCTGAGGCTAATGTTAACTTAGAGCGACGCCTCGCTGAAAATAATAGCAATCTTTTTAGCTTAGCTGAGGCTAATGTTCAAACTAATGCTGATCTTGCCAATGTAGACCAACGTTTAAATAACTTAGCCCAAGCAAATGATGAATCTAATGCCAACCTAGATAGGCGATTAGCTGAAGCAAATGCTAAACTAGAACAGCGCTTAGACAATTTAGCGGAATCTAACACCAACTTAGACAGGCGATTAGCTGAAACTGACGCCAGGTTAGATAAGCGCTTTACTGAAATGAATGCGAACTTAGAATCTCGTTTTGATCAAGCAAGCGTTAGGATAGAAAAAAGATTCACAGAGTCCCATAAGAAAATTGATGATCGATTCACTGAAATCAACTCTCAGCTTACTCGTAATGTCGAAGAAATGAAAAACACTGTTAAAGACCAGGTCATAGAACTTGTTAAGGAGGATTTGAAGAAGGTTTTTCCTTCAGTCCAACAGCTTTCACAAGACATTGAGGATTTTAAGGCCGAATTTCGGGAGTCACATGGTCAGCTCTCGCAAATGCAGGCTAAAATTGTTTCTGTCCAAGATTCTCTTAGGGACACGGTTAAGAATGATATTTCCAGAGTTGGAAACGAAGTTGCTTTATTAAGAGCTAAGCAGGGCGAGTTTGACAAACGGTTCACTCAGCAAGCCGATAATACGACCACACAAATTAGTCGTATTCGTAAAGATGTTGGTGAACTTAAAACTGAATTAAAGAACGATATCAAACAAGTCGAAGGAATAGAACAACTCCAGTTGGGGAATGTCAAGAGTAATCTCGAACAACTAGAGTAGTATAATGCAGGGATTCGGGCGCCTCCTCCGCCGCCCGCCTCCTCCTCCTCCGCCGCCGCCGCCGCCCGCGGGAAATTTGAATTTTGGCGGGAAATTTGAATTTTGGCGGGAGATTTGAATTTGTAAACAAAGCCACGTGCTTTTTGACAGCTGTCATCGATAACAACGCATCGCTAACCTCACTGCTGCCATCTTGACGGGCCTAAACCTCACTAGTGCCAACTTAACCTCACTAGCGTGAGGTAAACAAAGCCACGTGTTTTTTGACAGCCACGTGCTTTTTGACAGACAACAACGCATCGCTAACCTCAGTACTGCCATCTTGACGGACCTAAACCTCAGTAGTGCCAACTTAACCTCACTAGCGCGAGGTAAACAAAGCCACGTGTTTTTTGACAGCCATGTGCTTTTTGACAGATTTGTAAACAAAGCCACGTGCTTTTTGACAGACAACAACGCATCGCTAACCTCAGTACTGCCATCTTGACGGGCCTAAACCTCAGTAGTACCAACTTAACCTAACTAGCGCGAGATAAACAAAGCCACGTGCTTTTTGACAGCCACGTGCTTTTTTGACAGCTGTCATCCGCCATCTTTAAACTACAGAGCACCGTGCTGCCCTCTTTAGCTACTTACCTTTGAAATGTGGTGGCAGGCAATTCCACATGACAGCAGCCATCTTTGAGCACCGTGCTGCCCTCTATGTGGTGGCGGCAAATTGAAAAATTCCACGTGCTCTTGTTTGGAAACAAACTCACGTGCTTTTTTCGACAGCTGTCATCTGCCATCTTTAATCAACAGAGCACAGTGCTGCACTCTTTAGCTAGATACCTTTGAAATGTGGTGGCGGCAATTTGAAAAATTCTATGTGCTCTTGTTGGGAAACAAAGCCACGTGCTTTTTTGACAGCTGTCATCCGCCATCTTTAACGAACAGAGCACTATGCTGCGGGCAATTTCGTCAGCTGTCATCCGCCATCTTTAATCCAGACAGAACAGTGCTGCACTCTATGTGGTGGCGGTAAATTCCACGTGCTTTACAAACCTATGCGCTTTTCTGTCATCGGCCATCTTTAATCACAGTGCTGCACTCTATGTGGTGGCAGCAAATTCCACGTGCTTTACAAACCTATGCGCTTTTCTGACAGCCGTCATCCGCCATCTTTAATCTAGAGAGCACCGTGCTGCACTCTACGTGGTGGCAGCAAATTCCACGTGGAAACAAATTCTACTCGCTCTTCAGCTGTCATCCACCATCTTTAATCAAGAGAGCACCGTGCTGCCCTCTTTGTGGTGGCGGATAATTTGAAAAAATCAGCAGCCATCTTTAATCCAGAGGGAACAGTGCTGCCCTCTTTAGCTACTTACCTTTGAGGCGGTTAATTTGAAAAATTCAGCAGCTATCTTTAATCTAGAGAGAACAGCGCCGCCCTCTTTAGCTACTTACCTTTGAGGCGGCTAATTTGAAAAATTCTAGCTGCCATCTTTAATGAAAAGAGCATCGTGGTGCTATCTTGCGAGTAATATTTTACGTCACAGCTGTCATCCACCATCTTGCATTGCTAACCTTAGTGCTGCCCTCTTTAGCTACTTACCTTTGACAAGCTGTCACCCGCCATCTTGCATCGCAAACCTCAGTGCTGCACTCTATGTGGTTGAAAAAATATTTTTGACAAGCAGCCATCTTTAATCAACAGAGCACCGTGCTGCCATCTTTAGCTACCGCCATCTTACATCGCTTACCTCGCTGCTGGTGGCGGCTAATTCGAACACGCATCGGGAAAGCTAGAGTAAGCACGTGCTGCAGTGATGACGTCATCATGCATGCTTAGACTTGTCCGTTTTCTTAAGAGTAAGTCGGCGTAAAGGGATGTGGTAGCGGTAAATTCGAACAAGTTTAAACATGCATCGGGGAAAGCTAGAGTAAGCACATGCTGTTGTGATGATGTCATTGCGCATGTTTAGACCAGATCGTTTTTCTTAAGAGTAAGTCGGTGCAAAGCAATGCAATAAGTACAACATTTTTTGAATGCGATCAAATATTTATTTACAAATGTACTACAACAGTGTTCGTTTTTTGCTGCTGACAAGGTTGGTGTGCTTCTTAACAACGTATGCTTCTGAAATGCCTCCTGCAACATTCAAATTAAACAAAGCATTTAGAAATATATATTATACTAAGTATGTTATGCTTTACAGAGAAGATCATATACTTCTTACCTTGCTGTTATTCCTTTTCGGAATCATCATCATCATCATCATGAGGTACTAGAAAAAGTTCATTCATACACTGTGTACAGTGTTCAATCCTCGGATTTGGTCCATCCCAATCATCATCACCATTTTCTCCTCGTTGCTTGTAATGTCGTTCACAAGTTCTGCATAAAGCTACTTCGATTGACATCTTACTGTGTAGAGGAAGGATGTCCCAAAAATTATGTACGTAAGAGGCAGCGTACGTATATAAAAATCCTGGTGGTAAGTATTGAATAAGATGTTTCGGCATCGACGATCTACGTTTATAGAACATCTTAATAGCCTCACTCACTCGTGAAACATAAATAAGATGTTGCGTATGAGCATGCAAACAGCATGCACATTTACAGTTTTGTTCCATAGCGTACGATGTCGAAGCACACACTAATGAAAATGATAAAGATCTATTCTTATTTATAGTCTCGTAACAATATTCGTTAGCGGATGGTAAGTAACATCACTCATATGAATAATAAGACAATAGGCTGCTGTGTTAGCAGGAATGTTTTCAGATGTTTCAAATTCTAAACGAATATCAACTGGAGATTCTTTTATAGATTCTTCATGATAAGAGCAGTCTATAACTACAATCGGTGCTTTATTTTTAAATTCTTGAGGTGTAAATAGCGGACGATCTTCTTTCTGATAATACGATGATTGAAATTTGCAAAACATGTCATAGAGCATCCCAAACTTATTTTTCTCAAAGTTAATGTCGATGTTTTCGTAGGGATACGTAATTCCGTTGAGATATAGTCTAACGTGTCTTAATTTGCAGTGATCAAACAGTGAGCTATCTTTTTCGTGATTGAATTTACGATTAGTTTGAAATCCAAAAATAATGTACAAGGGCTTCTCAGTAAAACGTGATGTTTTAACAGCCCAGCTATGCTTGTTTGTAGGTGGTAACACAGGATATTCATGCAGCTCCCAACTTCTAAAACGTATAGGTAATGGTGTATCATTTTCTACAATCTTGAGCAATCGAAGTTTTTCACGATCAGATAAGGTTACATGTGGGATCCGCCACAGTATACGATGCAGTGTTATTTTAGATTCTACAGGTGTTTCTACTGCTTTAAGAGAATTGTAATCACTTCGATCACGGATTAGAATAAGCTCTTGTTTTGCGTTGATTATAATACGTGTAAAGTCTTCTGCGAATCCAAAAATATGTTTCAGTGATAACATACCCGTAAAAGTTCCATCCTCATTAATCATCCAGTTGTTAGTAGCTTTTGGACACCATCCAGCCTGTGGCTACTCTAACCACTACTCTTATACTTACATCTCCTTCACACAATATACATAACATTTGTTTGAGCGCCAGTTGCTTTTTTAAGAAAAACAACAAAATTCGGTAGAGCATACCTCTTATATCAATTATCTCAAGGCGTGAGGTGATAAACTCACATATCTGGCAATATACAGGGATATGGATCAGGACAATATTAAATTACTGTTGCATTTCCACAATTGAGGATTGTACATGGAACTGGAATCACTTATTATAATTAAAAATAAAACTGAGTTTATGACTAAATTTACGTCACAATGAACAATCATTTACGTCTTTTAATTTAACAAAAGAAATATATCGTGAGATTTGCGGTACAAATAAAAGGAAAATTTAATCTAAACAAAAAAAACTATTGGCATGAACTTGAAGTGAGATGTGATATCGCCGCTGATTACACTCTTCTTCATGTTATGAATGCATAACATGTCTGATGCTTTAATTACCTGTTGTCTGCATACACCGCTGTTGAACTTGAAATTCTTGGGAAAACCTGTGAGCTGAAGTCGGGAGCCGTCTGTTGTTATCTTCTTATATAACAAGGAGTTGGCCTACATACCATGTACGCGTGTAGGGAGCTCCAATGTAATTACGCCCACTCAATATATTATAAGAGATTTGAAAATATTATGGAGACATCTTGTGAAGTCCATCCTCACAAGAAGATGATGTTTCTTTATCAGCATAGTACCCGTCTCTGCTCGGATACAAGCACCACTTGTAGACCTCCTCAATTATTACCGGACCTCTTGAAAACACAACTCTTAGCTCTTACCATCACACTAAGACCTCTTCTTCCATTTGATACCTCTGACTGTAACATATGATCTGCACGATATCAACTGCTTATGAACTGAGTAAGAACAGAATACCTTTCCCCACCGTCGCCTTGACTTTATATAACCTCGCGATGACGACTCCTCTCCCTACTCACTGTTCATCCCTTCCACTTCCACATACAGTAGCTGGCGAATACTGACACTTGGTCGCAATCACGTGTCCACGCACTGATGTCATCAGTCATGTGTCGTCTAAGCGTACCCAAGCGGTCCGAGAATGACTATACCGAATGCGTCACCGGGAAATCTCCTTGTACACAACATTCCCAGTTAAACATAGCCTCGATTGCAAAATACTATGCCAGCTCATCTAGCCAAAGTTACAAGCCACAGCATGACAATATGAAACCAACAAATCTCACTTACTACAATACAGAATAATTACAAACATATTTCACTTAACCTATGATTAAATACAATAATATACGTGATACCTAATTATTACAGTCTAATTGATGAGAAACAGAATATATAAACTCTAATGAATCGGGTTAATAATAATAATAATAATAATAATGATAATAATAATAATAATAATAATAATAATAATAAATACAGAATGGAGTCTGTAACCCTGTTGTACGGTTACAGAACGCCTCCCTCATGAAATAATCGATTAAATGAATCGATTGATTCATGAAATATCTACACAATCACCTGAAATCGAGTACACCATAGATACATGTATAAAAATGCCCTTTACAAATTGGGTACATGTTATCATCCATCTGGATGTTCGTTGTTACACATATAAAACATTTATCAATTATCATTTACACTTTGATTATACAGTATTATTTACATACAGATTACATTTCTTTCTCAATTCTGTCGTTTCAAACGTTCATTGAGTGTTCAAAAGTAATTCTCGAAGACATTTCATTATATACACTGTCTCCAAGCACTGGAGTTTATTGCACTGCCGTGCCTCACTTATTATCACAACACACGCTAATTTCACTGAAGTCCTGTTCGCAATGCCAGCTTCATAAAATATGGTGAATTAACATAATAATGAAAATTAATCAACAAACTCACATGATATATTTCTTAAGATTCCTTATATTGTATGTGCCTACGATATTTCCTTCCTTGTCTTCTAATGAATAAGCACATTTCCCAATCCGTTTCACTACGGTGAAGTATCCCTGATATAACAAGAAAAACTTCGAAAATTGACCAGCTTCTGCTGATGACGGGAGTGGCACTCTGAGTAAAACCTTGTCACCAAGCTCAAATTCATCCAATGTAGTCTTACAAAAATTATCATGCACAATCTTACCGTGTTACCCTTCTTAGGTATAATAACAAGTGGATTTAAATTAGGACTACATGATGGTTCAATTATATTATAATCTAGCATAATGTCAATCTGCTCTTCAACAGCGCTAGCGTATTTTAACGGAATGGGATATTTCGGTCCTACAAAAGTTGAGTTATCAATAACATTAAATTTGTGTTCGTAAAGATGTGTTCTACCAGGCCGATCGCTAAAAACATCACTATGTGATATCAATAATTCACACAATTCGTCCTTCTGACTTTCCGCTAAATTACATTTCTCCACTGTCTCATACAATTCATCTCTAGAATCTCTCTGTATGGACACATGGCAGACATCAATATTTTTCCTAATATTAGGAATTTCACAAGATCCTTCCGTACTAGAACACACTTTATTCGCACTAATTTCTGACAAAACATCATATGGTAAACTGACTTCCCTGCTACTCTTTCCCCAAATAAGATTGACATTACACAGATCAAAATTTAATTTAGCCTTGTGACACGTTAACCAGTCGGTACCTAAAATAACGGCATAAACTAAATTAGGCACAACTAAGCATGGTTGGAAAATACATTCTCCACTTATGCTAATGGGGACAGCTATTTGTTTATTCACTCTTTGAGACTTGTTTCCAACAGCTGTTACGATGAACGTATTCCTCACTGGAATTTCCGCTACCTCATACTTCTCTCTCAAAACTTCCTCATACAGCTTGGAATTTACACATGACTTCTCACTACCAGAGTCCAACAAAATCTTAACTTTTCTGCCCCATATCAGCAGTTCAATCGTCGGTGTAACAGTAACACTACTTAAATTATCCTCATTACATAATATAAGATCACTTAACAAATCTTGCCTTATATCTAAATTTAAATTACACTTATAAAATTTATTGTCTACGATTAAGTCGTCACTTAAAACATTTGAATTATTGCTACTTAGGTCACAATCATGTTCACTTACAACTATAGGCTGGTCGACATTGTCATACTTATCTACCTTATACGTGAACTCACCATTTACGGACTGTCTCAGTGACCTGTTTATACAGTCCGTTGCGCGTTTAAAGTACTTGGTTCGGTTACGACTTGTTGGTTACACACCTCAGTCGGCCTCCCCTGTTGCCTATTTCCTCTAGCGTCATTATTATTATTATTATGGCCTGTATTCTCTCGCCTCCCAGCTTCAGGTTGATTACCATAATCACGCCTCCCAGTCCTGAAATTTTCCGAACTATTTTGATAGTTTCTCTCCCTGTGGAAATTATTATTAGGTCTCTCCTGATATTCTCTTCTGTAGTTACGATTATTCATAGTCCTGTCCTGATTATTAGATTGGTTACCCCTTCCTTCTACATTCCTATTAGGTGTCCTACTATTATTCAAGCTACTACTTAAAGCATCAAAACTTTCCAACAAAATCTCCATTTCCTTAATAGTCTCCACTCTTTGCATACAAAGAGCTTCTCTTATTCTATCGGGATAGTGCTTAGCCATAAATCTAACTATATCAGCCTCAGGTCCAATACATTCTAAATTTCTCCACACCAAAACATGAGCCAAAAAGTATTCAGTCATTCTAACACCCTCGTTAGAATTATACCTGCCAAACATTACTCTCTCTCTCTCTCTACTCTGAACACCTTCACTCCAAAATTTAGCCATGAATTTCTCCTTAAATTCAGTTAGACTAGACATCGAGCTTTTATATACTTGAAACCAAGACTTAGTTTCTCCTACGAAAGCATTAGATAAGATCTCCAATACAGTTTCCCAGCTAATAATATTGTCTCTTAATTGAACAGCAAATTTCTTCTCTACTACTCTCATAAATTCCATCGGGTTAAATTCTTTCCCAGAAAACTTAGGTAAATCATGATCTCTAGTGATTAAACCATTATTTACAATTATTTCACGTACATTCTTACTATCACGCACTTCTTGCTGGAGTACTCTCTGGCAACTCAGAAATTTTTCTTCCACTGTTTCCTCAGCCCTTTCTTGAATTTTTCTTAATTCCTCTTGCAACTTTTCTTCCGATTCTCTCACCTTCTGTGATAATGATTTTTGTTCACTCTCTAGATCACCTACTTCTCCAAGTTTTCTTTCCACATGTTCTACCCTACTAATACATTTCCTAGTTTCTTGTCCCACTGTATTGGTTATCTTTTCAAACCTTTCTTCTACTAACTCATTGATTTCTCCTTTATTAGACTCGATCTTGGCGCCTAATTCATCAATCTGTTTGAAGCATGTCTCACTAATTTGCTCTATTTCCGTATGGAGATTGCTCCGACCCAATTCCATCTCAGCTCTGATGTCACTACACTCCCTATTTACCTTACTTTCTAAATTATTAATTTGCTTACTTATTTCTAACACCTTATGATCTATCTTATTACTAACATCATCAATCTTCTTATTAATACTATTTATGGCATTACTCTGAGCTTCAATTTTCTCACTAATGACCGCTTCAATTTTCTCACTCATAATATTATTCTGAGATTCAATTTTCTCACTCATAATATTATTCTGAGATTCAATTTTCTCACTAATGGCATTATTCTGCTCAGTCATTTTGGACATCAGCAAATTAAATAAACCCAGGTCAATTACCCCTTTACTTGGATCTTGCGTGACAGCGTTTTCCTCAGTTTCTACTATTTTCTGACTTTCAGCAGGTCCCACCTTAGTCACCAACTTCCTATTTATGTTACCACCTTGGATTTCCTTGGACACAATAACCTCAGCCTCATCACCTGACTGCATATTGCTATCCTTGTCCATCTTCGGTTTCCTACTAATTTTTCGCGATCTCAAAGCTATTTCCCCTTGCACTTCCTCTGACATTACCCCTTAAATACAAACTTCAACAAAATGACCTTCCTAACATTACTCGGTGAATTTAACATGTGCGTACTCATTAAAAGAACTGATCCATGTATATTGCCATTCAGAAACACTTCTTCTGAACCTTTCGAGCCCCACGTTGCTGGCGACACTTTGTGGCTACTCTAACCACTACTCTTATACTTACATCTCCTTCACACAATATACATAACATTTGTTTGAGCGCCAGTTGCTTTTTTAAGAAAAACAACAAAATTCGGTAGAGCATACCTCTTATATCAATTATCTCAAGGCGTGAGGTGATAAACTCACATATCTGGCAATATACAGGGATATGGATCAGGACAATATTAAATTACTGTTGCATTTCCACAATTGAGGATTGTACATGGAACTGGAATCACTTATTATAATTAAAAATAAAACTGAGTTTATGACTAAATTTACGTCACAATGAACAATCATTTACGTCTTTTAATTTAACAAAAGAAATATATCGTGAGATTTGCGGTACAAATAAAAGGAAAATTTAATCTAAACAAAAAAAACTATTGGCATGAACTTGAAGTGAGATGTGATATCGCCGCTGATTACACTCTTCTTCATGTTATGAATGCATAACATGTCTGATGCTTTAATTACCTGTTGTCTGCATACACCGCTGTTGAACTTGAAATTCTTGGGAAAACCTGTGAGCTGAAGTCGGGAGCCGTCTGTTGTTATCTTCTTATATAACAAGGAGTTGGCCTACATACCATGTACGCGTGTAGGGAGCTCCAATGTAATTACGTCCACTCAATATATTATAAGAGATTTGAAAATATTATGGAGACATCTTGTGAAGTCCATCCTCACAAGAAGATGATGTTTCTTTATCAGCATAGTACCCGTCTCTGCTCGGATACAAGCACCACTTGTAGACCTCCTCAATTATTACCGGACCTCTTGAAAACACAACTCTTAGCTCTTACCATCACACTAAGACCTCTTCTTCCATTTGATACCTCTGACTGTAACATATGATCTGCACGATATCAACTGCTTATGAACTGAGTAAGAACAGAATACCTTTCCCCACCGTCGCCTTGACTTTATATAACCTCGCGATGACGACTCCTCTCCCTACTCACTGTTCATCCCTTCCACTTCCACATACAGTAGCTGGCGAATACTGACACTTGGTCGCAATCACGTGTCCACGCGCTGATGTCATCAGTCATGTGTCGTCTAAGCGTACCCAAGCGGTCCGAGAATGACTATACCGAATGCGTCACCGGGAAATCTCCTTGTACACAACATTCCCAGTTAAACATAGCCTCGATTGCAAAATACTATGCCAGCTCATCTAGCCAAAGTTACAAGCCACAGCATGACAATATGAAACCAACAAATCTCACTTACTACAATACAGAATAATTACAAACATATTTCACTTAACCTATGATTAAATACAATAATATACGTGATACCTAATTATTACAGTCTAATTGATGAGAAACAGAATATATAAACTCTAATGAATCGGGTTAATAATAATAATAATAATAATAATAATAATGATAATAATAATAATAATAATAATAATAATAATAATAATAAATACAGAATGGAGTCTGTAACCCTGTTGTACGGTTACAAGCCATCCGCAAAAGATTACTTTCTTCATCACAGAAAGAAGGGTAGAGTTTCATTGCACTTGTAATACCAACATTCTTCGTTCGATCTATTTCAACATTATTTACTTCATATCGCGCTTCAGAAAAGATAAAAGCTAGAGCATGGTTGTTTAGTTGTGAAGAGCTTGGTCCACTTCCATCAGACTTTTCTAATCGTCCTTCAATATAGAGGTAGCTTTCGTGTGGTAAGGTGTAAACATCTTGTTGATTAATAATAAAATGAATTTCATCATTGTTATTTAATCCAAACGTAAAAGGTTGATAGGAATGAAGCTCACTTCGTACTACACCTTCACAACTTTCTACTGTATTCGTAATGTCTAGCATTTCCTCCATTCTGTTGTAGTAGTGTATATCCTAAATCTTGGAGTATCTGCTTATGGGTATCTGTTAACTCGATGAGTCTCTGCACACATGTAGTATGTTTCGGAATGTACACCGTGTTTTATAGATGGTTTTCATACTGGTTTAAGATGTAGTTTGTAAGCTACGTACGCGTGCTGATCTAAATGAATAAGCTGATTATGTTTATTTACAAGTCTAAGAGTAATGTTGCTAATGTGTTTTACAGACACAGGATGATAAAGAACTACTGCTGGTTTCTCACAAATAGTATATCCACGTTCCTCTGTAACAATAAAGTCGTGCAGGACGTGCGAAGTTTGTAGATTACTATTCAAGTCTGTAATAATATTACAAGTAATGTTCACATTATAATCATCGAAGAGTTTTATAGGTTGATCAGACTCGTAACGTACGTTCGGTAGGAGCTCCCTCGATGAAAATCCAAGCAGTGGTCCAATCGAATCAGGTTGTGATTTGAAGTCAATCTTAAATGATGATTCAATAACACATTTATGCGTAATGTTGCTTATAGTGATTGAGAACTTGTAATTATGAATACTAAAACTATCTTCCCCAAACTGATCAATTAACGTACTTTCAATATAGTCATGAATATCATCTACTGTATAACTACCTGAGGGTAGTGTTAGCACATACTCATCGTAATAGAACTTGTTTAAACCATCACGCACATTATAGATTTTATTGTAGCTTTCAAACGATACTAGTCCAAGACTATGCGGCTGATAACCAAGTTCGATTGGTGGATTAAAATAGACGGTTGTTTCAGGTCCTTCTCCACGTACAGCAAACGTTCTTTCACTGTTCGTCATCACGTAGACACTAATACACTTTCTCTCCTGTCTGGGTTTGATATAAGAACATAAGACATAATCGTCCGCACATGCGTGTATTAAAGTTTTGCACACGGTTTTTATTGTAAACAATGTCTGCACTGCTTCCGAAATAACGCATGAGCTCAAAAGGAGGAGGTAAATCTCCATAGCTATCAAAATACCATACTTTAGGTTTACGTTTTACATAAGCAACGTAATGAGTTCCAGGTCCACGACTGTCGTCCAAGTTAATTACGGCACTTTCACGTTCACGTGGACGTGCTGGTAGTTGATCGCGCATATACACTCCTCGAAAATAATGAATTCCTAGTTGTTTAGCAAACGTAAAAACTTCATCATGCGTTAGAGCTCGATATGGCAGTGCATTCAGTAGACGTTTTTTGGAGAAATGTAGATACCAAGCCCTTTCTTGTATGGCGCTAGCTTCATGTTCACACCTTTGCCTCGTAACGCAATTGCCTCCATCGTCTTGTTATGACGTTCACTCTCTTTCAACTGTTGTTTCGCTTCTTCTACAGCTTTGACAGTTCTCGCTACAGCACTAGCACCACCTAGCAATGACCCTAAAGCTGCTAAGCCAGCAAACAGCGCAGGAAGAAATCCTCCTCGTTTTGGTACAGGAATAATTCGCGCACGTTTACTAAATATTGCTCTGCACTTTGGAGAAATTCTCGCTCTTGCTGCGCGTAACGCCTTAGTAATAGCTACACGAGGATTGTATTCCCCTCGAATAGCTTTTTGCGCAGCCTTTATAACATCTCTCCATCCAACAGTTTTTACTTTCTTCTTCTTCTTCATGTCGTTTGGATATCGTTGTTTCACCATGCTGGACACGACGTTACTAGTCAAGAGCAAATCATAAACTAACCGTTGCCTCTTGTTTCGTTTAATATATATATTACTATTACGTACTTTATGATTCAGTTATCATGAAGATTATAAAGCAGCAAGACACGCTACCTGTTACCGACATTGTACCACATCTCTTACCTAGTTCTAGTACAACTACTAGAAAACGTCATGGAACGTTGTTTCCTTTTACTGTTCGATGTATTATATCAGGTCCGTCGGGATGCGGTAAAACAAATCTTTTACTCACACTTATTACTTCTGTAAATGGTGTACGCTTCGAGAATATTTACGTTTTCGCAAAGTCACTCTATCAGCCGCTATATACTATTCTACAAACTGTAATGCACGATCTAGTTAAAGATGGAATAAGATATTTTAAATTTAATTCACATGAGCAAGTACCATCACCAGATTATGTGCTTCCTAATTCTCTAATGATCTTTGATGATGTCGCAACAGAACAGCAAAACGTTATTCGTGCATTCTTTAGTATGGGTCGACATAAATATGTTGATTGCATCTATTTGTGCCAAACCTATTCTCGTGTGCCTAAGCAGTTGATACGCGACAACGCAAATGTTATTGTGCTTTTTCGGCAAGATGAGCGCAACATGCGACATGTGTATAACGATCATGTTAACACTGATATGACATTCGATGACTTTAAACGCATGTGTGCTAAATGTTGGTCATTACACCGTTACAGCTTTTTAGTTATTGATAAAGAAAGTGATGTACAGCATGGACGATATCGCATGGGTTTCGATCATTTTATATGCATTAACACAGAATTACAGTAACTACTTGATTAAAAACCACCATCATGTTAACATCTAGCAAGGAGATCACAAAACATATCATCCAAGCTCGAAACAATATTCGACGGAAATTTAAAGAGCTTAAACGTATTCAAGCAGACACGGATTTATTTTTAAAAACACAACTAAGTACACCACTCAAAGAAATTTTTAATTCTACTTCATTACCGCAGTCTACTTCAAGTTTTGCTTCTATGCAAACATCATATCATAAAGAGAAGCATGAAGAAGAAAAGCATGCAGAAAATACGGAAGAGAAGAAGCAGGATGTAGATCAAGAAGAGGAAGATAAGGAAGAAGAAGAAGAAGAACTTAATGATACATCACCATCTAAGCGTGTTGAGTTTTTAACTACAGATGTTATTGCAGAAACACCTACTACATCGACGCAAAATCTACCACCTTTGTCTGAGGTTATGATTACACCAGAGTATCGCAATCAGTTTAGAACTTTTATTCAAGATACCTATGGATCTCTCTTTGCACCTTATATAGAAAAACTTTTTACAGGACAAACTGATACTACCTATGGTATTCGCTACGAAGATGACTGCTTCCGGATAGGAAATTCAAATGTTAAGATTAATAGCAACAAACTCATTGTAAAAGGTGTCACCTATAAACCTACGAAAGGACTCTTAGAACTTCTTTTCTCACGAATACCTGACAAGGATATAATTTTACAAGATGATGTTAAAAAGTATAAAGCAATACTTTTTGCTACTGATGCAACACGACGTAATTACAAGAGAACAGAAGCTGTAAATGCGAATAAGAGTTACAAGTATCGTGAGTTTATTTCTAAGCTGTTTCCAACTGCACCTAGTCTAGACGTTATCTACAAGCCTTTGTTGCCGAACGTGGATGTAAGATACTGGAATGACCCAAACTTACTCGTTGAACGATTACAACTTTTAAGAGCATCGCAAGAGGCTGGTCACACTGGTCACGGATCAGAAATTCTAGAAATAGAAAGAGAACTACGTTATGCCGGTATTATTTTGTAATGGCTCGTCAAGAGAAGATCTCACCTGTAAAGGTAAACATCGCACATGAGTTACATAAACCAGCACGTCGCACCTACTGCCGCAGACGCCTTATTACACGAGGAAAATATGATCTCTGGCAAGCAGACTTAGTAGAAATGATTCCATATGCTTCTAGTAATAAGGGCTATAAGTATCTACTTACTGTTATCGATGTGTACTCAAAGTTTGCTTTTGCACAACCCGTGCGTTCTAAAACAGCAGCTCAAGTTAAAGAAGCATTTAAACATATTGTTGAAGAATCGAAACGCTGCCCAAGGCTTCTTCAAACTGATCAAGGTAAAGAGTTTTACAACAAGGATTTTTCTTCTTACCTCAAGTTACTTGGCATTCAACACTACTCTACGTTCAGCAATCTCAAGGCAAGTGTTGTAGAACGCTTTAATCGTACACTCAAAACAATGATGTGGCGAGAATTTACAGCGCAAGGTTCATATCGTTGGATTGATCTGCTACCTAGACTTTTATCTACCTACAACGATACACCTCATCGCACTATCGGAACAAAGCCACGTCTTGTTACAAAGAATACACCTCGTCTAGATGCTATTCATCTTGTAATCAAAACAGCTGATCCACGTCGCTATCGCGTTAAAGAAGGTGATTTCGTTCGCATCAGCAAACACAAGTCTATCTTTGCAAAAGGATACACACCTAACTGGAGCACTGAAATTTTTCAAATCAGAAGTGTTAAGCTTACTAATCCAGTTACGTATTTACTTCGCGATCTCAGAGGACAGCCTATTGAAGGAGGATTCTACATCGAAGAACTGCAGAAAACAAAATATCCTGATCACTATTTAGTTGAACGTGTTATTCGACGTCGTGGTAATAAACTGTATGTTAAATGGCTTGGTTTTAATAACAGCTTTAATTCATGGATTAATAAAGTGGATGTACTTTAAATCTTATGTGTGTTTTCTTTTAATCCTCTACGTTTCCTTTCTTCTAAGTCACTAGGACATGCTGTAGGATTAAACAACACCTGTAATATGTTTTGACAATTCATATTTATTTTAGACTATATACATACATTTTTATCCTTTGTTTATGTTACGGTCTTTGACACTCAGTTTTCGTTTTATTGCACCGACAACGACAAGTGCTGCTATATTCAGCTAAAGCACTAGGTAATAACACACACAGCATAACTTTATGAAGCAGATTTTAACAGCTACACGACATACAGGCAGCATGTAACTACGTATCAGGCGAATGTGTTCTAGGGCCGCAGGAGAGATGAAGCACGAAGAAAAGAAGATCAATCACTCTATTGATGAGTCCACGCCCAACATGCTTCCTCATCTTTCTCCCAGCACGTTTCTTCACCTTTTCCTTGTTTACTCTCTCCACAGCCATGATAAGTGTTTATAAGCGAAGACAACTCGTTAGTTTTAGGTCCGTGATACAGTTTAATTAGTTGACATGTACGGCACTGTCTCACAGAAGGTCTTCTAGCTAAACTCACGTGTTCATGATGTAAACTACACGTTTGAAGCTCTGACAAAACAGGATCTTGAGTCCACTCACGAGGCACCTTTTCCCAAATCTTCTTTACAGCATTCGCAGCTACATTAACCAAAAATGCCTTTGGTAATGCATTTAACTCTTCTTCAGTAAAAGTGTTTAGTTTCTTTTTGCATGCATAAAACTTTACGATCGCCTTTTCAACTGCGGTACACTTAGTATCTGTTAGAAATGACATGATGTCTTTACTCTACAAATGTTTCTTTTACACTAAGGTTATTTCGACACTGCACTTTACATATGTTGTTCACTTCCCGGCATGCACTGCGACACAACCAATCAAAGAGCATACCTACATGCTGTAAAGACTGTTTACTTGTTTCTCTGCTATGCTCTTTCGGAAGAGTTTTAAATGATGGGCACCCCAATTCATGCATGTCGATAACTTCACATGATGATGGTAGAAAATCACGCAACCATTCTTTCTTTTCACAACCCTTTAAAAGAACAAGATCTGCTCTTGACAGATGTGCATTCATCATTAAAGGTAGAAAACGATAAGGTATTCCTTTTTCTTCCCACTTCAAACCTAAATTGTTTTCAATCCACTGAGTCTGCTTTTTATCTTCATTTGTTTGCAAACAGTAAGGGAACGGTGGACTAAATACTAAACTAACAAGTTTTGGAGCCCACAACACACTGCAATCTAACACAGCCACCTCTTTAAATACAAATTTGTTTCCGTTTACTTTAAAGCCTTGCACATCAACTATTAATGTTTTCGTCATGTTTGCACTCTACACTCTATCACTGTTTCTCGAAGACTAAAGCTTTTAGTCAACGAACGGGTTTAAACATGCACAATGACGTCATCACAACAGCACGTGCTTACTCTAGCTTTCCCGATGCGTGTTCGAATTAGCCGCCACCAGCAGCGAGGTAAGCGATGTAAGATGGCGGTAGCTAAAGATGGCAGCACGGTGCTCTGTTGATTAAAGATGGCTGCTTGTCAAAAATATTTTTTCAACCACATAGAGTGCAGCACTGAGGTTTGCGATGCAAGATGGCGGGTGACAGCTTGTCAAAGGTAAGTAGCTAAAGAGGGCAGCACTAAGGTTAGCAATGCAAGATGGTGGATGACAGCTGTGACGTAAAATATTACTCGCAAGATAGCACCACGATGCTCTTTTCATTAAAGATGGCAGCTAGAATTTTTCAAATTAGCCGCCTCAAAGGTAAGTAGCTAAAGAGGGCGGCGCTGTTCTCTCTAGATTAAAGATAGCTGCTGAATTTTTCAAATTAACCGCCTCAAAGGTAAGTAGCTAAAGAGGGCAGCACTGTTCCCTCTGGATTAAAGATGGCTGCTGATTTTTTCAAATTATCCGCCACCACAAAGAGGGCAGCACGGTGCTCTCTTGATTAAAGATGGTGGATGACAGCTGAAGAGCGAGTAGAATTTGTTTCCACGTGGAATTTGCTGCCACCACGTAGAGTGCAGCACGGTGCTCTCTAGATTAAAGATGGCGGATGACGGCTGTCAGAAAAGCGCATAGGTTTGTAAAGCACGTGGAATTTGCTGCCACCACATAGAGTGCAGCACTGTGATTAAAGATGGCCGATGACAGAAAAGCGCATAGGTTTGTAAAGCACGTGGAATTTACCGCCACCACATAGAGTGCAGCACTGTTCTGTCTGGATTAAAGATGGCGGATGACAGCTGACGAAATTGCCCGCAGCATAGTGCTCTGTTCGTTAAAGATGGCGGATGACAGCTGTCAAAAAAGCACGTGGCTTTGTTTCCCAACAAGAGCACATAGAATTTTTCAAATTGCCGCCACCACATTTCAAAGGTATCTAGCTAAAGAGTGCAGCACTGTGCTCTGTTGATTAAAGATGGCAGATGACAGCTGTCGAAAAAAGCACGTGAGTTTGTTTCCAAACAAGAGCACGTGGAATTTTTCAATTTGCCGCCACCACATAGAGGGCAGCACGGTGCTCAAAGATGGCTGCTGTCATGTGGAATTGCCTGCCACCACATTTCAAAGGTAAGTAGCTAAAGAGGGCAGCACGGTGCTCTGTAGTTTAAAGATGGCGGATGACAGCTGTCAAAAAAGCACGTGGCTGTCAAAAAGCACGTGGCTTTGTTTATCTCGCGCTAGTTAGGTTAAGTTGGTACTACTGAGGTTTAGGCCCGTCAAGATGGCAGTACTGAGGTTAGCGATGCGTTGTTGTCTGTCAAAAAGCACGTGGCTTTGTTTACAAATCTGTCAAAAAGCACATGGCTGTCAAAAAACACGTGGCTTTGTTTACCTCGCGCTAGTGAGGTTAAGTTGGCACTACTGAGGTTTAGGTCCGTCAAGATGGCAGTACTGAGGTTAGCGATGCGTTGTTGTCTGTCAAAAAGCACGTGGCTGTCAAAAAACACGTGGCTTTGTTTACCTCACGCTAGTGAGGTTAAGTTGGCACTAGTGAGGTTTAGGCCCGTCAAGATGGCAGCAGTGAGGTTAGCGATGCGTTGTTGTCGATGACAGCTGTCAAAAAGCACGTGGCTTTGTTTACAAATTCAAATCTCCCGCCAAAATTCAAATTTCCCGCCAAAATTCAAATTTCCCGCGGGCGGCGGCGGCGGCGGAGGAGGAGGAGGCGGGCGGCGGAGGAGGCGCCCGAATCCCTGCATTATACTACTAACTAGCCACTAAGGTCGTTAATCTTCCATCTCGTGATACGTCCAGTCTATTCATAGTTCGATAGAGGGAATCGGAGAGACATCATACCAGACAACTATCGTTAAGATTCAAGAGGAAAAAAATCCTAAATTTTCCGGTAAAGAAGATTACACGGCTAAAGAGTTTCTAATCAATGTAGCGGAATATTTTCAAGAGCACAAGATTAGTGAGGATAGAAAGCTAATAACAGTTGCCCGATTATTAGAAGGCAAGGCTCTTTCCTGGTACTCCGTATTCAAATCTAATTTCAAAACATACTCTGACTTTGAGAAAGCTTCAATTGGCCGTTTTTGGAACGCAGAAACTCAGCACCTTATCAAACTTCAACTCTCTTCGAGAAGGTATAACGCCTCCATTAACACCTCTCGATACGCAGAATTTTTATTATCTCAGTTGAAGAAGATGCGGTATTTAGACCCTCCTTTGCCTGAGAAGGAACTCATACAGGTCATTACGTTACAATATCCTTCTCACGTTCAAGAGATCTTAGTAGCAGCGAACATTCAGAACTTAGATCAATTTGATGCTGTATTGCGAAGTCTTGATACTGCTCATGCGCACGGAACTTTGAAACCGAGCAAGAGTAAGGACGTAGCCGCCCATCCAGTTCAGGTTAATACTTCTGAACAGCCGCGACAAAGTCCTGAACGAGCGGATAGAAGGGAAGAGAGAGATACTCCATCTTCACCTCCGCGGTATAGAGGGTTTAGGAGACGCCCATACCGTGGTCAGACGCCATACCAAACCAAACCTACTTGGTTAAAACAAGAGAAAAACAAGAGAGTAGAGACTCAAACAATTCTGACTTGCACCAACGATGGAAGGAAACGCAGGACTACCTCCATCAGAAGAAATAAGAGGGTCATCAACCTGGAGCGACTTCTCTTGAATACCAAGAATACCATAAAAGAAACAACACCTTTGGTCAAAATCCAGAGTCCACAGGTGCTGTTGCCAAAAAAAATTAACTTAAATTTTTCAGAAATAAGATTGCCTGAAAATGAGGAGGTCGGGCTATTCCATGTAGACATAACAAATTATTGACACATTGATGACGACTTAGTATTTGAAGACGAATTACCCATTCGTCAACATGTTCAACGAAGTTTACCCATCATCAATATTACCATTGGGGAATTCCAAGTATCATCGCTAGTGGACTCGGGAGCGCGAGTTTCCCTGATCTCTGACAAGTTGATAACATTGATCAAGGATCGAAGTAACATTCTCATTTTGCCGGTAGCACAAGTTAGGATTAAGGGCATTATTCCTGACAGGAATATCAAATGTAAGCAACAAGTCTTCCTTGAGTTTGCTATCAACGAAGAAGTGTGTAAACACATTTTTCCTGATAGTCCCGCCTATGAAGTTTAACCGTATCTTGGGTTCAGACTTTCTGTCTAAATATAAGGCTACCATTGACTATTCTGCCAACACTATTCACCTAAGTAGGATTGGATCTGTAGAGTTGCAGCTGGTAGACGATGAAAATTTTAGACTTCAAGGGATTGATTTACGCCGTACAGAAGTCGATGGTGTGATTGGCGATGCCGCCCGAGTCGACCAGGTACTGAAAGAAGAGGGTGATCCCGAAGAAGAAGAAGAAGAAGAGGGACCCATGTCAATGGAAGATGGTGATCCCAATGAGGGGGGACCCATCGATGAAATTTTGAATGACAAAGGGCCTGATTTTCTCACCTACATCTCCAGTGTAACTGAAGCCCCAGATTGCCACACTAACATAGCAGCGGCGGAGGAAGAGATATATCAGAACTATCCGGACGCCTTCGATGAGAAGCCTGGAGAGATCAAGAATTTTAAACACCACTTCAACGTCAAGGATACTTCGCCCTATAAACGCAAGCCATATCCGGTGCCTGAGAAGTACATGGATGAAACCAGGATACTAATTCGTCAGATGGAGGCTGACGGAGTTATCTCAAAGTGCGTTACGCCCTATATTAACCCACTCACCATAGTAAGGAAACCCGATGGTAATCTTCGTTTATGTTTGGACGCTCGTGCCTTCAATGACCGACTGGTCCTTGAGTATGACCACCCTCCTCCGCTTAAAGATGTTATTACGCGATTTTTTGGAAAAAAAAATTTTCAGGCAGGGACATGACATCATCTTATTTCCATATCGTACTGGACGAACACAGCCGGCTCTTCACTGGATTTATCCTTTGATAATATCACAAGACTAGATGGCAGCCTTGAAGGCGTCTACAATACTTCCAATCTCAAAAAATATTTTGAGTGAAAAGAGACTAAAAGAAAATCCTCATAGTATATTCTTTCTTCCCTGAGAAGGAGGGATATGTACCGGTTACGACCTGTACTTACATATTTTTTTGAGAGTTGATTGTATTTTATCACCACGAATATTACTCCGTGCAAGCCTGGTTTGTTTACATTCAGCAGGACGAGCAAGCAAGCTGAGAACAGCTGTATGCGTGACGTAGCCGCAGGGGCTAGTTAGATCACCCGCCTGTCATGCCACGTGCAGCTAGCCTGAACTCGTATGTTCCAGATTCCAGCGTCACACCTTCCGGAACATTCCATGGAGAAAAAATTTAAAACTCCTATAATAATTGGGGTAGCGACTTGATCAACATGTCATCTTAAAGGGAATCACATAAACGTCGCAATGCTTGAATTTCAAGAAAATCCGTCGAGGGATTCAGGAGATAACCAGCTTCACGGCATATGTGACGTAATGTCCCCAAACCAAATATAAGGAGGGCTCAATATAGCCTGATATCCAAGACTATCAGTGACAGTCGAGTAGTTAACGTGGCCCTACTCGCTGCCATTATCGTCGGAAGCTATTTTCGTGAGGTTATAGTCTCACTGAGGATCTCTGAAAGTTTCTAAGTCTTTATAAATGGGACTTGTACTATTTACGAGTGTTGAGAAACTCTGAATTTTTCTAAGTCTTTATAAATGGGACTTGCAATATTTACGAGTGTTGAGGAACTCTGAATTTTTCTAAGTCTTTATAAATGGGACTTGTACTATTTACGAGTGTTGAGGAACTCTGAATTCTTCTAAGTCTTTATAAATGGGACTTGCAATATTTACGAGTGTTGAGGACTCTAATGTTTTGCCAGTAAGACTTGTAATATTTTCGAGTGTTGAACTCTAAATTTTCGCCCATAAGACTTGTAATATTTACCAGTGTTGGACTTTAACTTTTCGCCAGTGATTATTTAAAGACTTGTCATATTTAACAGTTGATGGACTTTAACTTTTCGCCAGTGATTATTCAAAGACTTGTCATATTTAGCAGTGATGGACTTTAACTTTTCTCCAGTGATTATTCAAAGACTTGTAATATTCACGAGTGATGAACTCTAAATTTATTCGAAGGTTCCATGAGTATAGACTTGTGATCTTTGCCAGTGATTACTTAAAGACTTGTAATTATTTTCCATTGATGAACTATAACATTATTGAAAGTCTTCATGACCACGGACTCGTCATTTTCATGAGTGTTAAAGAGTGGATTCTTGAAAGTCTTTATGAACTTTGTTTCGTGATTTTACTAGTGGTGAGAAAACTCATTACGCAAGGTTGTCATGAACTTTGATTTATTCTGCGAGTGACGAAGAGCACATTTTCGGAGTTTGCATGGATTCTACCAACCTCGTTGTACTTGTGTAATGTGACTACCCTCAACATCGCCAGGAACCAGCGGAGGTCATCACGAGCATCGGGAACTTGAGGCGTATTGCGTGCAACCAACCTGGATTGTCCGTCCTCATCTTGACGGGAGTACTGGGGCATCTTCTGGAACGTGTTCCAGCCGGTGCGGCCTGGTGAGCTGGAGACCCGGGCCATTTAAAGGACAATGTGGAAGACAACCCCTATCTACCATGAGGTGATGTGGAATTTATCATGCATTACATGAATAAACTCTTATCAAATCAGATTCAAATGTTTCTTGTAGATAGGACCCTGCCTCCTGTACCAAGCCCTAGCTATTATTTATCCAGCTTAGCCCTGAGAACTATTCCATGCTTGCGTTAATAATAAATCTTAAAGTCGGGCTCTTTTACTGGTACAATATGGTCTTCAGGTTCACTCAGCCTAAATAAAAAATTAGTAACAGATTAATTACTTGGGGCAAAGGTGGCCGGGCGTAGAGCTAACCACTCTATCTCATCAAGTGCCGAAGTTACGGATAGTTGAAGCCTTTATCCTCCTCCACGGGCCACCATGGCTTTGCTTTGCTATAAACAAGGATGTGTATGTGTGAATGTTACAAGATAGTTTCGGAACGCATGGAGAAATTTCAACCAAACTTGGTATACCTCCGCCTCTGTGGTGTAGTGGTTAGTGTGATTAGCTGCCTCCGGCCCGGGTTCGATTCTCGACTCGGCCACGAAATTTGAAAAGAGGTACGAGGGCTGGAACAGGGAACAGCCTCGGGAGGTTAAGTGAGTAGGCGGGCGTTCGATTCAACCTCAGTCATCCTCGAAAAAGCTTTTCGTCGTTTCCTCCTTCTCCTCCAGGCAAATGCCGGGAAGGTACAGAACTTAAGGCCACGGCCGCTTCCTTCCCTCTTCCTTGTCTATTCTTTCCGATCTTCCCATTCCGCCACAAGGCCCCTGTTCAGCACAGCAGGTGACTCCGCCTACCTCCCAGTTTTAACATCCCCCCACCCCCAACCAAAAGTATCAAGCTTCAGGACATTGCCCTTGAGGCTGTAGAGATAGGATCTCCGGGTGTGTGTGAGGGAAAAACCAAGTCCAAAGGGTAAACGGATTAAGAAAGAAGAAATAAAAGAAAGAAGACTTGGTAAACACATGAAAGGAAGTTCTGTGGCGATGAGACATCTCTAGGGATGAGGGTGGCAAGAGGCTGACATGTAATAGTAATCGAAAACTAACGACATTAGTATCGAATACACAGTTTTCGAGGTCGTTGAGATTGATTGTGACATTCTGCATGCCATTTAAGTACAAATTCGGCCTCCACCAGCACGGAGGTTGGGTTGAGAAGGGATAAGACAGGAAATGACCGTGATTAGTGTTGAATCCATAGTTTTCGGGATCGCTGTGCTGATTGGTAACAGTCCCTGTGACAGCTGTAATCGTTTACATCGTTCCTATAGCGTGACGCGTAAACGCCACAATAAAGAAACATAGAAAAATCTCTTCACGCGAAATTATCAGGTAACACAAATTCTAAACGTGAACGTTAAAAAGTACCCGGGCAGTACACTGCAGCTAGTATGAAGATAAATTTGCAATTCAGGAGGAATAATTGGGGGTAATTTTCGTTCAGAGGGAGAGGAATTATGGGTTGGAATAATTTACCAAGGGAGATGTTAGACACATTTACACCGTTTTTAATAATGGTAGTTGAAATGGCATTTCAGCTTCTGATACAGTCTCATTACATCTATGGTAGCCTTGGTCGTATCTGTTCTTTTGGCAGGATCTGAGCCCCAGCCCTGACACTTCTGCAAGCACAATTGAGGGTTTGGACATTTAGTCTCCCTTTGCCACTGTGGAGCTGAGCAAGTCAGACGGCAGAGTGCTGATTCCCTGAGTAAAAGCTGGTGGCTTCGATACCAACTCATTCCGGTGGCATTTTACTGTGGTCGTGTTGGTAGACTTTTCCGTACGCAAAGGAGCTACTGCGATGCAAACAGATGTCTCCGAATAGTACATACCTGCTAACTTTTCAAAACAAAAAATCAGGAGATTCTCATATGAAAATCAGGAAAAATTAGGAGGTACAAGTGGTCAAAACTGTTTGTTCTACATGTCTCAAGCAATACAGGAGTACTATGGTATATATTATAACACGTATTGTCTCAAAACCCGACTCTTGCTGTACGAGGCCACAAAGCTAAAAAGTACACATCTCTATTCCCTCACAGGAAGTATGTAAGTTAGATGAACGGTCTCTGATAAGCCTCCTGAAAATAGTATGAACTCATGCTCGACGTCTGTAAAGACGCCATTACTTAGCAAATGCACAGATTAATATATTGCATCACGCGCCCGCGCAATTATGCGAAGCCCAATACTATTTTTCTCAAGTAATAAATTAAAATTCGCCAGAATTGTCTCCAAATTGCTCCTAAAAGCTCTAGAAAAGTCATTAGTCGCTATCTTTGTAATTCTGTCTCTAAATTACTAAAATAGACTCCAAATATAGCGACTAGTCTCGAGAATCGACTAGACTAATGTGAACTAACATGAACATAGCATGCGAGAACGAGAGATTTACAATCGATATACGCGTCGCGATATACAGGTTTCAATAAACATCGCACATTCGCGCGCATTTCTCGTAATAATAAACGCCAATATTTCATTTGAAAGCGGCCAATGAGCGAAGGACTTCCGGCCACTGGCGTACAAAGCTGAAATGGCGGAATTTGAAACAAATGTCTGAATTTCAGCAAAAAAACTAAAATCGGAAGAAATAATAGAATAATCATGAGTCAGGAAAAGCTGTCGAAAATCCGGAGTCCCTCGCCTAAATCGGGGAGGTTGGCAGGTATGGCACAAGTAGCTAGTAGAACGTGAAATGAATGAAATTTAAAAAGTAATCAATAAATAGTAAGGCGCCCGACTCCTTGCGTGAATGGTCAGCATTGTGGCCTTCGGTTCAGAGTGTCGCGGGTTTGATTCCCGGCCGGGTAAGGGATTTTAATCGTGTCTGATTAGTTATTAACACTCGGGGACTGGGTATTTTTCTCGCAACACACCTCACGACCAATCACTACAGGAGGGAAAGGAGCGCAAGAACGAATGCGGGACAACTGGGTAGATGTCAAAGCCTGAAGAAAGATGAGATAGCGTGTTCCATACCTGGCCGAAACAAAATAAATGTATGAATGAATGAGCTCCATGGCTAAATGGTTAGCGTACTGGCCTTTGGTCACAGGGGTCCCGGGTTCAATTCCCGGCAGGGTCTGGAATTTTAACCATAATTGGTTAATTTCGCTTGCACGGGGACTGTGTGTATGTGTCGACTTCATCATCATTTCATCCTCATCACGACGCGCAGGTCGCCTACGGGAGTCTTATCAAAAGACCTGCATCTGGCGAGCCGATGGGTATTAGGATGGACCATGTAAAATTATTTGTAAAATAAGTGAAACTATGGCAATGAGGATCGAAACGTTAACAGAGAGGAAAATGTGAGGGATACTTTGATGATGATAAGAAATTAATATTCCAAGACTTTTGGGCACTAGCGTCATGGGATCTACCAACATCGTTCATTAATTGATGTAAACGAGAATTTATCAGTGCAGTATCTCACAAAAATATCACCGAGGTTCTCATACTGAAGGGTAAAAGGGTATGTAACATTGGATATACACCGAAAGAGGAACGATAATGCACTGAAACGTAGAACAAGTACGGGCGTCCCTCAGACAGATAGGAGGGGAAAGCATTCATCAAGTATTAAAACTTCCTACGAATGATGCACAACTGGTCGAACAACATATTGAATGCTTGCCGGGATACACAAACCATTACTCCAAAAACAAAAATCCCTGGACAAAGTTTACTTCCGGTAGTCTGAATATTAGTAGAACATTATTTAGAGTTTCGTAAATAAAAAAATACACATACAGTATATCTTTAATATACAGACCAAACTCAGTTTCAAACATCCTCACGCGGACACTTGATCCAAATGCGATGTACTTGAGAGATAGTGAGCATCCGGAAGTAGTTAATACCAGCAAACTTAACAAGGAGCTTCATTTGCAGAGACTAGAGAAAGCGCGATCAGGAAAGAAAGAAAGAAAGAAGGATCCCCAACAACTGGCAAAAGATAGCTCTACCACAATCAAAACAATATGCTTTGATCTTCAAGAAACATTGCCTGAGCAAGTCTTTACGTGCAGTGGGCTATATTACCTTTAGGTAGTTGTGGATCTACAATTTTAGTGTTCGTAACCTTGCACGTAAAGCACACCTCTCTGCAGAAGATTGATCACAAGTAACTGATTTCTGGTCAATCCTACGTGCAGTGCGACCTAGGCCTCATCGAAAAACGCAAGAAACATTATTTAAAAACAAGAACCTGCCTCCTGTATTAACAAGCTGCCATAAATGACAATGTACTACGGGTCGCATGTGTTGGAGACGTCGCAAGGGAATAAACGCAGAAATTATATCACTTCGAAAGCTCTTGTCACTAACGACATTATCCTACTGAATGTGTGGTGCCTCAGGAGCCCAATGGAACCTGTGGTCCCGCGTGCTTCGAACATTAGTCCTGTATTACTTCACTCTCTTGAAGATGGTATTTTCGATTTGTGATAGGGGATTATGATTTGGTAAATCTGATTTTTGTCTACGTTAAACCTCTTCTGGTTGGCCTTTGTGGTGTTAGAAGCGTACAGTTGGATCAATGGTGAAGCCTTTAGGGCTGTATTTTCTGAAGACTATCATGTCGATGCGACGAGAACTGTCGTTCTTGGCCTATCCGTGAACTTCTTGGTGGACATTAAACGCATTCTTTCTCAGTTCACTGGCTATGTACGGTCTAATTTGACGACTCTGAGCGTTTCACGGAGGCTCTCCGTGTTTTCAGGATCCTAGAACATGAGCAAGAGTTTCTTTCTACCCGTAGCAGCGTCTATAGAGGTTATTGTCCAAGGATCTGCCGGATACAGAGCGCACTGGAGGAACGTTCCTCGTCATTCTTAGTGCCACCCGCCACTCGATATTAGACAGGCCGATGAGATTTATGACCCAAGAATTTGATGGTGTATACTCTTTGTGTAGGTGTACTCCAAGCCCTCTTTGAGTTAATGAACATCAAGAGGAAAATTCACGTTCTATTAATTCTTACGGATACTTTTTTTAGTAACGTACCGACCGTTCTATTATACCTGATGACAGGCTACAGTTGTGGGCACCTGCGAGTCTTACATTGCAAGAAGTACGACTGGAAAAGTATTATTTCCTGTCTATAAAGGCTATGAATGAAGAGATCACAGAAAATGGGAAAGGTATTCACACATTTTAGTGTCATCATTTTGTAAACAACGCTGTTTTATTAAACTACCCACAACGAATACTTTTTACTCCATTCACTTAAGACGAGCAGCTAACCTCAGCGATATAGTTCAACGTACTGTTTAATTCACCACCTGCCATAACAACAGAGAAATATAAGAATCTGCACCTGTTACTTAGTTTTTGCCCACAATTTATCATCCGTTATACAAAAACCTTAAGCAATAATAAAATCGAAAATCTTCTACCAAACCGGACAGCGAGTGGAGGGCAGTGGCGGCTGGTGGTTTAAAAGTTCAGTGGTGCACAATTTTTACCAATTATATAATATGATTACAGGCTAATTTTCAAATCTAGATACCTCAACAATACTTTTTTATTATTAAAAATAAAACAAACATTTTACATTTCTATTTTCAGGAATATTACTATAACGCATTAACATTTTTTTTTCATTTAAAAACTCTTTTACCATCCTGAAATGAAACACTCTGAGGTAGCCTAATTCCGGTATTGAAAAATTATTCGTTTGTAATGTATCTGGTTTCGAAATTAAACGTCGTGTGGGCCTTCCCATTCGTTTCACCTCGAATTGTTCCTCGGCAGTCCGTTGCGGAAAGGGCCTAGACATTAAAGACTGCACCGAATTCATGATCTGGCAAAATACCACTAACTGATAAAAACGCATAATAATAAAAAAACACACATGCTGACACGAATGTTTACACAATGAAATCAATAAGCTACTTAGCTTGTACGTACATAACAAAGCTCACGACTATACTGAAAGAAATGGCGGTGTTTATTATAAAATTTAGAGACATTAGTTATATATCCGATGCGTCGCTCTAGCCAGGACGAATAGCTCTAGCTAGCTCCTTACGGAGCGCAGCGAGGGATCCAACCGGCCGAGATCCAGCAGATGAACTTCCATCCGGTGTCGCTAGATGACACTCCTGTTTTATAACAGAATCTCACATTGAGCAGCAACGGTCTCTAGCGACTTACGGTCTCTAGCGACTTCGCTAGTAGTTGGCAGCGAGGGATCCAGTCGGCCGTGGTAGGAGGAGCCAGGTTGATAAACCTCCATTTAAGCAATGTATAAGAAGCCACGCCTATGTTTTCCTCTCCCCGCGCACCCCTCTAGCAGCCCAAAAGCACACTTCTAGCAGCCCCGCGCACCCCTTGAGCAGCCCAAGTTTCATCCTACCTCAGGTTGACTTCTCGCTGCAAACTTTTCGGCTCCTGCAGTGAACATCTAAGAGTACCGGCTTGTAAAGTACCCTGTAGTCAATATTTGCTCTTTCAAGATCTTGAAAGGTTTGTCTTGTTGAAAGAAAATACAGTAGTTGAGTAATCTAAATGATAAAACGTTACCTAAAATAAACAAAAATTTAATGGGGGTAGCGCAAACCTGCAACCTTATGGAGAAACCGCCCCCGGTGGAGGGAGAAGCACAGAACCAGCTGACGAAGCCGTGCCTTCTGAGGATGCTATCTGGGAGTCAGAGTAGAAACAACCAAATGAGGCTATTTGTGTGTGTGTACTAAGACATGTTTATAAAATTGAATGTTCGATTTGCCTTGTCAAATTTATCAGAGGAATAAGCCAATGTAAGTTGTGCGCCTGTGTGTAGCGTTTGTTGGACACGAAATTTTCACATAAAAATGTATTTTTGTTTTGCCTTGTCCTAACTTTCTGATTTGCAATTCTTTGATTAGTTTAATACATGAACTTTGTAATGTATTGTCGTACTCATTCCCAACTTCACATTACTGTTAGTCAAAGGGATGTAAGTGACGTCCTTGGAGACAGAGGGGTGTAACTGCTAGCAAGATTATTGGTAAAAACATTCCTGAACGCAACATACTGATATTTATTCACTGATATTGCATGTGTCGCTTCACTAATAACCACTACCTATGACTTCCTGTACAAAATGTAACAAATGCTCACAAAATGTTAAATTTGATGCAAACTTTGAAACTCATTTTCACATTAGAAGGCCTATAACCTTGTCACTTACATCTCTTTCTTTCTAACCACTTCGATTCTATTTTCACTAATTTAAATAGTTATTTAGTTGATATAATGGTCATTCTCTTGTTAAATATGATACCTTGGCTTCAGTTCTGCACCTTGTGTCGGTTGTGGTTCGTTCATCTCCTGTAATTTTGCGCTCTATATTTGTAAACGTTTTCGCTTGTTTTTGTCATGCTTAGTGCTGCCATATTAGCTTTTTAGGCACCAATTGCCAAATACCATATCTATATAGAACGCATTCGCTGAACAATGGTGGCTGATACGATGGTTCAATTCATGTGGTCCAGTAAACTTCTTGTCGATGTGTTATTTCCAGCGGAGAAGCCTCAGTCTTGGTTTGTGATGTCACTGTCCCTTACGGCTTGAAATAACCCCAGTGCCTTGCACCAGCGCTCGCCTGCCAGTTAAGAAATCATCGCTTCCTGATGTTCGCTCTATATCCAGAGTTCAATAATAAAGACAGCGGCTTAACTTAGTAGTGACGTGATTCAACTCTCGCAATCCTATCTAAAACCAGGGTAACATATATATCATGTCGTAATAGTAATAATAACAATGACGATGATTACGAATGCGGTAGAAGAAATCTTTATGTATAAATATGTCCCCAACCGGGCGAGTTAGCCGTGCGGTTAGGGGCGCGCGGCTTTGAGCTTGCATCCGGGAGATAGTGGGTTCGAATCCCACTTTCGGCAGCCCTGAAGATGTTTTTCCGTGGTTTCCCATTTTCACACCAGGAAAATGCTGGGGCTGTACCTTAATTACGGCCACGGTCGCTTCCTTTCAACACCTAGGCCTTTCCTCTCCCATCGTCGCCGTAAGACCTATATGTGTCGGTGCAATGTAAAGCCAATAGCAAAAAAAGAAAATTGTACCCGTGCTTCGCTACGGTACGCTACATTGTATACGGATTTCTCCGTGAATTACTGTAAAGGCAGTGAGTGATATTACGAGTATATTAAAGTGTAAGTCTCTTAGCATTATCCGAGAAAAACAGGGAGGACGCCATACGTTGTTTCCGATGTTGGTAGGTATTGGGGAACTTTTGTTGACAATGGCAAGCCACATTTCCTACTGAAAATCACAATCGAGTTTAGGAGTTTCTACTTCAACAGCAGTCTCACTTGCCAACTGCCATTCACTGTATAGATGGAGAGTTTTCATTATAAAGACTGACCCCTTTCCCTAATGCCAGTCACGATCGAGTTGAAGATAGATGAATATAATTGAGAAATGCAGCGTTATCTAACGTATCAACAATCGAGACACGACAAGTAATCACAGGACCACAGTTGTACATCTCTCCAAATTGAACGGCGATTGAGCTATCTGTTTTGTATTATGACTTACCGTTTAGCCAGCAACTACCCAGAAACGAAGGTCTGCACCGTGGACTATAATTATATTAAACGTCCATTCATGATGAACAACTTTTGTTATGTACATAATTTCTCTTTCTTTTCAAATTAAGGAGGAAATTACTATTTTCTGCGGGTCTCATGCTCTGCATTGGGTGACCGACAGACCGATAACGAAAATTTGTGGCAATATCAACTACATAAAAGTAGAGATAACACGAACATTTCTTTCATATACAAGTAATAGTTTTCTCAAAATATTTTTTTGAAATTTTTAACTCCCTTTTTTCATGACTTTTAATTAACATGTTAATGTAAATTCGTGATTAGGTAGATAATACTTCTTTTAAAAGCACTACGTATTGATTTGTCTATATATAATTCATATAGGGAGATATATCGTACTAAACTTTGTGAAATTTTTACGTTCTTAAATTTTGGACTTAAAAACCCCTTCTATTTGAAAAAATTCTGCAATCAAAAATTCCATACGCAGGTTGCTAGATATAGCTGTGATAGGCTACATATTCCGTACAAATTTTCTTACATTTGACAGAATATTATGGGAGAAGAATGGAATTTGAATGTAAAATTACAATTGGCAAACAAAGCATTAGTACAGTGATGAATTATTTGAATTCACCAGATTTCAGCAAAATGAGCAAAACATCTATTTTTATCTCCGGCGTGTCGCCTGCAAGTGCCCAGATGGCAGTGGAAGACGCTAAACCGAATTAGGACCGGCCAAGGTTGATGTGGAGCCACTCTCTTCAAATGGGGATGGAAGACATCACCCCAGTGTGACTGCGGAGAAGAGGAGCAGACAGTGGATCACATTGCATTTGAGTGTCCTTTGCATGCTCATAGAGATTCTATAGAGGACTTATGTGTCTCAAGCAAAGCTAGTTTATGGCTCTCAACTTTTGATATAATTATTTAGTTATGAACTTGAGATGGTTGTTGTACATATTGTCTATAATATTGTATTCAACATACGCTATATAATAAATAATAGCTTAAGACTGAGAGAAATGTATGTAGCAGGCTGCAGGATTCGTCACAGATTCGTCTGATGACCTTGCTGTTTACTTCACTGACACACATAATGGAACAAAAACCATTTCAATCATAGTTCGGAAGACTAGTGCATAGTGAGCCATCTAGTGACGGACAAGAGTACCACTTACTCTGTAGACCAATGGTAAAGCATTCTTAAATTCAAAACTTCATTGTTAGAGATGTGTTGGCGAACAGACGAGTTTTTCTTCTGAACACTCGCAGCAAAGTTCTCTGCGAAACGTAACGGATTTCACCTTGTTTTACTGAGTTATTATCATGATTAAAATCCCGTCACCTAAACGTCTGTCAAACCTGAACTGGACTGAATGGACGTTGAACTTTTTATATTTTTATGTTTTTTTTTTTCACGAGAACATCAGCACACGTACTGTGTGTGATTATAAGAATTCTGAATTTTACAAAAAACGCTAGTAGACGTAATGTTACAACTTGGAAAAAATTACAATTCTTATGTCATTCAGTATTGATCTGCATTTAGGGCAGTCGACCAGGTGGCAGATTCCCTATATATTGTTTTCCTAGCCTTTTCTTAAAAGATCGCGAAGAAATTGGAAATTTATTGAACATCTCCCATGGTAAATTATTCCAATCCCTAACTCCACTTTCTATAAACTAATATTTCTCCTCTTGAATTACAGATTTATCTTCATATTGTGATCTTTCCTACTTTTTAAGACACCATTCAAACTTATTCGTGTACTTATGTCATTCCACGCCATCTCTCCGCTGACAGCTCGGAACATAGCACCTAGACCAGCAGCTCGTCTTCCCAGCCCTAACTTTGCAATTCGTTTGCACAAATAAAAAAATGAGCAACACATTCATAGGTGATTATCGCACAATGTGGCTAGATTAACAATCCATATTGTATTAAACCCCTATTCTGGCTGTCATTCACTGTCACATTGAGAAAACAAGAGCTGATTTTGGTACCAGTTATAGGTTGTTATGTCTCTTACAAGAAAAATGCAATGAACCTATCACGACCAAGACTTTTGTGCTTTTTCACAGCGAAGTTATGGTCTCATGGACATGATGACCAAGGTCTGTCTAGGGAGGTCAAGTCACGAATGCTTCTTATGGAGCCACCATATTGGGTCTTTAAGCGAGCGTAACCAAAGGCAAGTGTATTCAAATTTAGAGGATTTCGGTGCCATACATTGAAATAAAAACAAAATATCAACTATTTTTCATGAAGAATTTAATTGGGCATCTACTGTTCATGCATATATAACTGTATAACACTTAAATGATATTAATACATTCACAGCTATTTGAATAGGAAGATAATTAACAGAGCCTGAATTTTTTGAGAAACATGAATCAACAGAAAAGCTCATGTCCTACTCTTTTACTCTTTTACTTCCTTACAACTTTGTCTTACTGTGTTTCTTATTAATATAATCTGTCAAATACGTAATCTTATTGACATAAACATAGAAATCTGTACAGTACCTGTGTCATATTATGATTACCGGTACATGAAATACTGATCTTGAAGTACTGTACTTAAAGTACTAAAAGACAGTTGTAATAAACTACCTTCAGGGGTTTCTTTATTAAGAAAGTAATTACTGATACTGCGTTTCTAAAAGGTTATTTCAGTATGTTGACAAGCACTGAATGCCTCTTGAGTTGAGGCATTAAATTATGTACGGTAACTGTTGTTATCCATTCTTGTGGTGTTTCTTTAGGTTCTAAGGCAAAAATACTCTGCACATGTGCAACAAGAGTGATGTTCTCAGCTACCCTTAACTATTTTATTGATAACCCATGCGGCTATGTAGTACAAAGTGGTGGTGGTGATTATTATTTTAAGAGGAAGTACAACTGGGCAACCATCCTCTATAAACACTAATAAGAAGAAAACAAATGGAAGGGGTCCAACATTTCGAAAAATGGAGGTATCGGCAAAATAAAGATGAAAGCCACAAAGTGCGTGGTCGGATGGACTAGAATAGGTGAGAGCCTAACACAAGTAAGTGAAAGCAATGTAAAGACTCAGCTAAGGGCCTCGTAGTCACAACCAAAATTGATTTCCCCCTCTGGGCGGAGGCAATAGAATAACACCCACGGTATCCCCTGCCTGTCATAAGATGTGACTGAAAGGAGCGTCAGGAGCTCCTAACTAGGGATCGTGGGTTGGCGACCACGGGGCTCTTTACTGAGTCCTAACATTCACCCATATAATAATAATAATAATAATAATAATAATAATAATAATAATAATAATAATAATAATAATAATAATAATAATACTAATAATAATAATAATAATCATGAAAATGAAAGCCTACAACCTGTTTTCCAGTCATTGACCGAGTCAGGGATGGAATGAATGAAGCATATATATAGGCTGTTAGTACGATGGGGTCGCCACTCCCAAAGTGATTTATTAATGACTGATAGATACTATGAAATGAGAATGGAGAGTGTTGCTGGAATGAAAGATGACAGGGAAAAGCGGAGTACCCGGACAAAAACCTGTCCCGCCTCCGCTTTGTCCAGCACAAATCTTACATGGAACGACAGGGATTTGAACCACGGTATCCAGCGGTGAGAGGCCGACGCGCTGCCGTCTGAGCCACGGAGGCTAATAATAATAATAATAATAATAATAATAATAATAATAATAATAATAATAATAATAATAATGGTTAAGAAAATTAAAGCCATTGGCAGACAAGATTCCATAAGAAATAGAAATTCAGTCACCTAGGTTAGGCTATTTTAGGGATTACATTAGGATATTATGTTAGGCTACGGTACGTTAAAATACAGTAGTTGGTTAGTGCGAGTGTTGTGGTCTTTAAGAATTTGTCCAGCCATATAATGTACTCCATAGAGCATTTAAGATGAATGAAATATAGCTGTAAATAGTAACTACAGTACCGTATAAGACTGCTATCAACAATTGTTGTTGTAATGATGGCAAGCTGGACACAAATTGTTGTTTTGAAGTGATAGGCCAGCGAAATTAACCAATTACGGTCAAAATTCCTGGCCTTTCCGGGAATCGAACCCGGGACCCCTGTGCCAGCACGCTGACCATTTAGCTATGGAACCGAACACATGAAAAGGAAATTTTCATAAACATCAATACTACAATTACACATTTCCAGATACTTTTCTTGCTTGTTTTGAAAGACAGTTTGCTTTCTTTGGGAGGTTTCCTATTATATGTCAAAGACTTGGGTGGATTGGGGACGTTGAAAATTGTTGGGATGGAATTCCACTTGAGAAATTTACGTCCATATGCCCTCTTTAGTTCAAATTGCAATTCTTAAAAATTATGCTGGAAGAAAGTACAAAATAAGACCTATAAATATAAAACATCGTTCATATAAACATACTATTATTCAGGAATAATACAAATGTATAACTTCACTCTAACCGCGCACAAGACGGAATGATCTGTAGATTGCCATTTGTCACGCCTACAGTATTGTACCCACTAAGCTCTCCTTTGCTGATCTCTCGGGAAGCGAAACACTCTAATTCCGTCAGTTGTCTTATTTTGAGAATTTGGTGCGGTACAGTATGCCATTTTCCTTCAAAATACAAGTAATAACTCACATCATTACATCGGGCACGCCCACATAACAACGATATTTAAGACCCAGTACGGCCGCCACCGCAAAGGATTGTGGTAGCGTGACCAGACCTCCCTAGACAGACCTTGATTATGACGTGCGTACACAACTATATCTATCGGCATCAGTTGGAACTACGTACATTCTGATTTCTGTTGCCTTCCAGCTGGCACCAGATATGGGTTATAAGAATCAAGTAATGTTTAGTGAAAAATGCAGTCTTCCAGTAAAATAAATGGATCATATTTTTCCATTCTGGGGTATGAAAACACATTACCGGTATCTCCTTCGATAAGCACGAAGGGAATCAGTTTATCTGTGGCCGTGGTCGTTAAGGCGTCTGACAGCGTGGATATCCTGTTCGAATTCCTTTGGATGAAAAAAAGTTAACCATCAGAATCTTAGCCAGAAATGTAAGGAAGGTGGTAGTATACAATTTCTAATCAGTACACTGCATGTCAAAAGTCTGGATTAAATTCAAAACCTACACGCAGTGCTCGTAAGGAGTGAGGGCATATGTCCGAGTACAAGTTCGACTCGCCAGGTGCAGATCTTTAGATTTGACTCCCGTAGGCGATCTGCACGTCGTGATGAGGATGAAGTGATGATGAGGACAACACATACACCCACCCCCCGTGACAGCGAAATTAACCAATGATGGTTAAAATTCCCGACCCTGCCGGGAATCGAACCCGGGACCCCTGTGACCAAAGGCCAGCATGCTAACCATTTAGCCATGGAGCCGGACTATTTATAAGCAGATAATAATAATAGTAATAATAATAATAAATTACATAGTGAACAGATGAAAGCGTACTGGAAGAAAAGGAAAGAACAAAGAAGAAGGAATTGAAATTGGCACGTGGTCCTCTGGTGGCCCTTTCGAAAGAAGAAGAAATTACAACGTAATTAGGCGTATGAATGTGCTATAGGTGTGAAGCCATGCATGCAAGAAACACACATGAGTTCGAACACTCTTTACTGTTACAGAAGACTAAGATGATGATGATGATGATGATGATGATGATGATAATAATAATAATAATAATAATAATAATAATAATAATAATAATAATAGTAGTAATAATAATAATAATAACAATAAAGAGTAATCGCATTTGTAAATATGCTATAGCTATAGAACCAAGCCGTGCATTTAAGAAACGCATAACTTCGAACACTCTTCACTATTAGAGCTTTGGCTTACGAAGCAACTACTGTTCAGCTTGAACAACTTTAGAATACATGGTCAGCACAATGTTCCTTTTCGACCGTTATTCCTAACCGTTCAGACCGGCTGGCTACTTCATAATCAGATACCTGTTTAATTGTTCTTACGCAGGCTGAGTAGATTACGAAACGCTATCATATCTAAGTGAAATCTCTAACCTGTCCTGGATTCGAACCTAAGCGTTCGAGGTTATTTTTACTTCAAAACTTTGAAAAGAAACACTTGAGGATGAGTTGTTAAAGGAAAATATGGTTGATACATTTTGAGCTAACTGCGGGATCAACACAAAACCATTATGGCAGGTTATAGGGCTCCGACGTTGAAAACTTAACAATTAATAATAATAATAATAATAATAATAATAATAATAATAATAATAATAATAATAATAATAATAATAATACCGACGTATGGCCTCCGCATGGTCTGGCGCTGTTCTTGGGAGTTGACACTGTATAGGCGACCTCCGAGTATGTGAGGATGGGGCCCTACCTATGATGAATTCTGATGATGATGACGGCACACACACCAAGCCCCAGAATCATCGCAATTACCCAATGAAGGTTAGAGGTCCTCGACTCTACCGGGAACCGAACACGAAACCCGCTGGACTAAAGGCCAGCCCGCTAACCATTTAGCCATGGAACCGGACAGACATGGAAATAAGAGCCGGTACAACACAGGACAGAACAACTTTTAGGGGACTGAGACAAAATTGCAAGGGTTTCCAAGAGAAGGTAAAGAAGGAACGGAATAACACGTGGAGAGAAGAGAAGAGGGGAAAAACAGTGAAATAATGAAGAACTATTGGAAGGCAAGAAAGGAAGTAGAAAACAAACCGAAATGAAAGCAATTGGTTACTTTACGTGGTCTTAAGGTGGACAAAATCAAGGGAATAAATAAATAAATAAATAAATAAATAAATAAATAAATAAATAAATAAATAAATAAATAAATAAATAAATAAATAAATAAATAAATAGATTCATCAATTGCCTCCTATATCCTTATCCAATCCGATTCTTACAAAGCGTGACATTTTTGGCTGGTGTACTTAGAATTCAATGGCCAGTCATTCAGTCATTTCATATCATCGCAACGTACAACACACCACATACATCACAATGACTTGTCCTACACCTTATCATTAAGAACTGGCACTTCACGGGAAGATTTGTGTGAACCGGGTCCGGCGGGTTGAAACAAGAGCAAGGATCGAACTAAGAACGTACAGCATTCCGAGCACGTAGCTAATGGCATTGAGAATGCGAGCCCTATCGACGAAAAGAGGCTATCGGTTTCCGTGCCAGCCTTTGTATTCCGTTTGCTGTGCCATAGATCACTCAATAACTTCCATGCATCTTGAATGAGCTTTTAGCCGTAAACTTATCTGAAGAACAAAGGGAAATATTACTTTTCCATATCCTGCCAAATAAGTTATCTAAAATTCATACATTCGAGAAATATCTATTCAACTTATAAATACATACATACGTATAAATTTGTACAAAGAGTCCACGTTATCTCAACAGCAGCATGTCCATACCCTCAAAAGAGGGATATTATCTGATATTTCATTGAGACTTTCGAGAAAAAAAATCGGGGCTGTATGCCTGTACGTCATAACTAGACTCCAGTTTTTTAGGCAGTAATAGGTTAGTATAAAAACTAACTTTCTTATTAGGAAGAGTCTTCTAGAACGTTCTTCCATTATGTAGCAAATGTAACGTAATTTCTAGGGGTTTTGATGGACAGTATTCCTAAAATTCACTTTAAGGTTCATGTCATAACACAACCGTTAATAATAATAATAATAATAATAATAATAATAATAATAATAATAATAATAATAATAATAATAATAATAATAATAATCGTATGGCCTCAGCTACCGTTTGCAGACATTTCGATTTGACGCCATCTGGCTGTCTGCTCGTCAATTTCGACGTTCCGTTTTACTCTAGGTCCGCTAGATGGCAGACAGAGCAAACCGGATCTCTCTTGTGCGTCTATGGCTGAGATTTAATTAATTTTGTCGGGTAAATACCAAATGCATCACCAGAGATCTTTTACATGCCGACATCGTAGGATATGGAGTGTCGAATGGACTTTTTTCCGCCCTTCAAAAATCCGACTACCTCTGCCGAGAACATAACCGTTGAATAGGGTAGACTACACTTGTTTCTCGCTTCAAGATGTTTGCATTGTAGGGAGAGAAATTTATTAAAGACATCCGTCCTCCAATGACTGGGACCATTCGGATCCGGAATGCAGTTACAATTTCAATGGAGTTTAAACATATCAAAAATGAAAATTTAATCGTTAATGCTGTTATGTTCTCTTTTCCAGGGTTAGTGGGGGTAGGAATGTTAATCACGTTCTCAGGTATAGATGGAAATGAATGATTTGCAGAGAGTCCCTCAATATCTGTATTACTACTTTTCCTAACTCGCAGAATCGAACTTTCAAATTTTGTAGGAAGGTCGATGTCTGACTGGGGAAGGTGCCTCTTGCTCCGAATAGCAGGCCTCTGACAATCCACCGATCGACAGATATTTTATACTTAGATGACAGGTAAGGCAAACACGGAACATAAATAGCTTGCTTTTCTAGGTCCAGATCCCGAGCCTGATTTAGGTCTCTTTCAGAGCGAATGGTGGAATCTAAGACCATTGCTTTAATGTCCTTTCTGTGATGTCAGCCCTCCGATTAGAGTCATCGGTAGAGATGCAGTGAACCTCCTCGTGCAACTCCCATCCACGTTGTCTCAAGCCTAGAGCAATCGACGTTCTTACACGATAGTGACGATGGTTGCGCATTAGTTCAGTGTTCCGACAGAACCCCGGCACATGTCCAAGGGTTTCTGTCTCGTTGCAGCCATTTTGGCGGATAGACTTGTGTTGAATGACCTACCGGGATCCTATATGACTGCGGTAAGGTCGCATGACATCTTCACTGCGTTTATGTATTCAGAAGAAGACAGAGGTGATTTATGAGTCATCCAGGAGTTTGCTTTCGGGCAGTCTGAATAAAACACTGCTCCCTTTACTTTATATGGTAGCTGGCACCACGACTGAAAGAATCGATTTCTTACAATTTCACGTAGTTTTCTTCCGTCAATCTTTGGAGTAAGACTTACTTTTGTACGTCAAGTCTGTGAAGTGCCATATCTTGTTCTTCAGGTAACGTCCTTATGTATGATATATGAACGTCCTGAATATCAAGCAAGCACTTACAAATATTATAATGCTGTATACTGGCTTCCCATTCTGCGCAAATTATTCCCATCCCTCTGACCTTTCTGGCACTAAACAGCATCGAATTTGGAGTATCATCAGGCAGCTTCATTATTTCTTTTACAGAACTTCTTATAATTTTGTCCAGATCTTTAAGAACAGTGTTCGATAGTTGTGTCAGAGGGGCACATTCTAGAGGATAGATCAAACCCGGCCAAACAAACTCGTTAATAATCATCTTTTGGTCTGGTTTTGGAACTTTTGTTTTTACCAGACAATTTGCTTATTAGTTTATGTCTGTCAAGAGAAATTTCGTTGTTGAAAACAATTCCTAAATACTTGATTAGTTCATTGTTTGTTTTTATCGATGGGATTATTGATCCTTCCAGTGTGTTGACGTTTCCTTCAGTTAATTTTCTTTTTTCAGGATTATAAATTTGCTTTTAAGAGGGTGGATGTGTAAAGCAATTTCTGCAAAGCTGCTTTCAGCTAAATTTAACAAGGTAATAGCATCAATTTCCGTTTTTCTGAGTATGACTAGGACATCTGCGAAAGGAAATGAGGATAACAGCGGTAGACCATCAGATAAAATATAGCCATAACGTTGACATATGTTATGGTCAGTGCAATTTTGTATTACAGTATTGATTGCTAAATTGAACAGCAGTGATGAGGTAGGGGACCCTTGAGCTACGCCACATTTCATTTCGATGGGTTTTGATTTCTTACTATCAGCTTCCACTTGAACTGTGTTCTTTGTAAGAAATGCTTCAATTTGTCTACATAAGTTTGGAGGAATTTCATATTGTCGAAGAGGTCGCTTGATATGTTCATGTCCGATAGAGTCAAATGCTTTTGTGACGTCTAGAAAATGATGCAGCAATCCTTTTTGTTACGTTTCGCATCCTGGAGGCAACCATTCACGAGGGAAGCATTGATTTGAGTTCCAGGTAACGGCACGAAGCCACGCTGATGAGGACTTAGGGTGACATATGAAAGCAGTCTCATATTTAGTACTCGTTCAGTTATTCTCCTAATCGCCGAATAAATGGTTATAAGTCTACATTCTTTAATATCATTTACGTCTTCACCATTATGTATTAAAATTGTTCTGGCCAATTTGAGTTTTGTAGGTACGTAGTCAAAATGAAGCATCATGATGAGTAACGTCAGAAATTTAGTAACCTTGAGGTGCCGTAATACACGAACTGTAATATGATCTCAGCCTGGTAAGGTGTCAACTTTAATGCAGTATAATGCCTTATGGACTTCACCTACCGGTACTGAAATATTAATAATCGTATCAGCAGGTAAGTCAGTGTTCTTTCCATAAAAGAAAAAGGGGAATTGTTATTTTCGGTATCAAAAGTCCTTTGAAAATTATCTGAATTCATAGTTATTGGGATTTTACAAGAATTGGCCTTAGAAGTTTTGGCCAAAATTTTGCGAGCAATTTTCCGCCTCTGATTATAGAAATGATATTGGGCTATATCATAGGCATAACGCTATCTGTTTTTCTCTCGTCGCCTTTTAGACCTTCGCTGTGGGTTACCAGAGATTTTATGGTCATATTTACGATTCTAACTGCAGGATGTTGAGGCCCAAGGAACTGCATAACTTCATAAGTAAAAGATTCCAGCTGATCAGCATCACCGTTTTGCATAATGTTTGAAATCCTATCCTCCCAACTCTTCATAGGATTAATATTTTCAGTTTCATGACTAGCGACCATTAGAGTTTCTTCTGTCAACTGAAAGCTTTCTCCAACATTCATGTTACTAGCATATTGTGTTACGATTTTGTTTCTCCTTTTCTCAGAATGAGCTTTTCCTATGTGAATATTTACTCCTAACGTCGACTTACAACATTTATTACAGATATGGCATGGAATTTCGTCATCAGACTGTGAATCAACGTTGGGCATTTTAATTCAGTATTTTTAATTTAACGTGGCAGGATATTAACGTCATTTTGTTTTTTCATAGAGTTACTAAAAGCCGGCCCCGTGGTGTAGGGGTAGCGTACCTGCCTCTTACCCGGAGGCCCCGGGTTCGATTCCCGGCCAGGTCAGGGATTTTTACCTGGACCTGAGGGCTGGTTCGAGGTCCACTCAGCCTACGTGATTAGAATTGAGGAGCTATCTGACGGTGAGATGGCGGCCCCGGTCTAGAAAGCCAAGAATAACGGCCGAGAGGAATCGTCGTGCTGACCACACGACACCTCGTAATCTGCAGGCCTTCGGACTGAGCAGCGGTCGCTTGGTAGGCCAAGGTCCTTCAAGGGCTGTAGTGCCATGGGGTTTGGTTTGGTTTGGTATAGAGTTACTAAGGTGGTTATCGGAGCGGTAAGTATTCTTAGCGCTGGATCAATGATAATTTTGAAAAGACAAGATAGATTGGCATGGTGATTATTGAAAAGAAAAAACATTGTAGATCTAATTTATACGAGGTACTTAGAGTATACATACGGGTAGATATTCCCACTCCATGTGATGATATCCACGGCCGACTTGATGCGTCGCTCTAGCTAGCAGCGAGGGATCCAGTCGGCCGTGTGATATCAGATGTAACTAATGCGAAATCCGCCAGATGGTAGTGCGTTATAACTTCCAAGATTTTGTAACGTTTAAGTTAGTCTGCCTCAAGAAGAACTAGTGCAATCAATGCCAAGCAATGAAATAAAGATGGCTGTTGACTTTGGCACTGACTTAAGTTCACAATTAAAGGAAAAATCTCTTAACAGGAAGATCGCATAAGACAGAAAAGACTGCTACTTACGTAGAACGAACATATTCTTGCATCCTAATTTTGATTAAATGGCATGAGGGAAGTCATAATTTTCGTGATCAGCATTAGTAAACATCACGCATGATATCAAGTTTTGGAACTAATTCATAGCCTTCTATACTCTGCACGGCTTTACTTCTAAATTGACGTTTCGCAAAACAAATGAGCATCGCCTTACCTCTGTTGCTAGCGCGCTGCTGGCAGGAGAACAGCTGATGCAACACGACCGCGGTAAACAGCCCTCGCAAAATATAATACCGTACTCAGAAAAGCTAATGAATCGGGATTAAAAACAAATTCACAAAATCTACTCTTACTAACAACATACGGCAGTAAAATTAGAATACATTATTAAACGCAAAAGAGAATGAGGAAATAACACATCACTTATCGCTAATGGCTGGCATAGGAAGGAGGTTATGGCCTACAAAGGAAACACTGCACTGTTCTCAGTCACTTTCTTGCCACTTGTCTTTCCCGAACTGCACTGAAACATACTAAACACGCACTAAGTACACTAACCAACGCAGGACGTAAATAAAACTACAGTTAATGAATATTGAATTTTCACGACCGCATTGTAATCGAAACCGATTTTCAACCTATTAGGTCGTGTTACGTACATTTAGTACGTGTTGAAGAGATGTTAAGTACAGAACAAAAATGGCCAACCAGCAACCGACGCGAGATCGGGAGGTTGTGGGTTCGGATCCCACTGGTGTCTGGTTGGCCATTTTTGTTCTGTACTTAACATCTCTTCAACACGTACTAAATGTACGTAACACGACCTAATAGGTTGAAAATCGGTTTCGATTACAATGCGGTCGTGAAAATTCAATATTCATTGACTTGGCCCTCAACGGGCAACTTAAACGCACTCTACAATGTGATGGTAGTAGTACCAGACCTGTAGCTCAGATCCTTTCCAACAGAACAAAGATGGCCTAGGCCACCATAGCTCAATTGGTAGAGCAACCGACGCGAAATCGGGAGGTTGTGGGTTCGGATCCCACTGGTGTCTGGTTGGCCATTTTTGTTCTGTACTTAACATCTCTTCAACACGTACTAAATGTACGTAACACGACCTAATAGGTTGAAAATCAGTTTCGAAAACTACAGTTATTTTTATACACTGAACTATTAAACCTGTGTTGTACTAACTTATGCTATGCTAAACTGTGAACTACGCTATATTGTACTATACTACAGAGATAGAGACTAATGTCCGAATCGTTGGCTGAATGGTCACCGTACTGGCCTTCGGTTCAGAGGGTCCCGGGTTCGATTCCCGGCCGGGTCGGGGATTTTAACCTTCATTGGTTCAATGGCTCGGGGCCTGGGTGTTTGTGCTGTCCCCAACATCCCAGCAACTTACACACCACATATAACACTATCCTCCACCACAATAACACGCAGTTTCCTACGCATGGGAGATGCCGCCCACCCTCATCGGAGGGTCTGCCTTACAAGGGGTGCACTCGGCTAGAAATAGCCACACGAAATTATTATATAGACACTAAACTGAAGAAATATGCAAAAGAGCGCGAAACGTACAGAATACCATACATGCGGAGCGAGATAGGTTAACCACGTGGTGAAGAGGATGATTACCTAGTCGTACTTCCTCTTAAAACAAAATTCACCACCACCATCACCACCACGTGGTGCATGTAAATTGGCAACTAGGATTCGGGATCACACTCTGCCGACATAAATCGATATGAATGGCAGCTTCGGATTGGTTGCATCACGGCCGACTTGATGCGTTACTCTAGCTTGCGCGACCACATGTTGCAGCCTCCTTGTTGTCAGACTGTTGCACTGGCCAGCCCGATCGCCGGACTTGTCACCAATCGAAAATGTGCAGGATATGGTGAAATGACGGGTGCGGCGCTGTGACCCAAGACCAACCACCAATTTGGCTTCAGAAGAAATGTAGGAACACGTGAAGTAATCCTGACTTTACGTCTGATCTTAGAGGATCGAATCAAGAAGGACAAGCCCACGTACATGGCATTCGTAGATCTAGAAAAGGCATTCGATAATGTTGATTGGACCAAGCTATTTATGATTCTGAAGATGATAGGGATCAGATACCGAGAACGAAGAATTATCTACAATCTGTATAAAAATCAGTCTGCAGTGATAAGAATCGAGGGCTTTGAAAAAGAAGCAGCAATCCAGAAAGGAGTGAGGCAAGGCTGCAGTTTGTACCCTCTCCTTTTCAATGTTTACATAGAACAGGCAGTAAAGGAAATCAAAGAGAAATTTGGAAAGGGAATCACAGTCCAAGGAGAGGAAATCAAAACCTTGAGATTTGCCGATGATATTGTTATTTTATCTGAGACTGCAGAAGATCTCGAGAAGTTGCTAAATGGTATGGATGAAGTCTTGGGTAAGGAGTACAAGATGAAAATAAATAAGTCCAAAACAAAAGTAATGGAGTGCAGTCGAACGAAGGCAGGTGATGCAGGAAATATTAGATTAGGAAATGAAGTCTTAAAGGAGGTAGATGAATATTGTTACTTGGGTAGTAAAATAACTAACGATGGCAGAAGTAAGGAGGACATAAAATGCAGACTAACGCAAGCAAGGGAGAGATTTCTTAAGAAAAGAAATTTGCTCACTTCGAACATTGATATCGGAATTAGAAAGATGTTTTTGAAGACTTTCGTGTGGAGCGTGGCATTGTATGGAAGTGAAACATGGACGATAAGTAGCTCAGAAAAAAAGAGAATAGAAGCTTTTGAAATGTAGTGTTACCGAAGAATGCTGAAGGTGAGATGGATAGATCGAATCACGAATGAAGAGATACTGAATCGAATTGGTGAGAGGAGATCGATTTGGCTAAATTTGACGAGAAGAAGAGATAGAATGATAGGACACATCTTAAGACACCCAGGACTTGTTCAGTTGGTTTTTGAAGGAAGTGTAGGTGGTAAGAACGGTAGGGGTAGACCACGGTATGAATATGACAAGCAGATTAGAGCAGATGTAGGATGCAATAGTTACATAGAAATGAAAAGTTTAGCACAGGATAGGGTGGCATGGAAGCTGCATCAAACCAGTCTATGGACTGGTGACTCAAACAACAACATTATTATTATAGAAAAATCAGGACTGCAGATTTCTTTCGAAAAAAAATATATAACAAACATCAAAATAGCCCCTCGGTACCTGAAGACAGAACACGGTAAAATAGAAAGAGTTGAGAGTGTTAAGTACTTGGGTGAAATAGTGCAATTGAAAACTAATAAACGAGAAGCAAACACCAGACGGGAGAAGATGGCTGCGGCGTTTCGTAGGACATATCCTGTATACAGGCAGAAAACCATCTCCAGACGAGCTAAACTAAGGCACTTCAATACACCGATTAAAACGGAATGTCTGTACGCTAGTGAATACCTCTAAATGACAGGGAACGCGGGACTGAGAAAAGCTGAGAAATTCGAAAGAAAGATCCAAAGATTGTGGATGGACAGTATAGGTTGCGAGGAAGGGTAGAATTTTTACCGTGACAGTGAAAGGCCAACTGAGTCCACGAGAAACCGGAGACTTAAATTCTATGGGCATTTATTTAAAATGGATGAGAAGAGTCTAACGAAAAGAATTTTCACAATACTCGACAGCAGACCTAAAGTGTCGGACAAATGGTTCAGGGAGGTGAGAAAGAATCTTAAACAGGTGGGTCTTAATTCAGAAGACATCTCAAACTGAACAACGTTTAGGTCAGTGATCGACAAATTCCAAGAATTCCATGACGAATCAAAACTTAACCGTGAGTGGAAGGAAGAAAACCGGGCGAGTTGGCCGTGCGTGTAGAGGCGCGCGGCTGTGAGTTTGCATCTGGGAGATAGTAGGTTCGAATCTCACTATCGGCAGCCCTGAAAATGGTTTTCCGTGGTTTCCCATTTTCACACCAGGCAAATGCTGGGGCTGTACCTTAATTAAGGCCACGGCCGCTTCCTTCCAACTCCTAGGCATTTCCTATTCCATCGTCGCCATAAGACCTATCTGTGTCGGTGCGACGTAAAGCCCCTAGCAAAGGAAGGAAGAAAGAAGACAGGCTGCCAGAGAAAGGATGCTAAAGTTTTGGGCTGTGAAGAAGGCTTCCAGAAACATGTAACTGTTACCAAACGTGGTCTCTAATGGCCGTAAACGAGAATATATATGATACTGTCTGGCGACATGGAGTAATTTTTAAAGTGCTGGAAGTAATTCTCTGCTTGGAAATTGCAAACCTAATTTCCAACATGGCTCTGTGAGAGAGAGTTTGTAGAATTCCTAGGTGATAATAAAAGTCGCAAAGGAAAATTAAATGACGGTCTGCCAAAGTCAACAGAATAGGCCCTAGTTCTCATCGACCTCTACATCCATGACACCCTCAACCACAGGTACTAAGTTAATCTATGCGGACGACATTGCACTGCTAGCTCAAATCAGAACTTTTGAGGATGGAGAAGACACTCTTTCAGCAGATTTTTGACAAAATGGCAATATTCTTCGGCGATTGATCCCAAGTGCTTCTAAGACCGAGGTTTCATGTTTCCATCTCAGCAAACGACTCGCGAACTATGAGCCATCTGTTTTATTCCTTGGCGAGAAACTGAAGTACAACCCGTTCCCGTAATATGTAGGAGTCACACTGGACAGAACTCTGAGCTACAAAGAACATCTCACCAAGCTCTCTCCCAAAACCGCTACAAGGAATAACATCCTGCACAAGCTTTGTGGCTGTTATTGGGGAGCCTTGGTTGACTGCTTGCGATTAACGGGTATCAGTCTTGTCTACTCAGCAGCGGAATACTGTGCCCCAGTATGGCTGGAAAGTGCACATGTGCATAAAGTAGATACTAAGCTGAATGATAACATGACCTGCATATCTGGTACTGTAAAGTCCACACCTCACCACTCGTTACCCGTACTTAGTCATATCCCTCCACCCCACCTGAGGAGAAAGGAAGCTCTGCTGAGAGAAACAAAGAAGATCTGGTCATCTTCCTCATTACTAGTTCACCAGGATTTTTTTTTACCCATCGCCACAACGTCTTCGATCTCGGAGGCCGGCCAGTACACTGGCCGGCCGACTCTTGAGGCATAATTTTAATCTAAGCCAGAGCTGGCGGGATGAGCGGTCAAATTCAACATCTGGAACTAATGCTCATGAGCTAAATCCAACTCGGAAAATCAAGGGATTCGACTTCCCAAGAAAAGTATGGTGTCGCCTCAACAGGCTTAGAACTGGGCATGGGCGCAGCAATATCTTACGCCATAAGTGGGGTTAGATGGATTCTCCAATTTGTGAATGCAATGAAGAGGAGCAGACCATGGATCATGTCATCCTGCGCTGCCTTCTTCATGCCTACTCCGGAAGCCCCAGTAACCTGTTTCATCTTTCAGAAAGTGCTGTACAGTGGCTGAAAATCTTGGACCTAGACTTATGAATTTGTTGTTATAATCCCCTCTGCGAACCATGTGACCTTGCCGCGGTGGGGAGGCTTGCGTGTCCCAATGATGCAGATAGCCGAGCCGCAGGTGCAACCATATCGGATGGGTATCTGTTGAGAGACCAGACTAACGAATGGTTCATCGAAAGGGGGGTAGCAGCCTTTCGGTTGTTGCAAGGGCGGCAGTCTAGATGATTGACTGATACGGCCTTGTAATAATACTCAACATGGCTTAGCTGTGTTGATACTGCTACACGGCTGAAAGCAACGGGAAACTACAGCCGTAACCACCTCCCGAGGACATGCAGCTCTCTCTGTATGAAAGATGTACTGATGATGGCTTCCTCCCGGGTAAAATATTCCGGAGGTAAACTAGTCCCCCATTCGGATCTCCGGGTGGGGACTACACGAGAGGGGGCGATCATCAGGAAGATGGATACTGACATTCTGCGAGTCGGAGCGTGGAATGTTAGGAGTTTGAATCGTTGTGGTAGGTTAGAGAATCTTAAAAGGGAGATGGATAGGCTAAAGTTAGATGTAGTTGGTATAAGTGAAGTACGTTGGCAGGAAGAACAGGATTTTTGGTCAGGCGACTACCGAATTATCAACACGAAATCAAACAGGGGTAATGCAGGAGTTGGTTTAATAATGAATAAGAAAATAGGGCAGCGGATAAGCTACTACGACCAGCATAGTGAAAGAATTATTGTCGCCAAGATAGACACCAAACCAATGCCCACCACAATAGTGCAGGTCTATATGCCTACTAGTTCAGCGGATGATGAAGAAATTGAAAGAATATATGAGGAGATAGAAGATTTAATACAATATGTCAAAGGTGACGAGAATCTAATTGTGATGGGAGAATGGAACGCAGTGGTAGGCCAAGGAAGAGAAGGTAGCACAGTAGGAGAATTTGGATTGGGATAAAGGAACGAAAGAGGAAGTCGGCTGGTTGAATTCTGCACTGACCATAATTTAGTCCTCGCCAATACTTGGTTCAAACACCACAAACGACGGCTGTATACGTGGACGAGACCTGGAGACACTGGAAGGTATCAAATAGACTTCATTATGATTAGGCAGAGATTCAGAAACCAGGTGTTGGATTGCAAAACTTTCCCAGGAGCAGACGTGGACTGACCACAACTTGTTGATCATGAAATGCCATCTGAAGTTGAAGAAATTGAAGAAAGGAAAGAATGCAAAAAGATGGGGTCTAGACAAGTTGAAAGAAAAGAGTGTGATGGATCGTTTCAAGGAACATGTTGCACAAGGACTAAATGAAAAGGCCGAAAGAAACACAGTAGAGGAAGAGTGGAGAGTCATGAAAAATGAAGTCAGTAGGGCTGCTGAAGAAATGTTAGGAAGGAAGAAAAGATCAACTAAGAATCAGTGGATAACTCAGGAGATACTAGACTTGATTGATGAACGACGAAAATACAAGAATGCTAGAAATGAAGAGGGCAGAAAAGAATACAGGCGATTAAAGAATCAAGTGGATAGAAAGTGCAAGGTAGCTAAGGAAGAATGGCTGAAGGAGAAGTGCAAGGATGTCGAAGACTGTATGGTCTTGGGAAAGGTAGATGCTGCATACAGGAAAATCAAGGAAACCTTTGGAGAAAGGAAATCTAGGTGCATGAATATTAAGAGCTCAGATGGAAAGCCACTTCTAGGGAAAGAAGACAAAGCAGAAAGATGGCAGGAGCATATCCAACAGTTGTATCAAGGTAACGATGTAGATAATTTCGTTCTGGAACATGAAGAGGCTGTTGATGCTGATGAAATGGGAGACCCAATTTTGAGGTCAGAGTTTGACAGAGCTGTGAGTGACCTAAATAGGAACAAGGCACCTGGAATTGATGATATTCCCTCTAAATTACTGACTGCCTTAGGAGAAACCAGCATGGTAAGGTTATTTCATTTAGTGTGCAAGATGTATGAGACAGGAGAAGTCCCATCCGATTTTCGGCAGAATGTTGTTATACCTATTCCCAAGAAAGCCGGTGCTGACAGGTGTGAAAACTACCGCACTATTAGTTTAGTATCTCATGCCTGCAAAATTTTAACACGTATTATTTACAGAAGAATGGAAAAACAAGTTGAAGCTGAGTTGGGGGAAGATCAATTTGGCTTCAGAAGAAATGTAGGAACACGTGAAGCAATCCTGACTTTACGTCTGATCTTAGAGGATCGAATCAAGAAGGACAAGCCCACGTACATGGCATTCGTAGATCTAGAAAAGGCATTCGATAATGTTGATTGGACCAGGCTATTTATGATTCTGAAGATGATAGGGATCAGATACCGAGAACGAAGAATTATCTACAACCTGTATAATAATCAGTCTGCAGTGATAAGAATCGAGGGCTTTGAAAAAGAAGCAGCAATCCAGAAAGGAGTGAGGCAAGGCTGCAGTTTGTCCCCCCTCCTTTTCAATGTTTACATAGAACAGGCAGTAAAGGAAATCAAAGAGAAATTTGGAAAGGGAATCACAGTCCAAGGAGAGGAAATCAAAACCTTGAGATTTGCCGATGATATTGTTATTTTATCTGAGACTGCAGAAGATCTCGAGAAGTTCCTGAATGGTATGGATGAAGTCTTAGGTAAGGAGTACAAGATGAAAATAAATAAGTCCAAAACAAAAGTAATGGAGTGCAGTCGAACGAAGGCAGGTGATATAGGAAATATTAGATTAGGAAACGAAGTCTTAAAGGAAGTAGATGAATATTGTTACTTGGGTAGTAAAATAACCAACGATGGCAGAAGTAAGGAGGACATAAAATGCAGACTAGCACAAGCAAGGAAGAGCTTTCTTAAGAAAAGAAATTTGCTCACTTCAAACATTGATATCGGAATTAGAAAGATGTTTTTGAAGACTTTTGTGTGGAGCGTGGCATTGTATGGAAGTGAAACATGGACGATAACTAGCTCAGAAAGAAAGAGAATAGAAGCTTTTGAAATGTGGTGTTATAGAAGAATGCTGAAGGTGAGATGGATAGATCGAATCACGAATGAAGAGATACTGAATCGAATTGGTGAGAGGAGATCGATTTGGCTAAATTTGACGAGAAGAAGAGATAGAATGATAGGACACATCTTAAGACACCCAGGACTTGTTCAGTTGGTTTTTGAAGGAAGTGTAGGTGGCAAGAACGGTAGGGGTAGACCAAGGTATGAATATGACAAACAGATTAGAGCAGATGTAGGATGCAATAGTTACGTAGAAATGAAAAGGTTAGCACAGGATAGGGTGGCATGGAGGGCTGCATCAAACCAGTCTATGGACTGATGACTCAAACAACAACAATCACCATACGATATTATTGTTATCTATGTTTCTGTAATGTAACATTCTATAGACTCTGTCCAGATTTGACAGGAGGGGGCTTGTTACTTTATTGTGCCCTTGAACTTGCGCTGAACACTGTAATCAAATAAGTACGAACAACACATAAAATAATCCATTTACGCTGATTATAATACCTATAGGCCTACATCAGCTGAAAGGTAATGAAATGGAAATGACGAATGGCTTTTAGTGCCGGGATATGTCCTAGGACTTGAGCTCGCCAGGTGCAGGTCTTTTGATTTGACCCCCGTAGGCGACCTGCGCATAGTGATGAGGATGAAATGATGATGAAAACGACGCATACACCCAGTCCCCGGGCCAGAGGAATTAACCAATTATGATTAAAATTCCCGACCCTACCGAGAATCGAACCCGGGACCCCTGTAACCAAAGGCCAGCACGCTAAGCATTTAGCCATGGAGCCGGACAGCTGAGAGGTGAAAATACGTAATGAGTTATGCCACATTAAAATCAAAGCTTGGGAACGACGAATTAAACAATCGGGATTAAATATCCCACTACCCTAGTTCGGGAAACGAGGCAGGGACATTAAATGTGGATTTCCAATGTATTACAACTTGAGCCACTGCAACTATCCACCAGTATTATTGATTAATCCCCCCAACAATAACACTGTGCTCTGTGTAAGCAAACACTTGCCCATATGGTTCATATAAATGCTATATCGCTTCTACTAGAACGGCTTATAAACACAGGATTGGTTCCCGATGTTATGAAGCCATGAATATTGTTTATAGTATCCTACGTTTGCATTTGGGCTAATAGAGGGCAGTATAATGCTAAATCTGTGTATAACTTACAGGTTAACAACCGTTCCACATGAAACTCCCGTTAAGTTCTCTCATTAGCGAAAAGACATATGTTTATAAGCTCATTAAAATCGTTTTAAATCCCTGTCCGTTTCAAACGACATTTTCATTTGTTTCTAACCACCATTATGTACGAGGAAAGTTGTGAAATTCAACATCTGTGAGACTCAGAAAATAATGATTACTTTGGTCTGTAGCATCGTCAGCCTTATACAAGTCGAACACCAACTTAAAGGACAAGCACGTGGTCCGAACCAAACTGAAATTTAACCCTTGATAGAAGAGTAGTCGCCTCTATGGTGTAGTGGTTAGCGTGATTAGCTGCCACCCCCGGATGTCCGGGTTCGATTCCCGGCTCTGCCACGAAATTTGAAAAGTGGTACGGGGTCCACTCAGCCTCCGGAGGTCAACTGAGTAGAGGTGGGTTCGATTCCCACCTCAGCCATCCTCGAAGTGGTTTTCCGTGGTTTCCCACTTCTCCTCCAGGTAAATGCCGGGATGGTACCTCATTTAAGGCCACGGCCGCTTCCTTCCCTCTTCCTTGCCTGTCCCATCCAATCTCCCCATCCCTCTACAAGGCCCCTGTTCAGCATAGCAGGTGAGGCCGCCTGGGCGAGGTACTGGTCATTCTCCCCAGTTGTATCCCCCGACCCAAAGTCTGAAGCTCCAGGACACTGCCCTTGAGTCGGTAGAGGTGGGATCCCTCGCTGAGTCCGAGGGAAAAGCCAACCCTGAAGGGTAAACAGATTAAGATAAGAAGAAGATAGAAGAGTAACTCTTAAGCACAAACTTTATTCCTATATTATGTCATCTTGTAATCCACCAGAGCCTACTGAACTCACTCGCCTACGTAGATAGTACCGAGATTATTTATAACTTGCCACCTTTGTGGTTAATTATAGGCTAGTAGGTCGGATATTTAAAAAAATCATCAGTCAATAAACGTGCTCAAGTTATTATTGCTATTGATAATAATAAAAATAAAAATAATAACAACAATAAATATAATAACCATCATCATCATTATTGGTTCTCCTCCAATCAGCAGGTTTTTGCATACATTTTGCAAGCCGATCTGTCTTCTGCCATCCTTTTAGTCTTTCAGTATCCTTCACACTGTCCATCATCTGATAGCTCTTTCTTCCTCTCAACCTTCTCCCTGCAACTTCTCCTTCCAGTGTCTGTGTTAACAAACATTTCCCTCGTAAACAGTGACCTAACCAATTCTTCTTTCTGTTTTGAATGGTTTCCAGTACTGTCGTCCATTCGTCACCTACTCTTTCCAACGCTCTTCATTCCTTAATTTGTCTTACCACTTGATCCTCTCCATTTTCTCAATACCCACATTTCAAAACATGTCAATCTTCTTTCTTCCTCCCACCTCAAAGTCCAAGTCTCAGACCCGTAAAGAACAGCGCTCCATACAAATCACTTAACTAACATCTTCTAAGGGTCCATATTCAGTGGTCCAGTCATCAGTACTTTTTGCTTCATGTATGCTTCCTTGGCCATTGCGATCCTGCTCTTCAGCTCATCCAAACAATAATAGATCACTTCTGATTGTGCTCCCTAAATATCTAAATGCAGATACTAGTTCAATTTCTTCACCAGAGAAAACTATCTTTGCTGTTAGAGTCTTTTCCTTACTCATGATCATTGCCTTATCGTTCATTCTGTAAATTTTCATGCCAAGGTTTTCACACGATCTACTAAATTTTTCCATCATGATATTAATCATGTTTTCAGTTTCTGCTAGGACCACCAAGTTAACAGCAAATCCGAAAAATTAAGTTTTTTTCCCTCTCACATTAACACCTTGCACACCTTGATAACAACTTCGAAGTATTTCCTCAAAGTATATGTTAAACAAGATATGGAGTTCAACGTGAAACCATCTAATTCTTCACTTTCCTGGTATAGGCCTACAGCTCCTGTCAAGAGTGAGCTTTCTATGACGCTCTAATATGTATACAGGGTGAAGCTAAATTCGCGCACTCGGGCATCGCAGAGCGTTTCCTCACATGCCAGCAATTAAAAATGTCTCTCACAAAAGTTCGTCCTGCGAGTATATCCGGCAGAAAAAGAACGTTGAAGAGTGGCAATCTGGCAACACTGTAACCACATGTAGGGTAACCTACCTCTGTCAGCACATATTAGTCGTGCTGTGCAGTTGGTGCAGTGGATTGAGTTTTGGGTTAGCATGCAGGAGGTCGAGGGTTCGATCCCGGGTTACGGCGCACTTTTTTATTTGCTAATATCCATCGGACATTACATACTGTAATAGAGTAAGACACCGTTTCTTAGGTCACATGTATCCTACAATTTCAAAATTTAGTAACGCTAAACACGTTGTAACGCATCTAGTAGATGAAGTGGTGCGAATAAATTCACGCCCACGACGTGGAAACGGCGTCTTTCAAAGCTGACCAATAAAAACGAATGTTCGTGCATTTCTAGGATCGTAGTACATACGTGCAAATGGTTTCTAGAGGACCCGCTGCAATCGCTGTTGACGATTAAGATGCCAGATACCATACCACCTGGACTACATTTACGAAATAAAAAACATACGCCTCAAACCAGGATGCCCTTCCTGACGCCAACCCTATGTGGAGCGATGTAATCACTATTGCGTGTGGTGGATGGTAGTGTAATGTGTTGTGTGAATATGAACAGTATATATTCGGGATACACAAAACAACCAGTCCCCGAGCCAGAAGATGTAATCAAACGCGAATAAAATGCCCGACCCGGCCATCAATCGAAATTGAACCGAAGGCTTCAACGCTGACCATTCTGCTAACGAGTCGGGCGCATATAGACTCTCTTCTAGTCCATGTATACAATTGCAGAGTCCGGAATCGAGCTCGAGATAACTTTCAGGAAGTTACATGGTTAACCTTCAAACCTTTATTTTTCTTTTGGGTAGTGCGTCAACACCGCACTCAGATATGTTTTTGGCGACGATCTGATAGGAAACAGATATGACTAGGAAGATGTTAATTTATACGCTGCCCCAGTGCACATCTGAAGTGAAAACAGGAAACCGGAAAAGAGACACAAATATCATCTTCAACGTTACCGATTGTATGTTTCGAACTCATCTCCCGAACGCAAACTTCCGGATACGCTTTCCTTACCACGCTGCTAATCACGTTTGGTAATGCGTAGACCAAGCCATGCAATTTCGGAAAATATTTTCTCAGAAATTACCATTTATAATGGTATTTTTTGTAAGGGGAGTGGAAAAGGATTTTATTTTTAAAGGCTATTTTCCAGATGTTATCTCATAAAATTACTTGCCGGCACTGTCATTACAAACACTCCGATAATGCTGACTATGGACCAGGTTGGTTTAAGGTGCAGACGCGCGTAAATGTTTAAGGGGACTCATGAGTGAGTTTTGAAAATCTGAAACTACTGGACAGATCGTTTTGTATTTTTAACCACAGTTAGATATGCCTATACTTAGGACACATTCTGAATTTGAACTTGATTGCTCAAATAGTTGTGGAAATAATAATAAAATTATTATCAAAATCATTAGTTCATGAAAAATGTTCCTTGCGATGGAGTTTTTACTCATTTCCATCCATACTTGGTAAACATTACCTAAATACATGCATAATTAGAAATTGCTTTTGAATTTGATGTGCCTTTAATATGAGAATCAAAATGATAACATTTGTGTTTTGCACCAAAATATTATATTAAGTTATTTATATTTGAAAGCAGAAAGAGGTAGTTATTTTTCGCTGACATAAAAATCCAGAGCTAATTATCATTTCCATATATATTTAAATATCCAAACTAACTTTGAACAAAATTACTTCAAAACTGCAATACAGACACAATCAATAAGTAAAAGTATACAGATTGCAACACGGATGGTAATTGTGGGTTAATTCAAATATCCCATTTTTGGACACATCTCTGACTGATCGGATTTTATAAGAATTCACGGCTTGCTGCTAAATTAACTGAAGATGGGAGAACAATTTTCTACCTCATGTATCACACAGACTGAGCTGAAACGTGTTGTCAAACTGAGTAAAGTCGATGACTTTGAAGGCTTCATGCGTTATTCAGGTCAATTAATACTGCATCACCACCACACACCCCCAGAGCGAATGTTCGGTAATGGATTCTACGGGGTCGCAAATCGCAGTGCATCCCAGATGGTGCCCTGGGATACCTACCAAGCTTCGCAATTAGAACGCCACTCGTGTCAGTGAATGCTAATAACTTAATATGTAGGTCATTCACTTCATAGCCCTTCGCAAAGAACTAGAATATTTTTGTACCTCATAGATATCAGTATTGAAAGATAACCCTTCCTTCAGCGCTTCAATTACACTGTTACTAATATGATGTAATTTTCCCCTTAAAATATTCAAGATACAGTGATGAAAACGTTCCTTTGAATAATTTTGTGGAGCAAATTTTCATTAAAAGAAATAATGTATAATCATAGTTACGAGGTAATAATGAACGTGAGTGTTCCCGACTAGTCCAACAGATGGCATGCATGGAGAAGGGAAATTATAACCTCAAAGCAAGACAGGAAATTAAATAAATATTTTCCATCCCATTAACTGCGCACAGAATTTTTCATACACCTTTCTGGAATGTTGCGACAATAAATTGTAACATTCAACACTTTGCGGCAAGTTCAGGTAGTGATAGTGATTCGAAATCAGTGTCATTTTCATAATTCGTGCTTGCCAATTTGGATTGATGCGATAGCTGCTTTCAAGCAAGACCGACTACAATATAACAGACCGTAATATCAAAACCAAGATGGTGGACGTCGTGGGCGCAGTAGCTGCCGACTGATGAAGGTTAGGGTAGCACGCAATAACTTCATTTCGACGATAAACCAACTCACGATTTTCGGAGATGTCCAAATTTATTGCCGCAGGAGTTGTTTTACCTGCCAGTAAATTTACCGACACGAGGCTGGCGTATTTGAGAACCTTCAAATACTACCGAACTGAGCCGGAATATAACCCGCCTAGTTGGGGTCAGAAGGCCAGAGCTTCAACCGTCTTAGCCACTCAGCCCGGCGTCAGATTAAATTATTGTGTTGATACCACTGAAAGAGCTACACAATATCTGGTTCAATCAGCCAGAAATTACGAAAAGGTCACGTACATATTTTGCAAACGGTCGTAGGTAATTTAACATGATAAATGTAACATCATAGGGAAAATCACTGTTGCACCGATGAAAACGCTTCGCGAACAAGTACTTATCATATATAAACAACTAGAATCACACATATTGTGCTAGAATAGATGGACAACCCCACAGCAAAAGAGAATAACAAGCTGATTATTTCGAAATTTCACTTAGTCAAATAACGTTTTCTCTTAGATTACACTTCGCTGGATAGATGGAAATACATTATAAAACTGTTAAAATGATATTTATAACATCATTTGGAATGTTTAAAAATAATTTAAGGTTCGAAATTCCTCAATTTATTCACTCTCATAAGAACTATGAAACATAACGTGTTGCCTTAGTTTCGAAGTGGTGGACAATTTCTAATGTTCAGCACTCGATGAGAACGAAGTACACTAGAAATGATTACGCCAGCTCAATGAACAGCCCCGGTGATATTAAGCCGTCCTTACTGGAAACTCTTAAATCGTATGTTGACATATGATATAGTAGCACTTCCAACCATGGTGGTAAACTTAGAAATGAAGCGTTCAAACACTACAGATATAATAGGATTTTCCCCATTGAAGAACATGAGTAAAACAACTCTATTGACTCTAAACAATGATGTCTTTAAGCTACATGGACGAGCTACAATTTGGTGTAGACTGCTTGATAGCAGATATCCACAGCATGAATCGGAAGGTATTGGTACAATAAAACCCCTGAGTTACAAACAAAGCTAATCCCTGCAAGTCCCCCCTGTGGGTGTGGGCGGTAGAATAACACCCACGGTATCCCCTGCCTGTTGTAAGAGGCGACTAAAAGGGGCCCCAGGGGCTCTGAACTTTGGAGCGTGGGTTGGCGATCACGGGGCCCTCAGCTGAGTCCTGGCATTGCTTCCACTTGTGCCAGGCTCCTCACTTTCATCTATTCTATCCGACCTCCCTTGGTCAACACTTGTTCTTTTCAGACCCCAACGGTATTACGTATGGATTCCTAGGGAGTCTTTCATTTTCATGCCCTTCGTGCCCCTTGTCTTCCTTCGGCCGATACCTTCATTTTTCGAAGTGTCGGACCCCTTCCATTCTTTCTCTGTGATTAGTGTTATATAGAGGATGGTTGCCTAGTTGTACTTCCTCTTAAAACAATAATCACCACCATCACCACCATCCCTGCAAGTCACTATTTCTTCTGTGTAACAGTGTACAGATTGCTCCATCTGTCACACTATAAGTTTTGTTATACACCAAGATCTAGCCAAATGTTCCCGCAGGAAAGCACATATTCTTTCAAAATACAATTGCATCTAAATCACACGACACTTTGAAGCACCTAGACACCATATCAATTATCACTATCTAATTTATTTATTTATTTATTTATTTATTTGGTAGAAGAATACGAATAGGTCCACCATTTAGAATTAGAAAAATAGTTTTCCCTGATCTCAGACTTACTGTCAGATGACATATGCACACTACTGTTTTGTAGAAATATTCACGTTGTATGTTCCAGATCCACTTCTCTCTTAATGTTTCATTCCTTATCGAACTTAAGAATAGATGTATGAGAGGCATTGCCATAGTTCGATTTAAATCCGGTTCACAACACGATAAAAACAAACATAATCTCACATAACTGCGTATAATTACAGATTTTAGTGACCACTGACCCATATAAATACACTCACACACTTATATTCTACATAGAAACGAATACTTATCGTCAACTTACATGAAATTACTCCGACTGAATAAGAAAACAAAAACGAATAGGCTCACCATTATCGGTTGGAAAGAGGTCTTCCCTAACCACAAATTTTGGTTACACACATAGGCTACGATAGTTTGGTCTTTGACTTCCAAATTTTTCCAGTGAATATTCCTTATCCATTTGTCCTGTAGAGATCTATCTTTAGGGAATTTAAAAGCTTCAGCAACGGTATAATTAGATCTATAACCACGAACCTAGCAGGAACGACCCATTTTGTGATATGTTACAGCATGGCAATATAAACACTATTATACATTAAAAATACCATAAAATAAACTTCTAACAAAACACCATACTGATAAACCGTTATAGATTACTATTTTACCAAACATATATTTTATACTTCAATAACTCGATCAAAATAACACTCTTTAACAAAATGTAAACACAGATATGAACCAACCACATGTCTCAAAAGCTCGCCCACGAAGTCGCCATTTTCCTCCCAATCGATAGTAACATTAAGGTCTGATATATTGTAGTCGGTCTTGTTTCAAGGCTTGAGAATTTTTCAGCGTGCGATATTAATCGATATCGCATAGGGTAATGTGGAAATCGATACTTCAAATCACAGCACTTTAATGTGTGTTATTAACAATAGGCTGAATTATACATTAAAATTTAGTTATATTTTTCAGCAAGTAATCACAATGTTACGTTCCAGCCCTGTAGTAGCCCATTTCGGTATGACTTGGAAGTCAGCCGACCGGCGAGCTCCCAACCGGCCTGGAGGACATGGCTAGCTGGTATTTCCGTGTATTGTTCTCGTCAGCTGGCCTACCTGTGAGTTTCTTGGAAATTCAACGGGAATGTTCCGTCTCTACCTACGTCGCGAATATTCTGGTACACATCACCCAAGTTATAGGAAGGGAGGCTAGCGGCGGACAGTCAGTCAGTGTTAAGAGTCCGTGGTGGGGTCGGTGTGAGACTCAATGTATTGGGGTTCGGTGGCTGGGCTGAGGGCGACAGAGATTTCTTTGGCAGTCGCTAGTGAGTGTGACTGTTCATGTAACACATTTTATTCTTGTACGTGTGAGGAATGTGTCCTGAATGTCTAGCCATACCTTACTATTACATCTTGAATACAGTTCTGTCATGACGAATATAAGAACAAGTGTGGGACTCCTCCAGTTCAAGCGCGCCGCCAGACAGTGCTAGAGTGGGCAAGCTCCACGATACCGATCAGCTGGTCTTAGGAATGATGCCAGAGGACACGTAATACTCCGTAACTGATAAGTATATACACTGTTTTATTTTAAACACAATGAGAGATTACAATTAACATGCCACGGCAGGGTAAAGGGGAAAAATTGTGCACGGAATTAAGAGTTATGGCCTTCATCACATGTTGCGGAAAGCACAGGTTACTGGAGTGTACATATACAGATAAATAGCACATACTTCCCAACATATTAAACCAAACACCCATGAGCTTACCAACTCAATTTTTTATGTCACCGACAATGACGGAATCCTTTCGGTGATTTTAATTCTCAACAATAAACTTTCTAAAACGAATTCATTGCTGTACCTCATTCCATTACAAGATTTCACCTGACATCTCTTAAGCATGGTGTCGATTATCATCTTATCCTTCTTGCTAAGGTAATTGTTATCTCAATAATTAAATGCCTATGTATTTCTAACCTGCTTCACCAGCAAATTTATTCTCCATTTTGCTGAGTTGAGACTGGATCTAGCTCGAATTCAACTTCGATTAGCATTTTTTGGCGCCTTTTGAGCGATAATATTGTCTTTTCGGCATCAAAAGTATACTAGAATGACCCAAATTTTTATCAACATTAGACTGACCTCATTTCGGCAAATTAGGGAAAGTGTGAAGCACTGCCCCTGGACGTAATTTCCATCTCACGCTATCTCGGTGGGGACACGTTTTTAGGCCCCTCTCCACCACCGTTTTGGCCTGGCTAAACTGCCATTAAAATTAGTATCACTTTGGAATTTTATTCCAACTCGGTTTTAATTTTATTTCCCGTGCGACTTGTGTCGCTAACTGTAATTGCATCTTCTCCGTCTCTGGAGTTATTTTCCATCGTTATTTTTTGGTCTGGTGTTGGGCCAGGTGTGGGGAGAGTTTCTTCCGAGGCTCGCTGACCTTCCTCCCAGCCGTGCTTCGCGTTGCTTGCTGGAGGAGTCTTAGTCGATTGTCGCCCGCCACTAAGGTTGGTTCGGTTGACGAAGATGCAACGAAGGCGTGCTTGGTGTCTTCTCTGGGGCTGGAGTTTAGCACAAACCATGGATGTGGGTTAAATTCCTATTGAAAAAGGGGGTCTTCTCACCCTTACACCTTCTACAATCGTCCTCTTAATTTGGATTTTATTTGCATCCTTCTGATAACAAACGTCGTGAGTATTGTACCCGGGAGCTAACGCGTCCCCATCAGTCTGCTGGAAAATGTTTCTAACCATTACTTGGAAGTGACCTTCAACATCTGGACTGTTGACTTCGGAAATCATATTATTATGGATTTTGGTGCAAGCTATTTCTCTCAAGTTTCTACTTCAGCGTTTGTCGGCATTTTCTTTAGTCTGTTTTACGTATCACGATTCTCGGGTTTCATTTGTTACATTGTGTTTGTTTCAAACTACATGTACTGAACTTTAGAAAATTATTTATAGCTGGGTAAAATCAAAATATATTTATGATTATTATTATTATTATTATTATTATTATTATTATCTGTATAGTTGTATATTTTGTCATTAATATTTGTAAGCTGGGATATCTCCATATATGTAGTATGAGTAATTTGTTTTGACCATACGGCTGGGAAAACATTGCTATATTGGAACTTGGAAACTTTGCATGAGTCATGTATTATATATCCCAGTCTGACGAGATGAGCTTGTTGTTGTACTAGGAAAGTTCTGTGACTCATGTGGAACACCCCAGAGAGTTTGTTTATGTCTTGGGACCAAGAAGGAGTTCACGGCGTAGTCTTGACAAGAGGATCTACCGTGATTGGCTGGCGAGGATCAATCCAGACGTATCATGTGAGAGAAAGGGGAATGCTGATGTCTATAAGGGTTGATCATACGGCGGGAAACGAAATACACTGTACGGGAAGGAAGTAGTGCTAACACACACGGGAGTGACACGGCTGCAATATACTGGACTGGACTTAAAACGTTCGTGGAACGTAGTCTTGTTATGTTCGTGGAAAGTGGCTGATCGACAAATTGTGGAGTGATTACGCATTGGGTATTGTATCACTTTGTGGCGTCCTGGTATTATATATTGGTGAAAGCTATCTAAGACTTTCCATAATTTATGTTCAGGATCGACAAGCGTGTGTTGCTCAAATGTATATATCATTACAACATGTGTTAAAGTCTGTGAACACAGAATTACGAGGTACAGTATCTGTGTGGTGTTATAACTGCCGATTATGAGAATCGGCAAGTCGTGTTGATACAGAGACAGTGAAAGGTTCTTATATAACTTACATATATGTACATTGTTCAATGAACTAACTACAAATGGTGGCTTAGTTCTTGCTTTCATTTTCCCACTGTTTTCATTGTTGTTGTTGTTGTTGTAAATATGGAGTCTTCCAGCAATCTTTTGCTTGTGTATTATAAGTGTATTTTGGTGTGTTGATGAGGTGCTCATGCACGGATTTTATTGAGAAAATAGTTAGATATTTTAGAATCAGTGGAGTTATTGATGAACTTAGGTGCAGTTCCTACCTATTTAGTCGTTTTCAGAAGGTTAGGTAAGGCCTGAAGCAGATGTACCAGTACGCAGCATTATGTACACGCCCTGAAATATAAAGAATTACCAAGTCTATCTAAATTCGAGGGATCCATTCTGGTGAACTCTGGCGCGCTTATTACGGACATTTCGATTAACTATTTTTATTAATTTAATTTATTTCAAGTATTTTATTACCGGGCGAGTTGGCCGTGCGCGTAGAGGCGCGCGGCTGTGAGCTTGCATCCGGGAGAGAGTAGGTTTGAATCCCACTATCGGCAGCCCTGAAGATGGTTTTCCGTGGTTTCCCATTTTCACACCAGGAAAATGCTGGGTCTGTACCTTAATTAAGGCCACGGCCGCTTCCTTCCAACTCCTAGGCCTTTCCTATCCCATCGTCGCCATAAGACCTATCTGTGTCGGTGCGACGTAAAGCCCCTAGCAAAAAAAAGTATTTTATTTATTTATATATTTTATTTATGATATTCTATTATTATTTATTAGTATTATACAAACAGTTACAACATAAGATACATGCTTGAAGTACACAAAACACAATGAACTGAGTTTAGGAACTGAAAGCAAAGAAAATTCAACTTATTCACTGAAATTTATCGCACAGTAACGTTTGCCGCTCTTTTCTATACCCGGCTTGACGGAACTACTGGAGCAAGTGTTGGATGTAATCGCTTGCAGTGCTTGCAGTGGCGGGACCACAAACTACCATGCTATAATGGCTCAGTCCTCATACTTGGTCTTATATTCGCCATCAGTGGTGACTCCTGACTTCTGGTTTAGTGGATGTAACCGGAAACAATTGCAGATATCAACGCCAACAGACCGTCATTCCAAACACGCTTTTAAAGTGAAAACAACAAACAATGCAATAACCAAGTTTATTTAAGATCCCACATCCACTAATCCAATGGTCTGTTTCATAAATATTTCTGCTGAAATGACGAACACACGACTTTTTTTCAATTGGTTTTACGTCGCACCGACACAGATAGGTCTTACGGCGGTGAAGGGATAGGAAAGGCCTACGATTGGGACGGAAGCGGTCGTGCCCTTAATTAAGGTACAGCATTTGGCTGGTGTGAAAATGGGAAACCACGGAAAACCATCTATCTTCAGGGCTGCCAACAGTGGGGTTCGAACTCACTACCTCCTGGATGCAAGCTCACAGCCGCGCGCTCATAACCGCACGGCCAACTCGCCCGCTGAACAGATGACTTAAGTTGTGTAGTTAAATTCAGAGCTGGACGCGGCTGTCTTACATTCTGCTTTTCTCCGTAAAAGAAAGTATACTCAGTGGTTCCCTTAATATCCGTTCGATTACACAAGAGTTAGAATTCAATTCGGATTGCGCGGTAGAGACGCGTGGCTCTGGCGCTCCTATATCCATGCCTGCTGAACTATTCTCTGATCGGTGTGATGCCATTTCATAGTCGCATCATTCCCGCATTTTCTTTGTTTGATATTTACACTACAAAGACACGAAACTTGATTTTTTATTAGTACAATACACATTCGTCATATATCCTCATTTATACGTAGGTGGATCAAAAGGTTAGTTGCACTAACGCGCCGCAGCAGTGCGCTGTGTGTCGCAAACATGGGAACAGCGGACAAAGGGACAGACCCTGCCCACACATCTGTTAGGCAGGTTGCTGTGGTGTCTCGTCTAGTATTGTGTGAATAGCGGCCAAATGCAATGGCGCGTCAACTGGACGTTCACTCCAAATATGAGGTGCGTGCGATAATCCGATTCCTATGGGCCAAAAGGAAGAATTGCACGAACATTCATAGTGAAATTAGTGCTGTGTATGGGGAGCGGGCCATTTCCCGGTAAGGTATCGTAAAATGGTGTCAGCAATTCGAAGCCGCACGTACGGATATGACGGACAACCATTGCGAAGGCAGGCCCGCAACGTCCAGGACCCGCGCAAAGGTCAACAGTGAGAATTTGATCATTAGACAGAACCGGCGCATTAAACTGAGAGAAATCGCGACGCAGCTGAACATGTCGTATGGCAGTGTGTTCGCAATTGTTCACGAGGACCTTGGATATCGTAAGCTGTGTCAAAGATGGGTCCCACGTCTTCTCAACGATGAGCACAAGGGACAACGTTTCCAATCCTCCCTGACATTTTTGCAACGCTATGCCGCAGACGGTTTCTGCGGCGAATCGTCACAGGCGACGAAACATGGGTCCACCACTTCACCCCCCGAAACGAAGAGAACATCAATGGAATGGGTGCACCCCTCATCACCACAACGAAAGAAGGCCAAGGTTCAACCTTCTGCCGGTAAGGTTATGGCGACAGTGTTCTTTGACACAGAGGGTTTGCTGCACGTGGAATTCATGCCGAAAGGAACGACGATTAATGCGGCGTCGTATTGTCAAACGTTGCACCGGCTGCGTAAAGCGATTAAAGAGAAGCGCCGGAGGAAATTGAGCTGCGATAAGATTTTGTTGCACCATAACGCAACACAACACAAGGCCCGCCAAACGAGAGAACTGCTGCGGCGTTTCAAGTGGGAGGTCTGGCAACATCCACCCTACAGTCCCGACCTAGCGTCATGTGACTTTCATCTGTTCGGTAAGCTCAAAACGGAGCTCGGTGGTCGACGTTTCCAGATCGATGAGGAGGTGAAGGCCGCTGTCTCCGAGTGGTTGCAGAGCGCTGGAGGAAATTTCTATGCATCCGGCATCGACAAGTTGATTGTGCGTTCGCAGAAATGTTTGGAGTCTCTTGGAAACTATGTGGAAAAGTGACGTTACAGTGTATGTCGTTATAGTCGTGTTGCTGTTGTATAGGTGGTGTAAAATGGCCATAACTGGGAAGTGCAACTTATTTTTTGATCTTCCCTCGTAGCACAAGGAAAGAGCCACTCACAAGCAAGAACTCCAATATTTCACGAAATAGGAAATAAATCCCAGCCACGCACGATAACTTACAGGATTCCCGCTTGCACCGCACTCTTGACGGATGTGGCTGTTCGTTCCGCGTCACAGCCCCACAGAAGAGATCAACAAGCAACAAGGATCTTATGCTCGTGCTGCCATCTCTGGAGTAGTTTGGCAATTAGTAGCAGTCACTAGCCAACAATAGAATAATATTTTAGTTGGTCTTGGCTCGTTTCATCCGTCCCTGAGTATCGATAACTGTATTTATTTCGTTGAAAATACAAGGGATGATACACATCAATCGCATATATGTGAAATTCGCCACTGTTCGTCATGGTTCTATTTTGACCATGGGTGATGACCTATCTGTTAAGCCCCTTTAAATAAAAATATTTTACCGTATAACTCAATGAGACTGATCAAGCGACATGATATCGGGCAGGAGTATAAGGCTACACTAATTGTTAACGACGGACGCTGCACGGCGATTTTAGTATCTCAAGATGGCAACACTATTGCATCACCAAATGAGGTCACAGTGAGGTCAGCCTCTACCTACACGAGGCTGACGTATTTGAGCCACAGGACCGAGCCAGGATCAACCTGCCAAATTGGGGTCAGAAGGCCAGCGCCTCAAACGTCTGAGCCGCTCACTTTCACCAAGAGGAAAGAAACCTCTCAATTTTAATTACTCTGCAGATAGCGTGCTAGTACCTCATAGAGATCACTATACCTACCTACACCTGTAATATTGAAAGAAGCATTCTGACAGATAGGGCTGGAGGGAGGAGCAGTGCACGGTGTTGCCACGTCCCTACATTCCTTTCTCCTTCCCCTCGCCTCCGGTTCATTTGCTGGCTCGTTCAGACCGTTGTGTTCTGTTGTTACACAACTCAGAAGTGAGAGGTTTGGCAACTCCACGCAACACGAGCTGGCCAGCAGATTATCTTCCTGGCAACCGCTGTCGACTGGCTCACGTTTCCAAGGCAACCATAACCCCTACTGCGTTATTCCCACCCAGGCAGACAGTATAGGAACGTCCCTCTAAGAAATACCAGGGTGGTTCTTTAAGTATTACGACCTTACGTGTTAGTATAAAGAATGATACAGGCATGATTTTTTTCACATTAACGATAAACGAGACAAAAATATTTGAAGCGATTTTGAGATATCTTAACGAATTATAAGATTATGGTTAAAAAATTAGTTATTTTCCTTTCGCGACTTACAGCGAATTAAAACTACAAGTCCAGTTTAAAGCGAAATTTATTATTTTGCGAAAAGTGCGAAAATGCAACGAAATTCATGGAAAATAACGATCTCGAAATTGTACTTGAACATGTGGGTGAAGGAATACAGAAGACAGGATAAGGATTTCTCATTTCGACAGAAGTATCTCTTCGCATTAATATTCTATAAAATCCCTTAATGGTATGGCCATATAGGGTGAAAAGCTAATTTGTTATGCAATCTTGATTAGGGCTGTATTATAGTTCTAATGAAGATTACATAAGGATTAATAAATGATTATCAATATTGCTTGTGATTATTTATCTATCTTTCACATAAATAATTCACAAATATCACGATTTTTTTTTTTTAGAAATAACTTTAGGAAAGGAGTAAAGCGAAAGTAAAGCGGTGGGATCAGTTCTATTTCGCGAAATAACACGAAAAATTGTTTCCATTTCGCGAAATCGAACATCAATTAATGCGAAAAGGATATATGCCTCTAGGAATGATCTTCATTGCGGTAATCACAATAATGAGGTCTTAAATTGGTTACAGATCTTTTCACATGGTTATAAGGGTACTTAGTGGTTAAAGTAAGGACGTAAAAGAACGGATGTATAAGGCTCTGGTAAGAGCACAACTAGAGAATGGTTCTTGTGTATGAGACCAGCACTCGCAGGACTACTTGATACGAGAGCTGGGAAAGATCCAACGAAAGCAGAACGATTTGTTCTAGAGGATTTCCGACAAAGGAGAAGTGTTACGAAAACGTTGCAAACACTGGGCTGAAAAGACTTCGGAGTAAGGCACGAGCTGTTAGACTAAGTGGTATGTTCCGAGGTGTCAGTGGAGAGATGCTGTGGAATGACATCAATAGACAAAGGTTAGTATGGAGATAAGGTTAGAATTCAAGAGAAAAGGTTGAGGCAAATATTAATTTATAGGACGAGGACTAAGGAATTGGAATAATTTATCAAGGGAAATGGTCGATAAATTCCAACGTAGGGAATCTTCCACCTGGGTGACAGTCCTAAATTCAGATCATTGATTGATTGATTGATTGATATTGTGCATTATATTCAAACGTGTTGTCTAAAAATTGCTTTGATTTTAAACTGCCTTATTAAAATTATTTTATTACGCTCACCGTTCCAACTACGGTTCCAGAACTCCACAGCTCCAACAATATATTGGACTTAGAAGTCCTTAATCAGGTACAAGTTTAGTTGGAATAAACTCCCAGTAATTAACCTACATATGAAACAGCATAATTGCTCCTAACAAGTACAATATTATAGATTCTGAACTCCAAATACATAGAGGCTAGCCTCAATAAAGCGATGTGTTACTTGTTACATTCTCAACTACTCTAGTAACCCCACGTCATCTTGTTCATACACAGGTTGCCCATGATGGGCTTATCAATTACAACATTTCGCAAACGGGAGAAGTACTGTTCCCCAAGTAAACCTAAATGTAAGCACGATTACCCGCAAAACCCTAATGAATCTACAGAGGCATATTGCCCATCCTACTAGGCCTTAAGAATGAAAAGGAAAAAGGATGCAGCAGATGTAGACCATTAACAAGAGGGACGGAGGTGAAACATCAGCAATTCTTAAAAGAACAATCGGGAAAAGACAAGTCGCACTCTCAATCACCGGAGCAAATCAGACAAGACGGCTGTAAAGCGCTCTCCTTAAATAGACCCTCAGGGGAAAGTTCTACACTATATTAGAATCCATAGCACTGAAAGCCTAAATTTTCTTTCACTCCCCTGAGTTCTGATTGGTTAGACAACTTTGTTACAGTCAAGTGTTGGACATATTACATTAGAGGAGGAACCAGGTGAAGTATTGACAACTTCGGCACATAAAAAAACAATAACAAGTAAACAAATTAACAACTACGACAAATTAAATTTCTTCGTAAATTAATTTGGGTTTAGCCCACCTGAGTTCGCTAGAAAATAGATGCCAGAGCCATCTAACCATGGAAGAAGAACGTTTTAGAAACTATTAAAAGATCTTAATCAGTGTCAGAGATGGCCATAGTGGTGAAGGTGCACAGTGTAAATAGTCGGGGAAGGCGTACCCCTGGTATAGTAATTATTATTATTATTATTATTATTATTATTATTATTATTATTATTATTATTATTAAGACAGTGCACAGAAAAGAATAGGTCTGCAGGGCTGAGCAGACGAATTTCCAATCGAGAGGAATATACGGAACTGAGTTGTGACTAAGCAAACCCATCTGATGGAAGAGACTACGTTGGAACATGACTTACCTGGCCTGAAGTCTTCAATTACATTTTTATCCTGAGACGCCACTGAAGTGATCGCAGTCGGAGATCAAGACAACGGCGAAGTGGCCCAATGGAGTGACGGAGACTAGGGTTGGCTGGTCTCTCTGAGGAGATGTTGGTGTTGCATAATAAATGAGGAGAGCCAGCCTGTCGGCCCATCCCAGCCCAATTCACTCTGCACGCCACATCGACAGCGGCAAATAGGAAACGTGCCGAACCATTCCTCCCGAAGATCAAGCCTTGGGATAGCCAGAATGATTGCTTTGCTTTCGCTTCACCCCCTTGGCCTACAGCATTTCAAATAAAGGAAGAAAAAGTACACATGTCTTTGAAATGGCTCAGTACCTCTGTCCTCGCTCCGTCTTTCAGAATGTCAAGCAAGCAATATTTTAGATCCTGGACCACGAGGCCTACATGGAATCCAAAAGACACGATTTTTAAAATGACATGCGTGAAGGGGATAGATTATTTCAATAGTGATAAATGCACGATGCGGCGAAATGCTGAAAGAGCAATGTGGTGTAGTGTAAACCCTCATAATAAGTGCCTCGATCTCGATTCCCGGCAAGTCTTCTTTTCCTTCTTGTGCCACATATTTCTACACCATGCTGAGATCGCTGGTGGGAACTGTTTACCGAACAAGTGGCTGCACGGTTTGGGTCGGGAGATAGTGGACTCGGACCGCACTCTCGACAGCAAGGCAAATTCTGGGACTGTACCATAATTAAGGCCCCGGTCACACTCTTTGCACTTTCCAATGCAATCTTTACCAGTGTAACGAAATGAACTAGGGTTGGGAAGTGTGGTCCGTATAACATTTTCTCACTTACTGAGAAAGAAGTATGAACTGTTCCAGGAAAACAAGTTTAAGGCCACTATTGCAACACGCGATATCCGAGAAACTGAACACCTTAGGCCTTTAAATAAGGTTGTCTTCACGGCTCGGTGAATGGGGGCTGGCAATTTTTCACAGGGTGAGTTGGGTGTGCGTTACTTGCGCTGCCGGAAACTTCATACAGGGTTGGCGAAAAGTACCTTAATACTTTATACCCGTCCACGGCGAATGGACGAAAACATGAAAGACGAAAGTTCCTTCCTCATGCGGTCTCGCATAGTCGATCGTGGGATGCCTAATTCAACAGAACGTTCACGAGTTGACTTTGCAGGCGATCGTTGAGTTGATTAAACCACAGGAACACAAGTCGCGACGCGAGTGCTTTTTCTCCCACTAAGTGGCCCATCACGAACACTTCCCATCGCAAAGGCTTCCTTGTTAAAAAACAACAACTTTTGCCGTGATGGTGACCGTTTCGCAAAACGCACTGCGAAGTCCCTCATAACGTCATCCATTTTCTTGTGTACGTTCGTGAATCAACACGCAAGCCACCAAAGTTCCTTGACATTGAAATACCTTGTATCCGCAGTCGTGTTACTCTCCCGAACAAACTGAGCGTGAAAATATGAAATGAAATGTTGAAAGCTTCTTTCGACTCAAGAGCATTCTTCTCAGTTTATTGAGAGACTTGCTCTAAAATAAATACTTAATAGTTATTTACGCAACACCACTGAAAGTCATCTTTTATGTTACAAGTGGGATGTTTACGGAATTTCGCAACGAGTACCAGCTGTATGGAGAAGTCTTTTCCGGTTTCACTAAGAGATGGTGTCAGCGAACAGTACGCAGGGTATGAATTTGACACATACGCCAGTTTGTTTGTCCGACATTAACCTACCAACACACACAAGCTGAGTCTAGCGTCTGTGTTGTATCGTTCAGTGATCATGTCGACGTTTGTGCCTGAAAAAGAAAAAAGCAATTTGTGGCACGCATTGCTTTCCTTATTTAATCAAAAGGAAACGGCTGTAGAAAGTCATCATTTGCTGGTAGAAACAGATGGTGAACACGCGCCATCGATTAGAACATGTGAGACATGGTTTCGACGATTTAATCGTGGTGATTTCAAAGTGAAAGACAGTGCGCACTCTGGTAGATCACAGAAGTGCGAAGACTCTTGAAGCCCGGCGAAGCCGTTAATGGACAACGCTATCGCCAACAAATGATTCATTTAAATCACGCATTGATCGAAAGACGACGGGAATGGGCCAGAAGACATGGCAAAGTGATTTTGTTACGTGACAACGCGCCGTCTCACACAGCAAAACCAGCGAAAGACACCTTGAAATCGCTTGGATGGGACATCCTTCCTCACCCGCCGTACTGCCCCGACCTGGCGCCGCCTGACTTTCACCTCTTTGCATCAATGGGGCACCCGCTCGCAGAGCAGCACTTCAGCAATTTCTTGGAAGTTGGAAAATGGCTCGACGAATGGTTTGCCGCAAAAGACAAGCAGTTTTTCTGGCATGGTATTCATAACTTACCTGAAAGATGGGCGAAGTGTATAGAAGACGATGGGCAATATTTTGAACAAAAAAAAAAAAAAAAAAAAAAAAAAAAAATGCCTTGAAAATTACGTGTTTTCTTTTTGCCACAAAAACCGGCAAAAACTTATGCATACACATGGTATAAATAATATTGATTCCTCAAGACGCAAATCGTCCATGTTTGATTGACGTTTTCTTGGATTTTTCGTGTCTTTCTAGGAAAGCTATAAGAGGTGTACACATGAGCTTATGTTGTATGAAAACATAAAAATAATGGTATTTGAAGCAGCGAACTGTCCACTTAACTACCAGAGTCGTAAGAACATGGTCCTCTGATCCTGGATTATTGAAGTTAATGCGATATGAGATATTTATCTGTTGAAAATGGATTAACACAGGGCCTCTCAAACGTCCAAAATCAAACGCGTGCAAACTGAGGCGCAGAGTTCCTGTGGCACAGTGCATCGGTTCCACTCGGCTAGGCTCAGACAAACGCTTCATCTCTGGCCTACTCGGCTAAGATCGGCTCAACTCGGCTCGGATTTGGAGCGCTACGGAGCAAGTGTGGAAGAGGGAGACAGGGGGAGCGAGCGAGACAGGCGTGAGGAAAGAGAGAGACACCGCTATTGCTCCAAATCGAAGAGTGGGGGTCTGCACTCTGGTCGACCAAGCGAAGTCGTCGTTTGCACCGTGCACAGTGCATGCACCAGGCCCTGGATTGACCTATAGGCTACATCAGTCAGTATTGTGATGGCGGCAGATTACTTGAGCTGAGAATGCAGAGACGCCATTGTGTGTGGATGGATACGGAACCACGGTGCTACAGTCACGTGGAGAAATGACTCGACGAGGTTAAGTTTGGTGTCCCTTAATTGATGATCTCTCTGACTATCCATAGTTAAGTTACTGTGAAGCGGACTTCAACCAATCAGAGATTATTTCTAATAAAACAATGCGGAAAGTAATTACAGTTCAATAAAGTCTGATTTCCTGTACTCTTTTGAGTACGGGAAGAAGGCAGATATGTCATACTATGGAATTAAAAAGATATGCACACATTACCCTTTATTGTGGGTCAGTGTAAAAGGACTTTCCGCCCACCCTGTACCTAAGTATCGATGCGACGTTAAACAACAGGCAACAAAGAAGAATCTTTATTTTCGTACTGGTTTAACTTCACATTAACTCAGGGAGTTTTATGTTTTCGCTAGTGGTTTTAATGTCGCATTAACTCACGGAGTTTTATGTTTTCGCTAGTGGTTTTAATGTCGCATTAACTGGGGGAGTTTTATTTTTTCGCTGGTGGTTTTAACGTAGCAGTAACTCACGGAGTTTTATTTCTTCGTTAGTGGTTTAACCTCGCATTAACTGAGGGAGTTTTATTTCTTCGCTAGTGGTTTTAACGTCGCATTAACTCACGGAGTTTTATTTTCTCGCTAGTGGATTTAACGTCGCATTAACTCACGGAGTTTTATTTTCTCGCTAGTGGATTTAACGTCGCAGTAACTCACGGAGTTTTATTTCTTCGCTAGTGGTTTTAACGTAGCAGTAACTCACGGAGTTTTATTTTTTTCAGTAGTGGTGTTAACGTCGCAGTAACTCACGGAGTTTTATTTCTTCGCTAGTGGTTTTAACGTAGCAGTAACTCACGGAGTTTCATTTCTTCGCTAGTGGTTTTAATGTCGTATTAACTGAGGGAGTTTTATTTTTTCGCTAGTGGTTTTAACGTCGCAGTAACTCACGGAGTTTTATTTTTCGCTAGTGGTTTTAACGTCACATTAACTCACGGAGTTTTATTTTCTCGCTAGTGGATTTAACGTCGCAGTAACTCACGGAGTTTTATTTCTTCGCTAGTGGTTTTAACGTAGCAGAAACTCACGGAGTTTCATTTCTTCGCTAGTGGTTTTAACGTCGCATTAACTGAGGGAGTTTTATTTTTTCGCTAGTGGTTTTTACATCACACCAACACACCGGAGGTTTCCGACGACGTAAGAATGGGAAAGGCCTAGAATTCGCAAAGCAGCGGCCGTGGCCTTAATTAAGGTACAGCCCCAGCATGTCCGTTGTGTGAAAATGAAAAAGAACATGGGGAAACCATCTTCAGGTCTGCCAATGGTGGAATTCGAACCCACCATCTCCCAGTTACGTGACCTTTAGTGCACGGCCAACTCGCTCAGTACGCAAATGTATTTTGATGACGATAAGATGGCACAGGTTAGGACGGGTAAGGAAGCAACTGTAGCCTAATTTCAACCCAGCAATTTCCTCGTGTGAAAATAGTAAAGCACGGAATATTATCTTCAAGACTGCCGATGGTACCCACGACCTCCCAAAGGCAGGCTTACAGCTGTCAACTCACTTGCTACTTGAATAGAATCTCCCGCTAAAAACAAAACAAGAAATCTGGAGAATGAAAACAATGAGACTTGTTCCGAGCAGCGGTGGACAGGAATGTTAGAAACCAGGAGGAGGAGGAGGACAAGAAGAAGACTTGTTAGTACTGTCACGGGATGTCTGCCATTTTGTTTTTGGGAGAGGAATGCCGCGAATTAGTTTGGTTCCGCCCACGAGCAATTGATGTCGCTGCTAATCTATCAGTCCCGGCTGCCGATCCCACTATCTACCACTCAAGAAGGACGACGTCACCTTAGACACGTCTTGGGGTTCGGACCGAGGCTGTACCGGACGCAGCCCGTTTTTGGAATTATCTCGAGTTATTGGCTGGCCTACATAAGACGGACAGGCAGTCTGTAAGCACGGTCTGCGGACGCAGAGTAAGTCTCGGTACACAAGTGGCCATGGCTTGTCCGTGGTCCAAGAGCTCTGCACTCCTACCGAACAACCAGACAGAGGTTCTACGCTTCTACGCCTCTGCATTTGGGAGACGAAGAGGGGCTCATCCCCACGGTCGACTGTCCTGAGAATGGTTTTCCGTGGTTTCCCATTCTCCTGCACTAAGGTGAAAGCCGGGTCAGTTCCTTGTATAGGCCACGGCGGGCAACCCTCTCTCCTTCTCCGCACATCTCCTGGCCAGAGAGAAGGTGTCACCGTCCAGGAGGCCCGCCTCCCGCTTCAGGGAAGGAACGAAAACATTTAGTAGTAGCAGTAGTCTGGGAGCAGTTCAGTTTACGGGTTTAGTTACGTCGTGAAGTGACTACTGTCGCGAAATCGAGTCTCGAATCTGTTTGCAGCCTGTGAGTGTCGCGGGAGTTGTGTCATATCCGTGTGACGAAGACGAACACTGTGACAAACAGTGCACGGTGTTCATAACTGGAAACTGTGTAATTTTAACTGTGGGACCAATGTGACTGTGTTAGTGTAAATGAACTGTAGTGGAATGAATCGAAGCCATAGATTATTTTATATCGCGTGGTCTGCGAAGAGGTCTGGCGCAGGTCTTTACGCCTCATAAGCGACCTGCGTTTCTGTGAGAACGGAGCCCTGTCTATGATGAATACTAGTGCTGAGGATGGCACACACACCAGCCCCATGCAAATTAATCAATGAATATTAAAATGCTTGACCCGGCCGGGAATCGGACCCGGGATTGCTAGCATCAAAGACATGCATGCTATCCATTTAGCCATGGAGCCGGACCCCATAGAATTAATAGCTACAAGTTCTCTATGCCTCTCTGACAGCCCGTCACGTTACAGTATTTTCTACTAGGGCTGGGAAATGGAGTGTACATATTATTGCTTGGAGAAATGGATGATGAAAAGTCAATCTAACACCAATCAAACAATACAGGAGTTTACTTATTTATTCATTCATAGGATATCCAAAGGCTGGAACGTTCCAAACCAATCGTCAGATAGATCTCACTGCTCATAGGGTTAAATTAGCTCTTCCATTTTTAACAAAAACATTGTGTGTTTTTGATGCATTTAGTCAGCTGCTAATTACGACTTAACTAGCTATTATTCTAGAAAATATCGGATTTAACAAAGTTGATATCACACTCGTAGGATTAACACCGTGTTTACACTTCAGTGAGTAATCGAGACGTCCTAGCCGACAAAGTTAAAATTATATTTATTCAACAATGGGAAAAACAGTTTTTACGACTTTACTGCACATCGGAAACTTACTTGCGCTCTCTAGGAAACGAATTTTATAATTAGGTGGATTTCAGATTACTAGCCCATAAACGACCATGTTTATTTAATTATTGCAGAAAATGGGCCAAAAAATGCTGGTGGCTGACATCGGGCACCAGACTCAAACTCTTCAGAATGCAGTGGTGATTCGTGGATGGTATTCGAATTTTCAGTAGCCCAATATGTGCTGCATTCCCGTTTCCGCCTATGGTTCTTTTAATTCCTGTCCTACATGCACTCTGTATTTTACATCGCACCGACACACGCAGGTCTAATGGCAAGGATGGGATTGGAAAGCGATCAGACTGAAAAAAGCAACCGTGGCCTTAATTAAGGAAGAGTCTCAACATTTGGCTGCTGTGAACATGCAAACAACGGAAAACTATCTTCGCGGCTGTCGACATGTGAGGGGTGGGGGGAGGTTGAACCACTGTTTATGCTCGTAAGGCCGATTTCTTTGCAGCTCTGTGATAAATGCCATATGACTATGTAGGGGCCTTCGGTTCACAGGGTTCTGGGTTCGATTTCCGGCAGGATCAGGGATTTTAATCGCGTCTAATTAATTATTCTGGCTCGGGGACTGGGTCTTTGTGTTTTTCCAACACTTTCCTCTTCATATTAAAAAACACACATCACTATCAACCTTCACAGAAACATGCAACAGTTATTACATCCCTTTACATAATGTTGGCATCAGGAAGGCCATCCGGTCGTAAAAAAAGGGTCAAATCCACATTTGTGTGACACAGTTTGCACCCACAAACCCACAGATGTGGGGGAAAACCGGCTGTTTGTCCAAATGATCAGCTTTCGGCTCGGAGGGCCCCGGGTTCGATTTTCAGCTGGACGAGAATTTTCAGGACGTACGGTTAATTCCTCTGACTTAAGGACTGGTTGATTTTGTTCACCTTAATACATTTTTCACTATTTACTGAACCCTTTTAGGTCAACGTCATGGGTTCAATATGCATAACTCATCAGAATGAATTGTCAACCACCAAAGACACGGGCAATAACTTAGTGAATACATAAACGAGCTGGCCGTGCGGTTAGGGTCGTGTAACTGTGAGCTTGCATTCGGAACATGGTGGGTTCGAAATATATGGTCGGCAGCCTGAATATGACTTTCCGTGGTTTACCATTTACACACATTAAAAGAGAAGCACAATTTTATTCACGATAATTTTTACGACACAATACGAAACCATCTTCAACCGTTGTTTCAGCGATGCCAATTCCTGTTGTCTGATTTTTCGCGACACGTTAAATAGTGTTTTATCCTCGTTGAAACTCACGACCTGGATACTAGCCACTGCTAATACGCATTACTTCGCACTGTCTCGTAAAAATATACTTTTCCTTGTCCTGATGCAATAGTTGAGTTTTACAAGTTAATAAAACTTTGTTATTAGCATTTGATCACATGTCTGTGAAAGTGCACTCCAACGAATGTCTGTTCATTAACACATTTCTATCATAAAAGTTTAACTAATAAATTTTACTTTTATTTCGTGTGGCTATTTCTAGCCGAGTGCAGCCCTTGTGAGGCAGACCCTCCGATGAGGGTGGGTGGCATCTGCCATGCGTTGGTAACTGCGTGTTAGTGTGGTGGAGGATAGTGTTATGTGTGGTGTGTGGGTTGCAGGTATGTTGGAGACGGCACAAACACGCAGCCCCCGGGGCATTGGAATTAACCAATGGTTAAAATCCCCGATCCGGCCGGGAATCGAACCCGGGACCCTCTGAACCGAAGGCCAGTACGATGACCATTCAGCCAACGAGCCGGACATATATTTTACCGAAAAACACAGTTCTAAGTAAGTTATTCCCCACGGTCTGGCCGACTCCTCAACTTCTGCCAGTTTAAAGTTCATCTCTACCTGTGGTACAGGTCACCTAGGTCTACTTCCCTTCGACATCGAATCTGTTCTTATTTTCACTGTTTGTCAACGCACATGTAGCCTCACATGTAATTATTTGATGCAGTCTATTAACTGCCTTCCCTCACCTTGATGAGAGATTGTTCAACAGTCATTTATCGCACAGTTAATACAAGTTCATCAATACTTGGTACCTCCGATACACAAGCAGACATGGGTTCCACCATGGAAACTTCGTAAATGTGTTCTCCGAAGCCAATTTCCACTACGTCATATAATTTTCACTCGCAAAGCGCGAAAACTTGGTGGGCGTTCCAATCCTGCTGTCTAGACAGTGCCGGAAATTTTAATATGGCGTTCATCCACTTGAAATTCTCAAATTATGCCTCTTGAATTAGCAAATAATCTAGCCTATACTATGGTTGATAAAACTTAGTGTTGGCTTGATCCTTTCTCAGATATAATAATCTTCATAAATAAAGTATTACCACATCCTGCTCGCCTAACCAAAGCTGCTAAGGGCTGCTCGAAGGCGGGACTTGTGCAGAAAACACTGATTGAATAATGGAGAAATTTTCTAAAATGTCCATAAAATACACCGTATTTTGGCATGATTCTGTTATACCATCACAATTCATAAAAATCCAATTTAGTACTATTTACGCCATAATCTAAGTGGAGCTGAGCCGACACGTGTACATTCTGATTGGCTGACAGAAATATCGCCTGATAATCGGGGATTGCAAACCTGGAGTTGGTATAGCACTGGGAACTGGAGCGATCCTTCATAGAGAAAACATACAGCCTTAGTCAGAGGGAGCGATGGAAACCACTGGAAACCATCTTCAGAGCAGTCGACAGCGGTATTCCTACCCACTATCTCCCGAATGTAAGATTGACAGCTACATGACGCAAACTGCGAAGTCACTCTCTCGGTATCTTCACAATCACACGAGCGCACAATGAAATGTGCCCTCCATTGTGTGTGTGTAATAAAATGTGTGAACGTGGTAGGTGATAATGATTATTATTATTATTATTATTATTATTATTATTATTATTATTATTATTATTATTATTACCGTTATTTAATCCGTCTACCCTTTCAGGGTTTGTTTTCCCCCCAGATTCAGCGAAGGATCCCACCTTTATCGTCTCAAGGGCAGTGCCTTGAAGCGTGAGACATTTGGTCGGGGATACCAATGCGAAGGAGGACCAGTACTTCGCCCACGGACCCTCAACTGCTATGCTGATCAAGGACCTTGAGTGGGATGGGAGAATTGGAAGGAATATGTAGGGAACAGATAAGGAAGCGGCCGTGGCCTTAAATTGGGTACCATCCCGGTATTTGCCTGGAGAAGAAGTGGGAAATTGCAGGAAACCACTTGAAGGATGGCTGAGGTGGGAATCGAACCTCTTGTCTCAGTTGACCTGCCGAGGCTGAGTGGACCCCGTTCTAGCTCTCGTACCACTTTTCAAATTTCGTGGCAGAGCCCGAAATCGAACCCTGGCCTAATCACACTAACCACTACACCACAGAGGCGGATTATTATTATTATTATTATTATTATTATTATTATTATTATTATTATTATTATTATGGAGAAGCTCCTACTGATAACCTTGTTCTACCCTCTCTCTCTCTCACTCTCTCTTTCTCTCGCACACCACAAACACACTCACACTTGACGCCTCAATCCCTCTCAAGAACCACTGTTATGTCTGGTATGCAACATGCCAAGCTAATCTCTTTCTGCACATTTTTCTCTGATGGCGTGTTAAGTCTGATAGAAGGTGGGTGACGTAGTTCCTCATGTCACGAAGCTCTAATCAGCGCAATGTTACAGGAAGTGGCATGGTACAGTAGTATAGCAAACGATATTCATCTGACGGGTTCACCGTTTACCCCAGTTTACACTGCACCGACACACACGCACTGCGCTGACCTGACCATTAAACATGAGATCAAATGCTACTTACTACACGTAAAAATGTCATAGCCTTCTAATTATATACTGTAAAGTAGCGCAGCATAAACATGTAGCTCTTGTACAAATCTCATACTGCACTCTCGGCAATCATACAAAGACCAAAGATCTGCACTTTAGTGATGGGTCAGATGTAGTGTTAAGAGCAGGAACCTTCAGGTACCGTGGTGAAGAGGTTACAGTGATTAGCTGCCAACCCCGGAGGGCCGCGTTCGAATCCAGGATCTGCCACAAAATTTGAAAAGTGGTACGAGGGCTGGAACGGGGTCCATTCAGCCTCGGGAACCCAATTGAGTAGAGCGGCGTTCCATTACCACCTCGGCCATCCACGAAGTGGTTTTCCGTGATTTCCTACTTTTATTGCAGGCAAATGTCGGGATAGTACCAAACTTAAGGCCACGGCCGCATCCCTCCCTCTTCCTTGCCTATTCCCTCCAATCTTTTCATCCCCCCACATCGCTCCTGTTCGGCATAGCAGGTGAGACCACCCAGGAGAGGTACTGTTCCCCACCCCTGTTGTATCCCCGATCAAATATCTCACACAGGATACTGCCCTTCAGGCGGTAGAGGTGGAAACCCTGGTTGAGTCCGGGGGAAAACTAACACTGGAGGGTAAACGATTTAAAATTTAATTATAATTGTGTTAATAATAACCGTATGGCCTCAGCTACCATGTGCAACTATTTTAATTTGACGCCATCTGACGGCTTGCCCGTGAATTTCGACGTTCGTTTTACTGTAGCCCCACTAGATGGCAGAGTAAACGGAATCTCTCTTGGGCTAAGGCTGAATTTTTTCTGAATTTTGTAAAGTAAACACCAAATGTGTCACCAGAGATCTTTTACATGCCGATATCGTACTACTATTTTCCTCTCTCCAAAAATCCAACTACTTGTGCCAGGTTTGAACCCGCTATCTTGGGGTCCAGGTCGACTTTCTTCTAGGACCTTATTCTACTAAGAAATGTCCTGCTGACCTGTAGATACTGGAGTGCTATATTATCAAGGAAACATATTCAGACGCATTGCTTGATTTTCTACACCATGACCACTACCTCTCGTATCATACAACTCCACGGTTCGCTTCACGAGTCTGAGTGCACCCCGTCTCGGCCCTCAGCCAAGGTTTGGAATCCTTCGACTTGCTGGGAATGCAACTCGGGGCCTAAGGTAGAAAGCTGCACGCTACCTCAACGGCTGACTAAGTTATGGAACTGTAACTATAAAGCGCGGCTCCCGCCTAATGGAGATACCTCAGGGCTGTCTGTGACTGCTCCTACTAACGGTTGTACCACCAGTTATCACGACAGTTCTTTCTTCAGCATGTTCACTGATCTTCCTTCTCCATGGCTGAATAGTTAGCGTGCTGGCCTTTGGTCCACAGGTTCCCGGGTTCGATTCCCGGCCGAGTCGGGCATTTTAACCTTAATTGGTTAATTCCAGCGGCTCGGGGGCTGGGCGTGTGTGGCGTATTCAGCATTACAAATCATCCTAGGGAGGGCCCTCATCCTCACAGACATGCAGGTCGCCTAATAGGCCGTCTACTGGGAAAAAGACCCGCACCAGGCCTCTCTGAACACTGCCTTCGTGATGTACAGGCCGTACTGTAGCTCCGATGACGTCACGCAAAGAGGCGAACTGTAACCCCGTCCGACCTGTGCAATGAAAAAATGAAATGGCGTATGGCTTTTTGTGCCGGGAGATCCCAGGGCGGGTTCAGCTCGCCAGGTGCAGGTCTTTTGATTTGACGCCCGTAGGTGACATGCACGTCGTGATGAGGATGAAATTATGATGAACACAACACACACACCCAGCTCTCGTGCCAGGGAAGTTAACCAATGGTGGTTAAAATTCCCGACCCTGCTGGGAATCGAACCCGGGACCCCTGTGACCAAAGGCCAGCATGCTAGCCATTTAGCCATGGAGCCGGACACCCGCGCAATGCAAGGACATGATACGTCTGTACCTTGTAATTACGAAATATTCACAAATGTTATATTAATATAACAGGAGCGATCATTAATACCTGTAATCGCATCATAACTCGTAAGTTAGGTCCATGTAATTTTAGGAGAAGTAGGTATGAAGAGTGATCCACGCGGTCAAAGCTCGTAAATATACCCAACAAATAATTATTATGCGTTAATAAATCATGGATATATATCTCTAGATAGCCATAATTACAGTAGCTTTCTTGGTTTCTCTTGACACTTCTGGCAGTATCCTTCGAAAACTTTCTTGACACCCTTTCTTACACACAAACATTTGTATCAAGTATTGTTTAGGAATAGCCCATGTTCTCCCTAATATCAATACACTGACCAGGAAGATCTGTTAATTATTTCCCACAATCACGGAAATTGCCGGGGAATAATTCCTTAATAAGTATTAATTTCTTCATTATTAAGTTGCATTGCTTCTAACAACTTAGGCTCATGTTATCTACCAACAGTAGTTTAATTTTAATGTTTTAAAATGAATGCATGAAATGGTAAAATCGTTTAATAGAAGGTTAGGTTTTTAAAATGCATTTAATTGTACATTTATAGACTGGGTTTTCTTTTACTCGCATTAATTTTGGTGAGAAAAGGCAGCGCGCACTCAACATTATTAACCAAAGAAATAACCATACGATGACTCACTTGATTACTTACCATTCACATTACTTTTATGCTTGTTCTGTATCAACAAGAAAACGGCTTGCTATTAATCTATGTATCAAGAAAATAAAAAGCAAACTCACCCTCAGCTCGGATAATTGAGTAAAACATACTCCTGTATTCTTCGTAACAGGTATATTTCCGGTTGGGATTTTCGTTTTTCACAAACTTTTCCTACTCTCATACGAATAAAATGAAAATATTACTCTGTATTTACATGCACAGTTGTATTTTCGTCGTGGTACGGACAAGTTCTTAGCATTGTGGCAACTGCGAAACTTTCATTCACTATATTTAAACTCGCAACACATCATATTTCAACAAAAACGTGCTGTACGATAACAATTCAGTTATTAAATTCCACGATAAGTATAATGTCTTTTGAACTTACATTACTCATCACGTGAAGATTACGTACCAAACCTGAACTGTGAGGTCTCATTACCTTAATAGCAGCTGTTTACATAATTCCTGATGTGATAAATTTAGAGAACAGGCGTGCAGTATACTTAACCTTAAAGGTCTGCCTTTCAACAGCTACAATCATGCAAAGAATGCTCCCAATCCTTATGCATTACACCCACAATTAAAACTCGTAACATTCGCTTAGCTCGCCTCAATTGATCAGCTGGTACGCTTGGCGCGCTTTCCACAGTACGGCCTGTACATTACGAAGGCAGTGCTCTGGAGGCCATGCGCCATTATTATTATTATTATTATTATTATTATTATTATTATTATTATTATTATTATTATTATTATTATTATTATTATTACTGATCTTCCATTTCAAAACATACGCGCGTTACTAAGAGTGAGTGTTGCGATAGTGAAGCTTCAGTTGACTACCACTGGCGATGGTTCTGGAACTTTTAGGGAGATACAAATATCGCACGAGGCAAACCAAAGACAATGAAATGTTTAAAAATATGTACCATTACGAGCTACACGAGAACAAAGTTTGCTGTAAGAACACAGAAAATGGTGTAACGTGGAAAAGTATGATTATTTCAACATGCCCCATATGTAGGCATCTGGGGTCATGAGATCAGGGGAGCAGGAATTTCCACGAGAAATTAGGAGATCTGCAAAGTGTCGTTGTGGAAGGGTAAGTGACTCCTCCGCGGCGTGGGCTGTAGTTCCAACATTCTACTTCCATTGCCTTTGGAGGGGGTGAGAATGTGGCACCGAAAATGTGGCACAAATCACACACGAATTGGTAATAATGAGTTCTCTGTAAGCTGATTTTGGATTCAATGCTGAATTCTGGACAATTAAGGGCCCCGTATTACTTGACTCGAAATGCAACACCTGTTGGAGAAGTCGTCCATGATCCCAGTTTGTGGTGTCACCTTTCGTTGAATTAAGACTGGCATCTTTGTTGGAACTTATCAACGACAACTAAAATTGTTCTGTTATTCCCCTCCTTCCCCCGTGGCGAAAGAACCATTTTCGGCTTTGGCCTATCGTGTGGTCACCATGACCAATCCTATTGGCAGTTATCCTTGGCTTTCTAGACCGGGACGGCCAACTCACCGTCACATACCTCCTCAGTTCTAGTCACGTAGGCTGAGTGGATTTCTAACCAGCCCTGAGATCCAGGTTATAATTCCTGACCTGGTCTGGAATTGTAACAGGTTCCTACGGGTACGTGGGAGGTGAGCTGCTCTGTTATTTGGAGTCTCGTTATTAAATCGCTGCCCTTACTGTTCTTTAACGTGAAGCAAACTCGGCGTTATATTTTATGCCATAGAAAGAACGTTTATAAGTGTGCTCGTTTTCTGACTCGTAATATTGCTTCTTACAAGGGAACATCGGCATTGGTTAAGTCCCCGATCGCGATGAAACTTGGAAAACACATTGAGGTACACATAAAAAAGATTTCAGCATCAATTTTGGGAGCCGATATTCATTAGGGCGTTAACTAAGGGGCCTAAAAGTTGCGACATTTCAAGTTCCGCGCGATCAGCATTGAATACCTGCTGGCCAATGCTAAGCCGGCACACTGCGTGCCTGAAGACACTCCTCTGCACCTCCACCCCTCCCCGCTCCAACTAGTTCGCCGCCACACGTTTCTCTTCTCCCCGGGCTCGCCGGCTGCTTAGCTGTTGAACGGGACCGGCGCTATACTTTGTATCTTTTCGTACTATAATTATTGAAATCATTTAAATAACGTTCTGTTTCACACATAATGTAAATAAATATCCTAAACTAATTTACCCATATTTTATTCAAATTTTATATTTTCATTCCTGCTAATTCCAGTGAGTTGTCACATACTTGGGTACAATCCCGATTTAGACACCACCGGGCGTGGTCAAACGTGGGATAGGGTACCACGTCCGACCTACGCTTAAATTATTATTTACTTCTAAAATGCCTTAAAGACGTCAGTAGTGTCCTTTGGAGTGGACAATACATATGAAATTAATTATATTAAATCACCCACCATTAAATAAATCACCCATCTTTAAACAACGTTAAATATCTTCTTATTTAAAGAAATTACGTGGCCGGGTAGAGGATCTCAATTAATGTAATGAGATTTGGTACCTGGGGATATCAAATCCTGGTTACAGGTCCAGATCTTCTTTTTATGTCCCCTTCCTCCACCCCACCCCACCCATTTTGTGTACGCTATCAGTTGTGTCAAACGAAATCGCGGACGACAACAATAACAACAACAGTTATAAATTCGGAGTTGTAAACTACTGGCATTTTCCGTACTGAGTACTCTGGTATAAGGAATATGGGTAGAATGTTTTTATTTGTATTTGTACTGAACGATTTATTTATGTTTTGCAGTGACAGGCACAACACATTTCAATTGCAGCAATGGTTGTTGAGTATAAATCAATTTAATGCCTAGACAACTTTGATATGAGTATGACATGGAATGTAGTAAAGTTTGACGTAATAAGAAAAGTCTTGAAAAATAAAAATGGTGTTCATTTATTATGCAGTAGATATACAGTAATCACAGGCAGACCTGCAGTCTTACTTTACCGGTACTTTTGCGTTATAGCTGACAAAGGTCTATGTAATCAACAAATACCGAAATTAAAGTATCACACGACAGTCTTGTGGGGACAATGGTAGTTACATACGCAAAAATTTAAATGGCTATTTTACGAACTGGTACAACAACAAACAATTAGAAGGCAACACAATAAATGACTCCATATACATTACATCAGCCAAACTTCCCGTCAATAACTATAGTAAACAAAAGCAATCTTTGGTCTATTCGAAACATTACAAAATAGTGAAAAGAAAACTGAAACAAAACACAATTAACAACAGGCACCATGCTTTTATCACGGGACGTTACAAGGTATCCACTGCGGTACCAGGAATACTTCCACATGGTTTTGAATCGAAGAAATGTCAGCTGGCCCCGTGATGTAGGGGTAGCGTACCTTCCACTTACCCGAAGCCCCGGGTTCGATTCCCGGCCAGGTCAGAGATTTTTACCTGGACCTGAGGGTTGGCTCGAAGCCCACTCAGCCTAAGTGATTAAAATTTAGGAGCTATCTGATGGAGAGATAGCGGCTCCGGTCTAGAAAGCCAAGAATAACGGCCGAGAGGATTCGCCGTGCCGACCACACAACACCTCGTAATCTGCAGGCCTTCGGTCTGAGCAGAGGTCGCTTGGTAGGCCAAGGCCCTTCAACGGCTGTAGTACCATGGGTAGGAGGGTCAGCTTGAAATGTAACAGTGATTGCAACTTTAAGGTGGTGTTATGGTGGTGCCGCACGATACCGGTATTCATAAGTTGCAGCCCAGAATACATTCGTCTTGAATACGTTTTCCAAATCCGAAACTCATACACGTCAAATGGCTGACAAACTGTTGTAGCGGCGCTGGAATGGCCATAACTTCTACTTCCGTGCCATGAACAAGCCCATTGTGGCCAGAGACAGAATCTAACAATAAAATGGTTTGTCCATCGGGTAAACTTTGTTTCAAGATGTCATTATACCAGCTGCGAACTACTGCTGTGCCCATCTTTCCAGACGTGATGCACACGACATTAATATTTTCGTGTGAAAATATTATTTTCTTAACAAGAGAACCAAAACAACCATTTCTTTCTTTTAAAACTATTAGCAACGGAAGAGTAGCTCACCTTCTGCTAACACGGTTGGCATAATCGTGTAACTGTGCGTAACAGAGGGAATTTATTGGACCACCGTGCTAATCGACTTTTCTCCTCGGCGCGCTAACGTTCTGCCGGTGTACATTTCCAAATTAAAGCCGCTTTGGTCGCTGTTAAAAACACGTGATGGGCTGTGTAACTGTAATTTTTATCTTAGGTTTTTCACAAACATTTGGCTTCCACCATAACGTCAGTTTCCCTATCAAGTTTTTTCGTTGTTGTTATGACAGTAATTTTTCGGGATGTGATTCCAAATTTGCTTTGAAGTCGTACAATCAGCCTGAGGACGCTTTGAATTCATGGATCCCTCGAGAGCGGGCACTTTGCATTGCCCACTGTTTGGTTGTGACGTCATGGATGGTGGACGTACGGTACTCTGCGTCACATGTTTCCTTGCAATCATTCGCAATAAGACCAAATTTGTCTCGGAGAGAGCCTCCTTCATCCACGACTTTTTTCCAGGTGGAGAGCTGTGCCTCACTATGCACACGACGGAATTTCTTTTGCACAGTTGCAAATTTCAGATTGTTTCCATTTTCCACCCCTCCAGTAGTTGACTGCTCTTGTTTTATACTGTAAGTCTGCGGTGTCCGTCGAATTAGCACTGTTTTGGCTTTGTCGCGGTTCTGGCTCGCTATATTCAATATCCTTTTCGTGTTCTTCCGACTGATCAGACCTGTACGTCAAACTTGTGACGTCCTCCAAATAGAGGCTGTCACCTTCAAGACAGTAACTAATAAACTCTGAAAAACAAAATAAAAATAAATAAAATACATGTTGTTATATGTATATTTATTGACAGAAACAACGGAGAACGCAACTGTTTGCTTCAAAAAAACGAGAGAGTTTTCGGTATCAACATATCGGACGGTCCAGTCCTGAAAACTAAAACCTAAAATTTCACATGCAGTACAAAAGACTACGCTTCAATCTACGTCATTACGGCCTATGTCACGCAGTGTGACATCACCCCGTGAGTGTCAAAACCTATTTGAAAACAGTTGACTGCTTAACACTTCCCCTCAATCGCGTCATAAAACTGCAGCTCCCGAAAGTTCAGCGGACCTTCTTTACCGTGACTTCCGTGATTTGCTTGAAGACGAAAAATAATTTTTGACGTGCTCAACGACATTGCGCTTAAGGAATCGTCGCAAACGTTTTCATAAATATTTCAGAAAATGTAAACTGTCTAATACAATGTGTAAATTACAAAGGAAAGATATGAGGAAGGCTGATAGAGTACGAAAACTGTAGCACCGGTTCTCTTCGACAGCTAAGCAGACGACAGGCGCAGGGAGAAAGGCAACGTGCGGTGGACAACCAGAAGGAGGAGTGGAGGGGAGGAAGTGCAGAAGTGTGTCGCAAGGCAGGCAGTGTGCCGGATAAGCATTGGCCACCAGGTATTCAACGCTGTTCGCGCGGAATTTGAAATGTCGCAACTTTTAGGCACCTTAGTAAACGCTCTAATGAATGTCGGCACCAAAAATTGATGCTGACATATTTTTTACGTGTACCTCAATGTGTTTTTCCAAGTTTCATCGCGATCGGTGACTTAACCTTTGCCGATGTTCCCTTGTTAGAGTGACAATCACCTGTTGGACATACAGGGTGTCTTGTATAAAGCCAGACCGAACACACTGTGTTTGTACTCTGTGCTACGGCAGCGGCAGTATGGGAGGCGTGCAAGCAGCCTGCACGTGTTCGACCTCGCAAGCATGAGTCGCCAGTCTGAATCTTAGCTGTTAACATGGTGAGACAGTTATTATTGCAAAACCGTATTTTAGTGTGTAAAAGTTAATGGTCGTGTGAACAGTCATAACTCTCGCTGTTAGTGTGCAGACAATCCTGATTGTGTTTACAAAGTCTCTCAATATGATAGGAAGATAGTTGTTTGGTGTTCTGTTGGTGCAAGACGAATAATTGGAGCTATTTTCTTCGAGACGACAGTAAGTGCAGAGAGGTACCAAGATGACATTTTGACGCCGTTCTTCCGTCAGTTAACGGAAAATGAAACTCGCGTGGGTGGTTTCAACAAGATTCATTCCCTGCTCTTACAGCGGGAGAGTCTCTTCTTACAATCCCGGAGGTATTTGTAGTCAGAGTGATCAGTGCTTCTCTGTTTCTACATCGTTCTCCACATCGAAGAATGTGTGGTGTTTACTTGTGTGGTAAACTGAAAGAAAAAGTGTATCAAACAAATCCCTACACATTGGAGGAATTGTAAAAATATAAGGAATGAAATCAGAAACATTATTGTGACACAACTCACTCGCGTCAGCCGGAATGTGATTACCAGATGCAATGCCTGTGTAACCCAGGAAGGACGATACTTCCAGCGTCCTTTATAAGGTAAGATTTCATATAAGATTGTATACACGCTTAAAGGAGAGTGGCCACGCGCGACATAAATTCACCTGAGGCAGCCGTCATATTGCTTTTTGTCCATTGTCTTCGTGCAGAGTACACACTGCCAACCTGAACACTGCAATTTTTTAAATGCTATTTGTTCGGGGCTTCGACCCATGTGGATCTTTTGCTCTACTGGCACCATATTGTATGAACCTGCGTGTAATTGGAATAGCGGTAGTGTGCAATGTTCTGTGTGAGGAAAGGAAGATTAAGGACATCACAAACACCCAGTCCCCAGGCCAGGGGTATTAATCATTAGAATTAAAACCCTGACCCGGTCGGGAATCGAACCCGGGGCCACCGGGTGACAGGCGGAAGCGTTGGCCCCCCTACACCGCGGGGCCGGACACACTGCAAATTACACTCGTATTTAAAACGTATACATTCGCTATTTACAGATTTGCAAGTCCCACTCAGCAAGTAGTCAACATTTTACAAAATAAAAAACAGTTTAGCTTGCCAGGAGCATTTTTTTTTTTTGCTAGTTGCTTTATGTCGCACCGACACAGATATGTCTTATGGCGACGATGGGACAGGGAAGGGCTAGGATTGGGAAGGAAGCGGCCGTGGCCTTAATTAAGGTACAGCCCCAGCATGGTGTGAAAATGGGAAACCACGTAAAAACATTTTCAGGGCTGCCGACAGTGGGGTTCGAAATTACTATCTCCAGAATACTGGATACTGGCCGCCAGGAGCATTTGAACTAATGTTTACGTCTGCTTAAGTTTATTGTATGCTTTCCTTTCGAAATGCTCAGCCGCATTGGTAGACAAACTTGACCGCATTCCCAACCACTCATATCACGTAGTTCCTCAGTGCCACTTCAGGAGGGGAGTGAACCCCTTTCCAGCCTGTAGCCAGAATTAAAATCCCTCGACGGATCACGAGTTGTATCCCAAGTCTTCACGTAAGAGTCAGATCCGCCTGGCACCCTGGCTGAAGGATCAGTGTGGCGACTTTCGGTTAAGGGGAACTCGGGTTCGATTCCCGGTGGGGCCGGGAATTTTAGCATTTTCTGATGAATTCCTTTGACTCTAAGGGTTTGTATTCGTCGTAGGACACCTCCTTATATGCACTAACAGCCACCATAGATACATGCAATTATGAATGTATTCCTCCACATAGTGTTGGTTTTACGAAGGGCATCCAGCCGTAAAATTAGGCCATCAAGAGCCGACACCCTCAAAAACTGTGGAAAATAACAGAAAGATAAAACAAAGAAAGCTTGTAGCTTTACGTGACTCTTGATAATGTGATCAAAGCAAAGGGATCTCTAGTTTTAAGCGCAACCCGAACGAGGAGGGAGGGGGGGGGGGTGAAATTCAATTTTAAAAGTCCCAGTTTCATTGTCCAGGATACGAAATGTGGTCGTCTTGGTGATAATCCTCAGATCATACGACTCAGCTATGAAGCCCTCAAAGAGAATAGGAAGGAGAAGAATCTAACAGGGGCTCAAAATGAAACTTCAGTATTAAGAATTAATTTCGCGTATGTTCACATTATTTTACTTAATTAAAAAAAGAAATCAATAAATTACTTTGGCTGTTCTCTGACGTCTATTCATTACATTATAAGCCTGTATGACAGTTAATCATTTATTACAACAATACATGTCCTCCGTTCTTAGCGCAGACTTTCTGATACGACGTCGTCCACGTCCTTTAAACTTACATGCAAGCAATTTTTCAACTTTCTCCATTATACCAACTTCTCTCAGTTCCACTTGTCTCGCTGTCTTGGAATTAATCGATACAACGACGATGCGATGCAAGAATGTTGGGTTGTGAGGGCTTCGGTAGCGGCTGGCGCCTGATATCCTACCACCCGCAACACAGTGTCTGGATGAGAGCGGCTTAGCAAGGTAAGAGATTTATCTCACGATTTAAAGGAGAACTGCGTACGATTACTACCGATCTACATCTCATGATATCACACAAGTTAGACTACAATCTGTCGATTAAGCAAACCGGATAGTGTGAAATGACTTATTTTCTAAGTGTTGAAGTGTTTTCCAAAGGGAAGTTCTGTAGAAACCAGCATACCCGTCTGGGAATAAACAAGCATGTGAAGAAGCTGTTTCTTATGAAATTACTGAGCAAGATACAACTTTACCTGCGTCCAGATAACATGAAAATCATAAAGAAAGAAAGAAAGAAAGAAAGAAAGAAAGAAAGAAAGAAAGAAAGAAAGCGAAATCGACCGAGAACGCATATATCATGCTGAAAGAGGAGCTAAATATCTTACTCAGGAAGCCGTAATGAGAAGAAGACAAGCAAAGGGAAGCAATAAAGAGGAATAAAATGATTATTGCGCCCTGGAATGTTTTAAAATCGTAGGGAAGTTCTTACTAGAATTTCAACCTCATTTTTCACAAAATGCCACTTTTCTCAGTTATGTACCTTTTTTCTCGGGAACTACGAACTGTACTGAAGAAATATCTCTATCACATCTTTCTTTCTTTCTTAATCTGTTTTCCCTCCAGGGTTGGTTTTTCCCTCGGACTCAGAGAGAGATCCCACCTCTACCGCCTCCAGGGCAGTGTCTTGGATTGTGAGACAGTGGGTCGGTATACAACTGGGGACAGTGACCAGTACCTCGCCCAGGCGACCTCGCCTGCTATGCGGAACAGGGGCCTTGGAGGGGGATGGGAAGATTGGAAGAGATAGACAAGGAAGAGGGAAGGAAGCGGCCGTGGCCTTAACTCAGGTACCATCCCGGCATTTGCCTGGAGGAGAAGTGGGAAACCACAGAAAACCACTTCCAGGATGGCTGAGGTGGAAATCGAATCCACCTCTACTCAGTTGACCTCCCGAGACTGCGTGGACCCTCGTACCACTTTTCAAATTTCATGGCAGAGCCGGGAATTGAAGCCGGACCTCCGGGGGTGGCAGTTAATCAGGCTAGCCACTACACCACAGTGGCGGACATCTCTATCACATACTGAGCAAATACCAACACATACATTGTAGCACAGTGAGTTTCATTTCATAAGTAGTATTTTGAAGGCTGAAATAATTAATCGATTAGAATATTTTTTATACAATCAACCATGAAATCAATTGCTACAAATATGCGACATAGTACATATCACGTATATTTAAGTGAATGTAAAAATATTCATGAGTGCGTCGTATCACAAGAAAAAGGTACACAAAAAAGTAGTGTTTTGTTATTTTAAAAAATTGTAAACTTCCTTCACTGCTCACTGGATCAATCAAGCTCTACTCAGGTCAACGGATGTATACCCATACGTCATTGTAACATTATTTGAGTATCTCACAAGGATTGTTCGTTTAGATGATATTAAGGATTTATTGGTGACCCACTTTTACACTACCCGGTCCCATTAAGGGTGCATGCACTTGAAAAGCCATAAAATATTTATAGTTTGTTTTCCCTTCTTTCAATAGATTAAGCTCTCCTAATCCAAATAAGTATGATACAAGGAGCAGTGAAATTAAAATGAGTCACCTGCCAAAATGTATAGTTGGATATTTCGTACCTCGAAAGTAATCAGTAGCACTGTTAACGGGAGACGAGCACGAAATTAAATTGATCTTCTAAATTCTCTATAACTTGCGTAATATTTGAGTTAGAATCACGAAACTTTGCTCTCTGATATAAAAAGCATTGTTTTTGGCTATAAATATTAATGAGCGAATTTAGATAAATGATTTTGGAAAAGAGATTTTCAAGTTTGAATTTTGGTCATAATAATAATTTCGTTCGGCTATTTACAGCCGGGTGCAACCCTTGTAAGGCAGACCCTCCGATGAGGGTGGGCGGCACTTGCCAAGTGTAGGGAACTGCGTGCTATTGTGCCCCCAAGCCAGTGGAATTAACCAACGAAGGTTAAATTCCCCGACCCGGCCGGGAATTGAACCCGCGAACCTCTGAACGGCAGGCCAGTACGGTGACCATTCAGCCAACGAGTTGGACATTTTGGTCATACGGATGTACCTTTTCCTCAGCAACGCCGAGGTCCTCTACCTTGCAAATTTTAGTGATTTCTAGCTACTTGATGACTTAATGACTGCAGGCGTTCCAATTTCATGCTTATTTCGATTTAAAATAAATGAAATTTTCAATTTGATAACTTCACAAAAATACATGTACATACAGGTCTAAAGTCCATAAAATGAAACATTTTGTAAATTCCTTGCAGGACGATTTGTGAACGTGTTTAGCCTACCTGTCTATCAAGTTTCAGTTTGATATCGTTAGTAGTTCCGGAGGAAAAGGTCATGGAAAAAGGAAGTCTAGGAAAAGACGATTGAATTTCTCAACAACTGCACTCGATAGCTGCAGTCGCGTAAGTGCGGCCAGTATCCTGTATTCGGGAGATAGTGGGTTCGAACCCCACTATCGGCAGCCCTGAAGATGTTTTTCCGTGGTTTTCCATTTTCGCACTAGGCAAATGCTGGGGCTGAACCTTAATTAAGGCCACGGCTGCTTCCTTCCTACTCCTAGCCCATGCGTGTCCCACCATCGCCATAAGACCTACCTGTGTCGGTGCGACGTAAGGGAACTTGTAAAAAAAAAAAAAAAAAAAAAATCCATAATACGAAGCCTCGCATTGTATCTTTCAAATCCAAATAAACTTTCCGTGGTGATCACGATGGTTGACCAATCGAAAATCACGCTTCACAGCCTTCTAAAATACTCCAAGGTGTGATAAGGTCAACCGCCTGACGAAACAGACGTAAAGAGTTCAGGGAAGACAAAAAAAAGCAACGCATGTAAAAGGGGGCGTGGCACCCGACGCGTATGAGTCAGTTATTTAGTACAGTTCGGTACGGAATTATAAAGAAAACCCCTGGCTGAATGGTCAGCAGTGAGGCCTTCGCTTCAGAGGGTCCCGGGTTCGATTCCAGTCTGGGTCGGGGATTTTATTCGCTTTTGATTAATTCATCCGGCTTGGGGACTGGGTGTTTGTGTTTTTCCCAACACTTTCTAAATCATATTCGGATGACACATTACACTAACAACCACCGCAAAAACGCGCAATAGTGATTACATCCCTCCCGATTGGGTTTGTGTCGGGAAGGGCATCCGGCCGTAAAACAGGACCAAATCTACATGTGCGACACAGTTCGCACCCACGACTTACAGGTGTCGGAAAAGCTTTAGAAGAATATAATATAATATGCTAGCAATTTCAGCAAAACAAAACCTACGTTTTGAAGGATTTCTTGGACGTGTCCCCTTAATAAATGTGTCCCACTGGATGATGAGATGGCCAATCCCATTCTTGAAAAAATCTGACGGGCAGTCGACGGAAGTATATGTGTACCCAGTCACACATAACAGTGTGAGCCTGAGCATGAGCCACTATCAATGCACCACGCTATGAAGACACTGAGGCGTTCCGTTAAGTCAGAACACTGAGGCGTGCTATGGAACGGAATTATCATTTTTCATGAAAACACCCGCCCCCACACTGCCTACTCTCCGATTTTCAGAGATTTAGATGGGAAACTCTTCAGTAACCTCCACACAACGCGGAACTCACCCATGTGATTCTCACATCTCTAGGGAGTTGAAGACGAACATTCGTGGACAACGGTAGGCATCGGACGACGACGTGTCGTGCAGATGGCAGCACCATTAATTCCACTGTAACAAATGATGGCCATGCATGGAAGGAGAACAGCGGTCTCTTTTGGGTAGTGAAGATGTGAAATGTATTGTAATTAACCTTTCTGAGCACGCGTCTCTAATCGGAACATACTGCACGTGCGCGGAATTGGCGGCCGCGTTCTTTTTTTAAAAAGCTACGAATTTTTTGAAATTTATTTCATTTTTATATTTTGTTCTTATTAACAAAGTGTTTGCCTAGCAATTGTTGTAAACTAAAACCAAATTGTAAAAGAATTAATTGTTTCATTTATCAAAATTTTGGAAGTCATGATTTTTTACATGAAGACCATTATTTAAGGTAAAAAAATTACACTTAAAGTTATTCTGAAGGATTTGAACAGCTATAAAAATCTTCAACTATATTAAGAAAGTACATAGTTACTTTCAAAAATGTAGTGTTATGCAGGCACAAACAATTCTGTAGAAAAATAGTGTACATGAGCACGCGCGCGGAATGTGGGATCACAAGTCAAATTCTAGGTTGATATGTTCAGTCGGCCCACCTCTGTGGTGTACTGGTTAGTCTGATTAGCTGCTTCCCGGCTCTGCCACGAAATTTGAAAAGTAGTACGAGGGCTGGAACGGGGTCCACTCAGCCTCGGGAGGTCAACTGAGTAGAAGTGTGTTCGATTCCCACCTCAGCCATCCAGGAAGGGGTTTTCCGTGGTTTCCCACTTCTCCATCAGGCAAATGCCGGGATGGTACCTAACTTAAGGCCACGGCAGCTCCCTTCCCTCTTCCTTATCCCTTCCAATCTTCCCATCACCCCACAAGGCCCCTGTTCAGTATAGCAGGTGAGGCCTCCTGGGCGAGGTACTGGTCATCCTCCCCAGTTGTATCCCTGACCCAGAGTCTGAAGCTCCAGGATACTGTCCTTGAGGCGTTAGAGGTGGGATCCATCGCTGACTCCGAGGGAAAAACAGACCCTGGGGGATAAACAGATAAAGAAGAAGAAGAAGAAGAAGAAGAAGAGATATGTTCAGTAGATCGTTGCATGCAGCACACTGGCAAAAGTTGCCGGCATTGTTGTCAAACTTACAAGCCGATAATCGCAGATGCGGCCTCGCAGACAACGCACGTGTGGTAGAAGATTAATTGGCGAATGAGGATTCAATATGGCTAACCACGTGGTGTATTGGTAGCGTGCCTGCCTCTTACTCGGTGGCCCTGGATTCCAATACCGGCCAGTACACGGGTTTTTACCTGGATCTGAGGGCTGGTTCTAGGTCCACTCAGCCTACATGTTTAGAATTGGGGACCTATATGACGGTGAGATAGCGGTCCCGGTCTAGAAAGCCGAGAATAACGGCCGAGAGGATTCGTCGTGCTGACCACACGACACCTCGCAATCAGCAGGCCTTCGGGCTGAGCAGCGGTCGTTTGGTAGACCAAGGCCCTTCAGGGCTGTAGTGCCGTGGGGTTAGGTTAGGATTCAATATGGTAATGCATGTTTGAGAATACTTGGCCCCATACCGCCCGAGAGAAAATTTCGACCACCTAAGGAAGGCATTTTGAATGTCTTTCACGTCCACCGTATTCGCCACACCTTGCCATTAGTGACTGCCGCATGTTCGGGAGGAAAGAAATTCCGTTCGGATGGATATGAAGAGAGTGAATGAGTAGCTGCGCAGACAGTCAAAGGATCTCTTCCAAGAGGAATTCATGCGCTCCGTTAGCGCTGCAGGAGTGAATTGAATACAAAGGGGAGCACGAAGGAAAGCGAAAAGAAACGACTGCCAATTCCGCTCAACAAAATAAATTGAAATAATATTTAATTTCTTACACGTATTGACATCTCAATGGACTGCCCAGCTGACGTAGTTCTCGGCTCAACCAACTATGGTCAATTTCCTTTTAGTCCTAGCTCTGTCCTTTTCCATCGTCGCCATAAGATCTGTCTGTCGGTGGTCTGTAGAACAAAGAATCTATGGAGATCTATAGAAGATACTAGCTGTACTCCCCGTTTGGCTTGAAAGCCTCCTTTCCTCATCTTCGTGTGACTGTTCTTTCACGTTTCCTTCTAATTTAACACTGATCTTCATTATCATTCTGTCCGACTCGTTGGCTGAATGGTCAGCGTACTGGCCTTCGGTTCAGAGGGTCCCGGGTTCGATTCCCGGCCGGGTCGGGGATTTTAACCTTAATTGGTTAATTCCAGTGGCCCGGGGGCTGGGTGTTTGTGCTGTCCCCAACATCCCTGCAACTCACACACCACACATAACACTATCCTCCACCACAATAACACGCAGTTACCTACACATGGCAGATGACGCTCACCCTCGTCGGAGGGTTTGCCTTACAAGGGCTGCACTCGGCTAGTAATAACCACACGAAATTAAATTATTATCATTCTGATCAATAGAGGCCGAAGACCACCCCATTTTGCAGCGGGCAAAAATAATTTAGTTGTTATTATTTTAAGTTTTAAGACAAAACATGTATTTCTGGAGATATTTTGAATTTGTAAAAAACGGTAATATTCACGAATTTCTCGGTAATGATTTCTCGTAAGCTAAGAAAGGCATGAAGCGTAAAAATCAGGAATTACATTTTTCACAGCTTTCATTATGTAGGCCAGTAGTCTTTCGATACAGTTAATATTAAAGGAGAAATTTGACATTTGTCTTGACCCCCTTAATATTGCTACTGTATGCTAATTAAATAACATTTACCTTACTGCATAACCCACTTATTCCTGAACTTAAAAACCGACTTCTTAAAAATTCTATATAGCCGTTTTACCGCTATGTCGTAACAAGCAAACAAGCATACAAACAAACAAACAAGCAAATAAACCAACAGACAAACAAGCAAACAAAGAAACAAACGAACAGACACACAAACAACCAAACAGAAAAATTGGAAACAGACAGACAACCAACCAAACTAACAGAAAAACAAGCAAACAAACAGACAGACAGACAACCAAACAAACATACAGATAGTCCGGCTCCATGGCTAAATGGTTAGCGTGCTGGACTTTGGTCACAGGGGTCCCGGGTTCGATTCCCGGCAGGGTCGGGAATTTTAAGCATAACTGGTTAATTCCCCTGGCACGGGGACTGGGTGTAGGTGTCGTCTTCATCATCATTTCATCCTCACCCCGGCACGCAGGTCACCTACGGGCGTCAATCGTACATATTCTGGTGCTAAAAGCCATACGCCATTTCATTTCATTTCATTTTCTACAGACAAATAAACAAGCAACCAAACTAAAAAGCAAACAGACAAACAAACAGACAAACGAACAGTCAAACAGACAAGCAAGCAAGGAAACAGACAAATAAACAAGCAAGCAAACAGACAAACAAAGTCGCAAACGGACAAACAAATAGGCAAACAGACAAAATTTGAAATGACACTACTTTCGATTGTTGTATATCTAATCCGAGACAGGAGTCAAGGACCTGAGTTTACGACCAAAATTATAATTATTGTATATGAAGGCCTGTTGTGTAACTCATTGGCTGAGTAATCAGCAAAATGGCCATCGGTTCAAAGGGTCGTGGATTTTAACCACGTTTGGTTAATTCTTCTAGCTCATGGACCGCGTATTTGGGATCAGCTTCGTACACAGATTCATCTTCACATAACATATGACACGACTAACCTTCACAGAAACACGTAATAGAGATTACATACCTCCACATGATGGGCGTCGGTATAAAACCAAATCCATTGATGACGTGCAATGTCGTCGGCACGACGAATCCCGCTGGTCAATATTCTCAGCTTCTGGGTCGCCATCTCGCCGTCAATTCGTTCCTCAATTTTAATCACGTAAGTTGAGCGGGCCTCGGACCACCATGGCCAGGAATCTAACCCGGGTGTCCGTTTAAGAGACAGGCACGCTACCACTACACCATGGAGCCGACATCCGATAGTAAAACTAGGCTTAATTTACATGAAATGCCGCCCAGTGGTAACTGGGAAGGAAAGCGAAGAAGGAAGGAGACATGAATATCTGTCGATGTTCCACTTGAAAAAATAGCAGAAAGCAACATAATAATCAAAATTACAATTTAAAGGTACTTCTACCAGGAAGCGTTTGAGTCACGACTAAGAACTACTCAATGGTAAATAAGTTGAATGAAATGAAATGTAAATATCAGTCTAGGGAGATTAGATTGCTCCTGGACGGACTCAGTAGCGGAAATAATGGAAGACAAAGCTACAGACGTTGAAGATTGAGTCTCTCGAATGTAACTATTACAAGAAGATGAGCGCCGTTCATTCAACCCGTTCACTAGTTAACGATATTTACTCTGAAGGAGGAGACAGTATTGAAATGACAACAGTAGGACGGTACTAGAAAATCTCTAGTCTTGTCGTATGTCGTCACTCCATCCATATCTTCCACTGGTAGAGTTTTTCCTAGTTATATCGCATGCAGCCAGTCTCGCACTTTGATATCCTCTTGTACCAGTACCGCAATCTAGCGGCCGTATTATGATGGTGAATAACACCACACAGCGGAAAGTAAACATGAATATTTTCGTAAAGCTAGAGCCACGAGTGGTGTGTCAGGCGCTAATTAGCTCAAATATTAAAGAAAATAATTAAAACTGGAGATACATTTGAATCAAGTTATCGTCCATGTAATTCGACATTTTACGGTGAGCCTCCGTGGCTCAGAAGGTAGTGCACCGTCCTCCTACTGCTGAGTTCCGTGGTTCAAATCCCAGGCACTCCTTGTGAGATTTGTTCTGGACAAAGGTTTTACTCCAGGTATTCCCGCTTTCCCTGTCACCTTTCATACCTGAAACACTCTCCAATATCATTTCATTTCATCTGTCAGTCATTAATCATTGCCCCAAAGGAGTGCGAGAGGTTTTGGCAGCCAGCACAATTCCTATCCTCGCCACTAGATGGGGACTTCATTCATTGTATTCCTAACTCGGACGAATGATTGGAAAATGGCTGTGGATTATTACATTATATTCGACATTTTTAAGAATGAAAGATATTTAACAAATACTTTTGGGCTGCGGATCTATCTGTAATTAGCTCTGTACCGGAAAGTACACCTCAACTCCGCACACTTAAAAGAAGCGCCTTAAGGAACGTTATCTCTCTTACAAAACGTGAAACAGCTACTGCACGAAGTTGGTACATTAATCAGAAGATGTCACGCATAAATAACAGAGTATTGTGTTATTTTAATGTTTCCTACACTGACTGGACTTATCTATTATGCTTTTTCCATAGATATCCTTACAAGAACTGTGGTCATGCAGTCTGGTGCACGGTGGAAGAACTAGTGATTTAAATAAGTTTTGTCTTCTTATGTGTTCTCAACTAAATTAACTTTCATTTATTTTCATATTTCAATGTTTGTAACACTTCCTTCTCGTCCCGCCAGCTTTGACTCTGGCCAATGGGAAATTTTCTGTAATTATTTTTCTAGTCATCTAGGCTTCCTGTAACTTTTAAACTATCCAATAAAAATGAGAGGGTGTCCGGATTTAGTCCAGAGCCTTCTCGAATCATCCCCTAGGGTAAATAAGCTGCGCCTTTTTCAAGCTACCTTGTCTTACTGATCGTCGAATTACTGAGTGTGTGTGTTAAGTCAGGAGGCGGGGTGCCTCATCCTTCGGCAGGCAGTACATCAGCCCAGGTAATGGCCACCAGTTTTCTATCTTTGTAGCTGTCTCCGCAAACTCATCCGAGGGGAAGGTTCTAAACTTTAACTATGTAACCGTTTGATTTCTAAAATGTAAACTCCTTCCTTTTCATGTAAAATTTCATAAAGTCTTAAACTGTAAATCGGGGATAGAGAGTGCGTTACCCTCTCGAGATACCCTTCAATTTATCTTCAGGTGACTACGATTTTGTAACTGTTTCTTTTCCTGTAATGCATTAAATTAACCTTTCATTCTAGTCACCTCAGTAGCTTCGGATTAGCCTCTGTATCATCGGACCGCGAGCCCAATTAGGGTTTTATATTTGGTTTTCTAGGAGTGCAAGTGTACGCCTCCAAACATTTTGTGTTTTGGCCAGTAATTTAACCTGTTCTTCTTTCCACGAAGGCCCAGTAGTTTGGGTAATATATACCCCTGTGTACAAAATTGTAAATTGTAGGTTGTGCCTAGAGAGGCCAGAGATGGTAAGGTTTTGTGTAATGGTGCCTCGAGTAGGCTGTAAGAAATCAGGAGCCAGTCTCCTTTGTTGAATTCGGAGAGCTTGTAAACTCTTTCTGGGTTTTGTGTGATACTAGTGGTGTCTTTACAAGGCCATACATTTTTAACGGTTGGAGCAAAGTGCTCTGGAAATTTGTGTCTAAGTAAACGCTGCATTGGCGACATTGTAAATTTGTAAATTAGGGGCTTAAAGCCCAAAGGTGTTAAATTCCCTATTCTGGGGGTTTCTATTTTTATATCAAATTTGTCATTATGCCCGATACTCTGTTGTTAAGTTTGATTTTCTGAAAAGAAATATAACCTTTATTTTAAAGTTTAAATTAATTTTTGATGTGGTAGTTAGACCCATTCAAGCCCACACCTTCTTTCATCTCTCTCTGTGATCCACGAAACCCCGGTAACAAGCTCCAATTCCGCGACACAACTGTAACCATGGCAACAAGTGTTCGTCATCTGTGTACACTAGGTCAGTAGCTCGGGCAACTATCAATCTAACAAGGAAGAAAGAAATTCGCGAGTTCCTGTTCAAGTCATGACATCGTATTTCATTTTCCACGTATTTAATATTTTATAACACTTAATTGTATTATTGTACCGGGCGTACACATTCTCCACCCTGTTAAACTGCGCGCTTTCTATAAGGCCATCTGTGTTAAGGAACTTGAACTACTGTTACACAAGTTATTTGAATTTTCTACCGCTAGATGTCTCTACCATCGGTCTAAAGTGTCCCCTCTAGCGGGAATGAGGGCAATTCATTCTTGAGGAAATTTCAATTTTCAATGTTGGTTAACTTAGATTTCGAAGATTGTTTTGTTTATGTATCAAACACTCCTATTGCTTCCTTAGTTACCAACCAATCGGGAATTTTCGGAATATTTTCTCTAGCCAATTAAAATTAGTGGTGTGTACAGGTATCCAGCCTATCTGTAATGAGTTATAGAAACTTTCCCTCGTAATGTTACAAAAGCTGGGCACTTTAAGGCCGTAATGCCATCTTCATCGCTCCAGTTCTGTGAGTTCGGGTTGTTATTCGAAGGCAGGGGCCGCAGGTCGGCGTTAGAAAGGCCCAGCGAAACAAGGTAATGGCAGAATTTTCTTAACATGTGATAGCCTTGGCATATAACTTGAGGGTAAGGTCTCAAACCTCTTTCATCTGTATGGTTTAAATGTAGATTTTCGGCAAGTCTGAAGATTGTTCAAATCCCCACTGGGAAACATGTAGACCAGGGACTCTCAGGGTGCATGCACCAGTGCATTGCACTGTACACGGTGCAAAAGTCGACTTCGCTTGGTTGACCAGAGTGCAGACCCCCACTCCTCGATTTCGAGCAATAGCGCTGTCTCTCTCTTTCCCCACGCCTATCTCGCTCGCTCCGCCTGTCTCTCTCTTCCTCACTTGCTCCGTAGCGCTTCAAATCCAAGCCGAATTCAGCCGAGTAGCCCAGAGACGAAGCGTGGTCCGAGCCGAGCCGAGTGGGACCGATGCACTGTGCAAAGGACCTCTGCGCCTCACGTTGCACGTGTGAGATTTGGGGCGTTTGAGAGGCCCTGATGTAAACTAAGGGTACGAAGCGTGATTACCCTACGTTGATTCCCATTCAACTTGGTATAGGGTGACTAAAATTTTCTAAACATCTAAATTCTTAACACAGTTTTGGTATTTAATATTTCTCGTTTATTCACCCCTCTGTAGAATAGGCTTAGCCTCTGCAACTTCAGGCTATAAGCCCACTTAGGGTTTTAAAAAGAAGTTCTAAAAGGAGTGCAAGTGGTTCGCCTTCTAGCCGATTATGTTAAACCCTTTTATTATTATTATTATTATTATTATTATTATTATTATTATTATTATTATTATTATTATTAAAGTATGAAGGCTTTCACGGCCGGTGTCAATATAATAAAAATCTTCCGGGCTATTATGCCGTGGTCCACTCCTCTCGCTTGTCCCAGACGTTTCGACTACTGCTGCGGTGGTCATCTTCTGTGGCGTCGTGTAGATACGTTCTCCTGCCAGTCGCCAGCGGGATACAGGAGAGCGTATCTACACGACGCCACAGAAGATGACCACCGCAGCAGTAGTCGAAACGTCTGGGAGAAGCGAGAGGAGTGGACCACGGCATAATAGCCCGGAAGATTATTATTATTATTATTATTATTATTATTATTATTATTATTATTATTATTATTATTATTATTATTATTATCTAATTTACACCGCACTGACATAGATAGGTCTTATGGCGACGATGTGAAAGGAAAGGGCTAGGAGTGGGAAGAAAGCGACCGTGGGCATATGCATTACAAAGTCTCATAACGACGTATTTTGGTAATTTTCATTTGAACTTCATCTTAAAAAACTCAGAGTAAGGTCTACAAATTATTTTTAAAGATACCTTGGAATATACTTCTACTGAAGAACCATTGAAATGTAGTGTATGGACCGTTCCTAGCAGCTAAGAGCTATTGTTTGCTGGGTGCGTCAATTTCTGGAAACCGGAAAGGGTAATTCTGCAGTTATTTGTCTGCATATTTCTGAGAATTTTCTCCAAATGATTTAACTCTATTCAAGTACGCTACCTTTACATCATTTGATGTTGAAGGAAGTTTTTCTCACTACAAGACGATACTCAGCGACAACAGGAGAGGATTCTCGTTCAACAATCTAAAGATGCATGTCGCCATAAATAGTAACAATTCTGATAACTGGCACGAGATCAGGTATGAAAGCTTCATTCAAATAACACATATTTTGTGTATAACGTAAAACTGGTTGAATATTGAATGATGAAAGTAACTGTAGTATTTATATCTTCCAAACTGTCCGTCCTTGCCTACGACTATGCATTGTAACCTTAATGACTTCATGAACTATTAGCATTACGGCTGAGTTTTAGGTTAGGGAATTCGAAGAATAAAAACTACTTTAATTCTACACTAGAGGACCCGCGCCGCTCCACATCATACGTTATACATAGGTCAGATAACTCGTCTTGATATTCCTGTAGTAGTCACATTGTTTTGCCTGCCCTTTTCTATTGTTGTATGAACATGTAATAAGAAGCTCATTATGCTATGCCGCAGCTCGTCCATTGTGATGTCACCATGCCACCTGTTTGGTAAAAATCTATCCATATATTCGCTTTTATTTTTTCTGCATTTCTTGATGTAAAGCTTGGTGTTCTGTCGTAGAAGGCGATGGTATTTTTAATCCCAGTTCTTCTATACACAATGTTTGTCTTGTGAGCTAATACAGTAGGTTAGCCTCGAAGAAGCGTTTTTTTTTAAACAGAGAACTGTTTAAGGTACATGCCCTTCATTCTTTCTAGTGTAGCTAGGGTAGCCTTCGATAGGTGTTGCCAGATACTGTCTGAGGCGTGGGTCTGTTTGTACGTAGACTTTTTTTCTCAGCAGAATGTAAGTTATTAGGAACGCTCGGCTATTCGTTAAATATATTCGGAAGCTTCGAAAGATTAGAGAATCAAATAGTATCTAGCAGGGAACAGTACCTATCCTTCCGTGATCAGAGGAAATGTATACTCTCTGGCTTGACAGGTAGTAATCAATCATGGCTTCTTGCAATCACGTTACTAAGGATGAAAATGTCAGAACATTAATGAAAGTGTTAGTCGCTTAGCAACCTGCTAATTACTGAATGTATTGCGGGTTAGGGTTAGCCTTCTCCTGCAATTATTGGACTGAGCATTGAATGATTTCATTTTATGATTGCTCAAAATTGGATGAACTTAGAGACATATCAATGTCTCGTGATTCGCCGGCAGGTAATTCCGGAGAGAATGAAAGGAAAATGAAGTAAATCGGGCCAGTAGAACGGACGGATGAATTTTCCAAATCTGTTTTCAGTAAACTGTTTTAATATATAGGTTAATTGCAGCCTATAGCAATCGTATCAAAAGTGTTTCTGTATGTAATGTAGATGCTATTCATGAAGTCATAGTTTGAATTTTATGGGTCATATTTTTATGGTTCTTGTGCCATAAATGTATACATTTGTAGGTCATAGAAATTCGCCCCGTACTAACCACTGTCACCACCAGTCACAGAATATGTAACATACCGTAGGGTTCCGCAGGAACTGGCTTAGTGGCCTTCTATCTTCCGCTGTTTACAAGCCGGAGAGAGAGATCCCCTTCCGTATTTCGAGAAAGGTGGAGCACTCAAGGGTTGCTCTCCTCCGGAGAGACAACCACGGTACGTCTCATAAAATAATCCACTACCGCAGTAATATTAATAGACTTCCTGTTTCCTTCTTGTTTACGTCAGACATCTGTGTGCTTAGAGAAGAGAGCTCCGCGAGAAGGAAGGGGAAGGCCACGGGAAGCATAGTTGATAACACAAGAGACAACAACAGTATTTGAACACGTAGAAAATGAATTAAAGCGTTTCCGTTGCAATTACGAGGGACTGGTTAAATTGGACACGCACGCCCGTGTGCGGAGCGTGACGCTGGCTAGTTCTCGAGCCGCACGCCAGCCTGTTTATCTTTCGCATCCCTCTCCATTTCCCCCCACACATCTTTTTCCACCCGCCGTGCGAGAGCGGGTTACTAGGCCGCTGTGGTGGTTTACTGCCCTGAAAATGTGATTGGTGTCGGGACACGCCCATCTGCGAGTGTTGGACTAGGGGCTGCATCACTCACACTTAATTCTTTGAAGTATCAGATTACTTTCCTTTTTCTGTACTGGTTTTAGTTTGCAAAGTGTAGTTACCTAACTGCACTTCTCCTTAAACCAACCATCTCCACACCACATCTTGACAAGAATACAGCATTTATTTGCTTCCTTCCTCAGGAATGAGTGCCCAGTGATACTCAATAAGGCCGGCGCGGTTGGAAAATCTGACAAGGATCATGTGTCTCGGGTTAAAATTGATTGATCAAAAAGTATATTCATGGAAAAGATTAACCAAAATATATTAATGTAAGTCAAAAATGTTACTGTTCGGCTCTATGGCTAAATGGTCACACGGGTCCCGAGTTCGATTCCCAGAAGTGTCGTGAGTTTAACCATAATGGGTTAATATCGCTGACACGGAGGCAGTATTCATCATAATTTCATCCTCATCATGGGTCGCCTACGGGCATCAAATAAAAAAGACCTCCATCTGGAGAGCCGAACTTGTCCTCAGACACACGCGGCACAAAAAGCTATACGCCAGTTTTAGTGTACTAATTTTGGAATTGAAAGTGTAAAGGCTTCTATGCAACAAAATTAATGAGAAGCAACGAGTGGAGAGGACCAGACTACAAGCTACGCCACGTCCACACAAGATTTGGTACCCACGGATGTATCTGTCACCCCTGTGGAATGACCTGCTCTATGTATGGCTTAATGGGCTGCAGGAAAAGAGCACAACCCATCAGCATATTTACTAATGAGTGATAAAATGCTAAAAAATGTACAAAATAAAAAATTCCAATCTAAATCGATATTAAGATATATGTACAATAGATAATGTGTTTGACATTATGTAATTTTGGAAATTTATTTCTGGAAGTGGTCTGTTTTGTAGTTGTGAATATAAAGATTTCCAGAAGTGCTCGTGGCCCTGGGGTTCGCTTAGCCTACACAAAAATGAGTACGAGCTTAATTCCTGGTGGTAAAGGCGGCCGAGTGTAGAGATAAATTCTCCACCCTACCAACTACCGAGGTTACGGATAGTAGAAGCCTTTACAGTACCTTACACCCCTCTAAAGGCCTCCATGACCTGCTTTTGCTTTGACTATACAGAAGCACAATTAAAAATGAAAATCTACAGCCTGTTTTCATTCATTTGACCGGGTCAGAAATGGAATGAATGAAGCCTCATCTAGCGGCGAGGATAGGAAGTGCCGGCTGCGGAAGCCTGGGGCAATGATTAATGACTGACGGATGGAATGAAATGATAAAGGAGAGTGTCGCTGGAATGAAAGATGATAGGAAAAATTGGAGTACCCGGAGAAAAACCTGTTCCGCCTCCGCTTTGTCCAGCACAAATCTCACATCGAGTGATCGGGATTTGAACTACGGTATCCAGCGGTGAGAGGCCGGCGCGCTGTAGTCTGAGCCACGTAGGCTCACAAAGAAGCACAATTTAAAAAACGGAACGTAAGCACTGGAAAAATTAATAAATGTTCTAGCTGTGAAGACAACGGAAATAATGACATGTAACAGCCGTTATTTTAAATAATTAATGGATCTGACAATGACAGGAAAGGCCTAGGAATGGTAAGGAAGCGGACATGGCGTTAATTAAGGTACAGCCCCAGCGTTTGCCTGGTGTGAAAATGGGAAACTACGGAAAACCATCTTCAGGGCTGCCGACAGTGGGATTCGAACCCACGGCCAACTCGCCCTGTTTTCCATTTAGAAGGTTTCTTTGCTAATAATATTGTTTTTTTACGGTCCACTAACTATTTTTGATGCCTTTCAGAGGCTCTGAGGTGCCGGAATTTTGTCACGCAGGAATTCTTTCACGTGCCAGCAAATCTACCGTCACGAGGATGACGTATATTAAGCACCTGCAAAACCACCAGACTGAGCCAGGATTACACCTGCCAACTTGGGGTTAGAAGGCCCCGTCTGTGTCACTCGGCCCGGCATTTCAGTGCCGTACACGAGATAGTGACTGAGATGAAGATATTTAAAACAATCATCCATCAAGCGATTGTCCATCAATAATCGCTGATCTGCATTTAAAACTAACCCCCACGTGACAGGTTCCCAATCCTTTGTTTATCTAATCTTTACATAAATTATACCAAAGTGGTTGGAAATTTGTCCAATATCTCCCTTACAGTTAAAATTGAAATAATTGATAGAGAGATTCAACCTATTCAATACATAAGATTAAGAAATGTACTGAATTACATTTCCATTTTATAATAAGTAGAAATGGTACCGGTACACAACTCTAAATCACTAAATAAATATAATGCTTTTTCTAAATCTGGAGTGTACAGATTCAAATGTAACAACTGCAACTCCTCCTACATCGACCAAACTGGCCGCAACTTCAATATCACATACTCCGAACATATCAATGCCATTAAATACAATAGATTGTCCGCCATAGGACAACACATACAAGACTCCAACCATAGTTTCACCAATATTGAAAAAGACATGAAAATACTTAAAATCATAAACAAAGGCCCCCTCTTAAACACTACTGAAAATTGCTTTACTCACCTTGATCAATACTTCAACCCTAATTTCAATTTAAACGACATTTCTGAAAAACCCAATATCCTTTTCGACTTCCTAATTCTTCTTCTCAAAAATTCTAAATTTCAAAACCCCAATTCTATATTCCATGCCTTACAAAGTTCCTACCCACATTTTCTACCTCCAATAACCCACCCTCATAACCCACCCTAAACTACCCCTCCTTCATCTATCTCCCTATCTTATCTTTCCCCAACATTTAATTTCAATTTCTTTTATTCTTATCTTATTCCACTATTCCTCTTCCTTTATTAATTTATTTTATCTTTTCTTAAAAAAATCAATTCCACCTTCATTTCGGTTCTTCTCATTCATACTCAACTCCTCCCTTGCGCCGATTTCGACTACTTCAATGAAGACCTCAATTTTTTACGTTTTAAAAAATTGTGCACTGTGCATATACGTTTTCATTTGTTTCCGGTATTGCACTTTTTACTATTTTTTTCTCTTCACAATTGTTTTTTTCACGTCAACTGTTCTAAGTATTCTATAGGAGCACAATTATTCAATTATATTGAATTGTATTATATTTATCTATATACTTACTTTCCCGCGACCGAGGAAAATTACTGGATCTTCAAGCTATTCTCCATTTTACTTTGGCGTTTGAAACCACAGTGCCTGATGTTGAATGTGTCGCGCTGATCACCGGTAGCTGGCAAGTTGCTTCAATGGATCTACTCGTCTTCAACTCCTGCACGATTATGGATCTTCGTATGTGTTCGATTGTGATGTGACTTTATGCCTGACAGTGTTTAAATAACTGGCTTTGAACAGTTCTCCGCTATTCGTAATCATTGTGGGATTTTGCCTAGCGCTGCGTGTGCCTTGCTGCCGCTAAGAGAATTGCTCACTGTTTTCTTTTGAGTGACTTGCATTTTACTTCTTCTCAATTTTACAGTGTCTACCCCTGTTCATTTTTATATCGCCTCTTCTACTCATCCGGAGTGTACTTGATCTTTTATTTCCCTTTCCTATGCATTGTTTTTCATGTTTTAATCGGCTGATGATGACCTGGACTAGGGTCGAAACCGGTACCATTTCTACTTATTAATAAATGGAAATGTAATTCACTGATTTTATTAATCTTTTGTATTGAATAGGTTGAATCTCTTTATCAATTATTTCAATTTTAACTGTAGTACTCTTCAATACGGAACAATAACATTTTTAACTTTAAATAACATCTCCCTTGGTAAATTATTCCAGTCCCCAATACATCTTCCTGTAAACGAGTATTTTCCTAATTTGTACTCTTGAATTACAAATTTAGTTTCATATTATGATCTTTCCTACTTTTAAACACTCCAAGCTCGAACACTGAGAGTTATTTCCTCTCATAGACGAAAATATCCACTGATCTTCGCCTGAAAGTCACAATATTCCAACTTACCTCTGTTGCGATTCCCTTGCGTGACTCATCCTTTAAAATATAGTACGTATCACAGCCTGGACACTTTGATGTGGATGCCAGATTCTTACTCACCTGAAAAGAATGAAAAAGTCATTAAATTCCTGAAAAAAGTAGCACATTGTAATGTTGAAAACACTTCTTAACAGACAAAGTAGGGTCCCAATACTGCGAAAAACGTAAAATTGAGCTGTTTACTCCATTGTGCCGAATGTTGAAGGGCTAAAGGGTCCGGAGAGTTTTCAAATTGTGAGTCCTGGAGAATTATATCAAACAAAATAAACAAATTTCGCAAATCACTTCAGGGCTAAATTTATTTCAGGCTGCCTAAAATCTCGTGTTTCTTTCGCTTTTATTATTCACAATTAGCCAAATTAAATTATTTACATCATTATTTCCGTAATGTGTTCCTTTGTTCAATACCCTCGTGAGATTTTTGTTTTTTGAAAAAAAAATGCACACCAAATGTAGTTATAATGGGTTAACTGAAACTCTGCATTGACTCACGTTAGCGCTCTTAATCTGCTTACCCTCCAGGGTTGGCTTTTCTCTCGGACTCAGCGAGAGATCCCACCTCTACCGCTTCAAGGGCAGTGTCCTGGAGCTTAAGACTCTGGGTCGGGGGGATACAACTGGGGAGGATCACCAGTACCTCGCCCAGGCGGCCTCACCTGCTATGCTGGACAGGGGTCTTGGTGGGGGATGGGAAGATTGGAAGGGATAGACAAGGAAGAGGGAAGGAAGCGGCCGTGGCCTTAAGTTAGGTACCATCCCGGCATTTGCCTGGAGGAGAAGTGGGAAACCACGGAAAACCACTTCGAGGATGGCTGAGGTGGGAATCGAACCCACCTCTACTCAATTGACCTCCCGAGGCTGAGTGGACCCCGTTCCAGCCCTCGCACCACTTTTCAAATTTCGTGGCAGAGCCGGGAATCGAACCCGGGCCTCCGGGCGTGGTAGCTAATCACACTAACCACTACACCACAGAGGTGGACTGGTGCTTTTTCATTTTTTACCTTTTACGTTTTAAACTTTTTTATCTTTACTGATATTTTCTTATTTTTTCATTCTTTCCTTGTATTCGTTTCATTTTCTGCTTAAGGACGGCACACACACACCGAGTCCTCGAGCCAGTGGAAATAACCTATTATGGTTAAAATCGCCGACCCGGCCGGGAATCGAACCCGGGGTTCCTTGCACCAAAGGCCAGCACGTTAACCATTCAGCCATGCGGCCGGACGGTGCTTAAGTCAAATAGTGCATTAACTCACGTTAGCAGTCGTAGTGGTAGAAAAAGGGAGACTGCTAATCTAATCGACCGTTTAACGATGACTACGAAAAGGATTGTAATTTTTAAGAATAAATAAAGAATATATTCTCTTACTTTATTATATTTTATTTACCTAAAATTCGTAGCCCATAACCCTAGGATATTTTCAACAGTGAGTTTCTTTCCTGAAGGGTTAGAACTGTGGATTTTTAAATGAGTAGGCATTTTTTATTTTAATGGGAACATAAGTATGTTAATTAGGAAACGTTTACAGTTTCAACACCACTACATTATGTGTTTACTTCTAGAATGATGAATGGAGAAGCGGACAGACAGTTGCAAAAGTATCCGTCCATTCGCTGGTGTGACCGGAAATAATGGTCAGTCGTAGGTAGGTAACAAGGAAATCCATGTTGTAATACTAAGTTTTACGGGGCGAGTTGGCTGTGCGGTTAAGGGTGCGCAGCTGTGAGCTCGCATCCGAGAGAAACTGGGTTTGAGCCCCATTGTTGACAGCCTTGAATATGGTTTTCCATGGTTTCCCATTTTCCCACCAGGCAAGTGCTGGAGGCGTACATAAAATAAAGGCCGGCTGCTTCCCCCCACACCTAGCCCTTTCATATCCCATCGTCGCCATAAGACCTATCTGTGTCGGTGCCACGTAAAGCAGATTGTGAAAAATATCGCTTACATTTTATTTGAGAATGAGAACGTGATAATATACAGTACACCAATCAAACAATAACATAATATGTTTAAAAATAGTTGATTCCGTAGCTGTCTAGTTTCGCCTTCCATAAAATTCACGGAAACACCAGACGAAAAGCACAATAGAAGCAGGGGCCGTCACATGCCCGCAGGTTGCAAGGGATCTAGCTCATCGCTTCCAGTAAATACCAGTGTTTGGCAGTCATATGAACACGTAATGCAGGGTTATTCAGCTAAGTTGTCCACCTCAAAATACCTCCTGATCCACTTGAGATATAGACATTCTGATTTCAAATTCTTAAATTGTATTAAAGGGCTCATAAAACACTGTGAAATTCGTCTCCATCACGCACGCAGTAACTGAGAATCCGGTAGCAACTTGCTAGAGGCTTTACGTCGCACCGACACAGATAGGTCTTATGGCGACGATGGGATAGGAAAGGCCTAGGAGTTGGAAGGAAGCAGCCGTGGCGTTAATTAAGGTACAGCCCCAGCATTTGCCTGGTGTGAAAATGGGATACGACGGAAAACCATCTTGAGGGCTGCCGATAGTGGGATTCGAACCTACTATCTCCCGGATGCAAGCTCACAGCCGCGCGCCTCTACGAGCACGGCCAACTCGCCCGGTCCATGGAACTGGAGGTAACACTCACATGGGAAGAGAGACGTTTCCTGATGCTCAGTTAGTTCTCTTACTTCTTCTTCTTCTTCTTCTTCTTCTTCCTTTTCTTCTTCTTCTTCTTCTTCTTCTTTCACCTCTCATGTTGTGCCCGATGTACATGACCTTTCACTCCTTGATGGTTGTTAGAAGTTTTTTATTTTTTATTTTTTATAGACGTTGAGGACTTCCTTTATATCCAGGACATTTGAAGCATTCTTCTGTATATTTCGAAAGCTACAATCCGTCTCTCCAGAAAAGGGCTGAGCATCAGCCTTCACAACCATTTTAAATTGTTTTCTAGTTCAGATGGATGGGATTTTTCTTCCTCTTTATTTTCCACACGTTTATTTTTCCGTCTTTCATGATAAAATGCCATTTTCTTGGTACTTGTGAACATTTACAGCTTTCATTTTTAACATTAAAAAATAATTGACAGTGTATCATTTGTATAAAATGTTTTAAGCTATGCAAATCCTGACAATATTATAAATTCAGAAAGCAAGAAATTAAAGAAAATAATAAGACGTAGGCAAGTCAATACGTATCTGCAAGTTTTCTTTAGTTGTCTTTAGGTTGGCTCTATGGATTTGTGTGCTCACCAGCCGCTAGATGGCACCGTTGTCTACGTCTGTGGTAGGTTTGAGTGTTATCAGATCAGTACGGCTTCCTCCGTTACGACTTAAAGATGGCCGCGTCACTCTCTGTTTGCACCAAGGAAGAACAGAGTTCCGTAATCCGTTTTTTGTGGTCTGAGGGTGTACCAGGAGCGAAAATTCATAGAAGACTCTCAACACAATACGAAGTGTTTACCAGTAGACTGAACAGTTCAAAATGGGTCGCATGAGCGTGATGGGTGAGGAAATAAGCCGGGCGTCTATCTGCAGCCGTAACTGACGCCAATATTCATCAAATGCGTGACATGATCCTGAATAACAGTCGGGTGACTGTTGGTGACGTGGCAAACCATATGCACTTTAGCCATGATTCGACATGGTGAAGGAAGCGGTGCATACGTGGCTTGCTGCGCAACCAAAAATATTTTGAAACGGTGGACCGTGTGTATTGAAAAGCAGGGTGACTGTGTTAAATATGATATCAATAAAATGTCTGTACTCTCTTTTGTAAGGGGCGGATGACCTTCGATGTTAGGCCCCTTAAAACAACAAGCAACATCATCATCACCATCATCGTTTTGTAATAAATTATAAAAATTGATTACAGATAGTTATTGACTTGCCCTCGTAATAATAATAATAATAATAATAATAATAATAATAATAATAATAATAATAATAATAATAATAATATACGAATTATATTATTAATAATAAACAATATTTTTATTATTTTTCTAATCCCACACCTGAGGAACAATTACTGAAGTACCATCTGTATTTCCCTGAATGCCAACGTGAGATACTTCTCTATTCAGCTGCCCTCAGGAGAGATGTATTACACCTACGCAAAGTTGAAATCCAACTCTGTGACCTGGAGAACGAGACGTTGTCTTGCAAATATAGGAACACTGAGATGGTGATTACAGAACTTTGTGTTTACTAAATGAGTTCTCCAGCTTGTAATATAGCTGAGAGCTTTCATCTGTCTCCTACAACAACTAGAACATTTCATGTGTACAAGTCGATGGGCTCGTTATCTTCGTGAAACTCTGCCTTTTATCCCCAGAGGTTTTCTGAGCACAAGTTTGCAGGTTCAAACCCAGTTCAGTCTGCTGGAATCTCAATGTGTTGCCACTCAGCAGCCTCGTGTCGGTAGATTAACACGGCTTGTAAAGAAACTTCTGCGGGACAATGTTCCCGTTCCCCGATGTCTCCAAACGTTAAAGGTAGTTAGTGGGACGTATGATCAATAACCTATATATTTAAAAAAGTTTAATAGAAACAGCTTTTTCCACTCCGTCCGGCCTTTCTACTGGATCGATTTGCTTCATTCCTTTTTTAGTCCCTCCGGAATTACGTGCCAGTGAATCATCAGACACTGCCAGGTCTCTAATGCCAGTCAACTTTGAGTAATACTAAAATCAAATCATTAAATGCTCACTCCAATAATCGCAGGCACAGGCTTACTGTAGACCGCAAAACATTCTGTACTTGGCAGGTTGCTAAGCGACTAACACTTTCATTAATATTCTGATATATGTGATATTCATCCTTAGTAATGTGACTGCATGCAGCCATGTTTGATTACTACCTATCAAGCCAGAGTGGGTACACTTCCTCTGATCATAGAAGAATACTATTCTCTGCTAGATACTCTTTCATTCACTGTCCTTCCCCGACTTGTAAATATCCTCAACAGATGGCAGAACGTTCCTAATAACTTACATGCAGCTAAGAGAAGAGTCGACGTATGAAGTGACGGGAAAATATCAAGTCGACTAGCCTTTTGTATGACTATTAATAAAGCTCAGGGACAAACTCTTAAAAAAGTGGGTGTCTACCTACCCGACTCAGTATTCAGTCACGGCCAATTATATGATGCATCTTTTGAAAATGTTAAGATCCAGATAAGCCCGAATGGTCGAAGCACAGTGAATATTGTATGGAAATAAGTGTTCTATATTACGAATGAATCAACTATTATGTACCAGTATTAAATGCTCATAACACTATTCGAAAGGTCACACAAAACAATATGACTGCGACAGCCATATTAGGACGAGTTATCTGACCTATTGATAAGGAATGCTGCGAAACAGCACAAATCCACTTTTATTACTAAATTTATGTTAGTAATTATCGTGGTGCCAACCCGGCGATGTAGGGGTAGCGTGTCTGCCCCTTACCCGGAGGCCCCGGGTTCGATTCCCGGCCAGTTCAGGGATTTTTACCTGCATCTGAGGGCTTTGTTCGAGGTCCACTCAGCCTACGTGATTAAAATTGAGGAGCTATCTGACGGTAAGATAGCGGCCCCGGTCTAGAAAGCCAAGAATAACGGCCGAGAGGATCCGTTGTGCTGACCACACGACACCTCGTAATCTGTAGGCCTTCGGGCTGAGCAGCGGTCGCTTGGTAGGCCATGGTCCTCCGGGGCTGTTGTGCCAAGGGGTTTGGTTTGTTTTTAATTATCGTGGTAATGGCGGAGAGTGAATCGGTGATAGCTCGAGAGAACGACAGAAATGGGACTATGATATGAGTGTGTTGTAGTGTTTGGGTCATCAATCCATAGACTGCTTTCATACAGCTCTCCATACCACACTATACTGCGCCAACCTTATTAGTAAGTAACTACTATATCCTACATCTACTCCAATTTGCTTGTCTTATTCATAACTTGCTCTACTTCTACAGCTCATACCACGTATATTTCTCTCAAAAACTAACTAGGCAAGTTCTGGGTGTCTTAAAATGTGCCCTACCGTACTATATCTTATTCTGGACAGATTTAGCCAAATCGATCTCCTCCCATCGATTCAATTCAGCACCTCTTCATTTTTGATTCGATCTACCCATCTCACCTTCATCATTCTTGTGTAACACCATCTTTCAAAAGCTTCCATTCTCTCTCTTTCTGAGCTACTTATCGTCCATGTTTCACTTCATACAATGTCACGCTCCAGACGAAAGTCTTCAGAAACGTCCTTGTAATTCCTATATTTATGTTCGAAGTGAGCAAATGTTTTTCTTAAGAAAGGCTTTCCTTGCTTGTGCTGGCCTGAATTGTATATCCTCTTGACTTCTGTCATCGTTAGTTATTTTATTACCTAGGTAACAATATTCATCTACATCCTTTGAGACTTCATTCTCTAATCTAATATTTCATGCATCACAATGTGTATCAAACCGTTTAAGTACCTCTTTCAAGTTGTTCCTATCTTTATCTGTTAAATAATATGCTGCGCAGATGTCTCTCGCTTTTGTCCAAACATGGTATGAGATCACTGCCATCTTCCGCTTAGGTTTATGATGATATGAAACCTGATTCCATAATCGCTTTCAGATTACCGCTAATTCATGATCCCATCGTCATGGCATAAGTTAAGCAACTAGCTGTGACATGTCTGAAATGTAACCAAAATATAACTTCCAAACACTGAAAGTACAACATTCAATTTTTGTTCGCTGCTATCGTGATGTAACATCAGAAAAGCCTTATAATTTATAAATTGTATCTAGAGATCATTACAGGTTTGCCTTTAGTATACATATAAAGATTCCCAGACGCACTGTTTCAATACTGTCATTGTAACTCCTTTACAAGTAATATTCTAGACCGTGCAAGGTGGCTCCGGTTCTACAGCTCTGCATTCGGGAAACGGTGGCTTAGTCCCCGTGGTTGCCCGTTTTTCTCACTAAGGGGAATGTCAGGAGTTCCATTTCTGGGTACGGAATGAAAACCTTTTAATTGTAGTAATAATAAAATGTTACTAATGTCCCACCAAATACCTTTACGGTTCCGGAGATGCCGATGTGCCGGAATTTAGTCCCGCAGGAGTTCCTTACGTGCCAGTACATGTGCCGACACGAGGGTGACGAATTTGAGTAATACCACCGGACTGAGTCATGGTTGAACCTTGAGCTACTCAACCCGGCTAGTAGTAGGGTACTTCCAGTCCACACATGACGTCACTACTCTCACAACATTAACAATAAGTTCACCAGATAAATAATTAGTTACCCGTAGAGAAATCATTACAAGCATCGCTTAATTCCTTGTAACTCCGCCTTTGGACTTGATAACCGCCTGGATTCGGTTAGGAAGTGGGTCTACAATGTTCAGGTACGTCGCATCCTGATTAAGCCACTCGCTGAGGATCTGATTGCGCAGTTCCACCAAATAGCGGGGATCATGATGTCGGCGTTTTATTCGCTGTCGCACAGATTTTCAATAGGGTTCAAATCAGGTGATTTTCAGGCCAGTCGAGATGTAATAGGGTGGGGAAGTGTTCATAAAACCAGCCACATATGCGTCCTGCCCGATGAGCTCCGCTATGTTCATCTTGAAAATCCGGGGTATCAATAGCATACTCATCATGCATATGTTGACTGAAGGGCAACACCTGATCGTGCAGAATGTTTGATTGAACATGCTGGTTGATGTTGGCGGTCACCTCAGTGAGCTGGTCCAGTGCATGATAAGGACAACACCACCAAAACATGATAGACACATCTCCGGCTTGAAGCTGACCTTGCACACATCCAGGATGAAATGCTTCATTTGGTCATCTGTTAACTCGACGACGTGTGTCATCGGAATACAGGCAAAATGTGACTCGTCAGACAAACTTTTCATTCCTCCAGTGAGCAACTGTCCACGTTCGATGATTTCTAGCCCTTTGAAGACGCGAAGCTTTCTGTACCTGTGTGATCAATGGCCTCTTGCGAAGTGACCAATTCCAAATGTTCATTGTATGCAGTTCCCATCGCAATGTTCCCTCGCTAACAGGTTGGGATGGACCTTCACTCACTGACTGCAGCAATTCCTGTCGGGTTTGGAAGCAATTTTGATTCACAAGCCGTGAAACGCGCCTCCGTTCTCTTTCAGTCAGGATCTTCTTCCGACTACAAGCACGGAATTCATTCGCTGTGCCATCTGTACAGGTTTAACGTTCCAACTGTGCGTGCGCACTCGGGTGACTATTTTTTATTTTTTCAGTGAGCTTATATTCCGGAAAAGTTATTTACGGCGAATTCCGTCACGAGCAACATAAACTTCTCACTTTATTGGCTGCTGCGTACAATAGTTTCTTTCATAGTATGGTGAATATACTTATTTTAAATTAACTACTAGCAGTTTCCGCTGGCTCCGCCCGCAATGTACAAAGTATGGTGTTGTTCGTTACTATCCTCACGGACGTATTTGCAAAGTTTCAAGTTAATGAAATAAAACACATGATCTGCTGTGCTAATGGAATGCAATATTATGCTAACAAAACACTTGAAAATACATCACACAATTAAACGTTCCTTGGAACGAAACTACGCGCCGAACTGTTAAGAAGTCCTTCAAAGATCTTTTTCATGTATACAAATGTAGTAATAACTTTTCTCAGAAACTACCGATTTAAGTAGTTATTACCTCAAAAAAAAAGCGCTCAATCCATTGAGTGTTTTTAGACCAAACTGAACTGCGTACCTCAATTAGAACGAAAGATATGATTGCTTCAATGAGAAAAAATGTTGAAGAAATGAGACGTCAAATTGAATGTGCACTCATAACTTTCCTCACAATCAACCAATTTGAATAGTTAAAAGCTGAAATGAAAGAGCTTGATCCACTGAGTGTTGTTAGGCCAAAAGAAACTCCGTACCACAGTTAGAATCAAATATATTATTGCTTCGAAGAGAAAAAAATTGAAAAATCAATAAATTATAGGAAGGCGGAAGTTAAGTGATTTATAGTACCTGATGACAAATCTGTGCATGAATACCTTTCAGTTTTTTAAAAAATGAAGGAAATCGACCGGGTAGAATGGCTGGGCTGACTGACTTTAGTTTTCACAATTTTTTAAAATATATAGATTGTTTGTAAATGAAAAAATGGCGTATGGCTTTTAGTGCCGGGAGTGTCCGAGGACAAGTTCGGCTCGTCAGATGTAGGTCTTTTGATTTGACACCAGTAGGCGACCTGCATGTCGGGATGAAGATGAAATGATGATGAAGACGAAACATACACCCAGCCCTTGTGTCAGCGAAATTAACCAATTGTGGTTAAAATTCCCGACCCTACCGGGAATCGAACCCGGGACTCCTGTGGCCAAAGGCCAACACGCTAACCATTTAGCCATGGAGCCGGACTGTTTGTAAATAATTCTGACATATGGAATAGCATCACGCAAAACATCCATGTTTGACTCATGCAGCGTTTTCCTTTTGTTTTGTTGTATGATGCTGAGAAAGATGTAAGAGGCGTGTACATGGAGTTATGTAGAAATAAAACATCAAAATTAATGTCATTTGAAACAGTGAACTGTCCACCAAGCTATCTGAGTCGTAAACATGGTTGTTCGGTCCTGGATTAATGAAGGTATTACGAACTTTATGATATGCTGTGATATATGCGATATTATCTGTCGGGGATGGATTAAACTATACATTAGCCAACATAGTGACGGCGACAGATTGGAATTCAGAGACGCCATTTTTGTTGTAGATATGAAAGGAACCACAGTGCTGCAATCAGGCGGAAAAACAATTAAATAAGTTTAACTGTTCTCTGATTTATAATATCTCTGACTATCCGTGTTTACATTACTGTGAAGCGGACTTCAATCACTCACAGGTGTTTTCTAATAAAGGAATGCGGAAAATAATTACAGTACTCTTTTGAGTTCGGGAAGAAGGCAATTATGTCATGGAATGCAATAAATATTATTCAACTGCACTGGTACAGTATGTGTTCAAGATGTGTACCACCAATTGTCACAAAATGTTCATAACAATTCTGAAGATTATTGAACATATTGACGAACAGAGGTTGTTGAAAAGACACAAAAATGTCGTTATCTTCCCCCGTAACTCGAGAATATTTTGTAAGTGGGTCGTCCATACTGAAAACTGATTCTTCCAACATGCCCTATGTGGTGTCCGGTTACAAGAAAGGATGCGATCTGTAAAGTGTCGTTGCAGAAGGATTAAGTGATTCCCCCTTGATGTGCGCTGTAGCTGCATCTTTCTGTATCCATTGTCATTACAGGTTTAAAATCCTGGCGGGACGAACACAGCGCAAATTCGGCAAGAATGCGGTAATAACGAGGTCTCTGAAGACTACCGGCAAACTATTTCTGGATTCTATACAGCGATGTTCGTCATAGACTGCAACGCCTGTTGAGGAAGTCATCCATGATTTTCGTCTGTGATGACAGTTCGCTGTCCTCTTTCGTTGACCTAAGACTGATCCCGTATGGCAGCGAACATTGTTCTGTTATTTGGTGTGTATGCTGACTGTTATTTAAAGTCAAGCGAACTCGGCCCACTTTGACGCCCCACTCTGTGAGGCCTCAAAAAATAATCCAGGTTAAACAACTTATTCACTGTTGTGAGAAAAATAATTGCAGAAATCAGTACAACAATGAATTCAAAGTATGTCAGACTACCATATTCAAAGAATACCTTACAACGTAGACCTTTTAGATCGTGCTCATCTTGTATAGCAAATAGGAAAGAAATGAAAAGTTTATTATTTATTTAAACTATTTACCCTCCAGGGTTGGTTTCTCTCCCGGAATCAGCAAGGAACCCCACCTTTACCGCCTCAAGGGCATTGTCCTGGAGCGTGAGACAATTAGTAGGGATACAACTGGGAAAGAGGACCAATACCTCGCCGAGGTGGCCTCACCTGCCATGCTGATCAGTGGTCTCGTGGGGGATGGATAGATTGGAAGAGATAGACAAGGAAGAGGGAAAGAAATGGTCGTAACCTAAAGTTAGGTACCATCCCGGCATTTGTATGGAGAAGAAGTGGGAACCACTTCTAGGGTGGTTGACGTGGGAATCGAACCTTCCGAGGCTCAGTGGATCCCGTTCTAATACTCGTACCGCTTTTTAAATTTCGTGGCAGAACCGGGAATCGAACCCGGGCCTCCGGGGTTGGTAGATTATCACACTAACCAACTCTTCACCCCAGAGGCGGACATAATCAATTTTAATAAAGGAAAAATAAACACGGAGAGAACAATGATCCAGTAGAGCAAATCGTTCATATTATACTAACCAGTACGGTATTCTCCAAATATTTTGGAAAAAAATACCATTTTTAGCCTTATCCCTTTGAAACCGTTACAATGTCTTCTCGTAAAATAAATGTTCACGGTGAGAAACTTATAACGCATTTCCAGTCCTATCATAGGTTTGTTGCAAATGTGCTCATTGAAATTGCTAAGATATTCCAAGAGGCATAATTCACATGATGATGATGATGATGATGATGATGCTTGTTGTTTAAAAGGGCCTAACATCGAAGGTCATCGGCCCCATAATTCATCTGCTCTGCAACTTACGACATTAGCGAATAGAAGGCACCCCCCGGTATTCCCTGTCTGTTAAAATAGGAGATTATAGGCTCTAATATCTGCAGATGATGTTCTGATCTGGGCAGAAAAAGCAGCAAAAATACAGCAGGTACTATATCTTTGGAATGGCAAGCTTAAGGAATATGGACAAAACATCAGTGAATGAAAGACTCTTAAACTGCATGACTATTAAGAGAAAAGGCAAAAATTCAAATATTTTCCTGGATGGAACTCTGTTACAATCCGTTTCTAACTTCTAATACCTTGGAATTATCACAACACAATAAACCAAGAAATACAGGACTTAGAAAGCTTCTCAATTTTTATTTTTAAGAGAGAAATCTACTCTGGTATGATAAAATACCCCAGACCATGTTTCATACCTACTTCATCCCACTTCTCACCTATGGACTCGAAATATGTATCCTATTCAACAAGGCTAATAGTAAAATCCGATCAACAGAAAATAAATTCAACAGAACAATGAACCAAAAGGCCAGGAAAGACAAGATTAGAAATTAAGCAAACAGGAAGAAGGCTGGCATCAAAATACATGTCACCGAGTTTTTACGAAGGTACAGGCTACAGTGGTTTGGTTATATTATGAGGTTGAAACCATTTGTTTTACGTCGCACCTACACAGATAAGTCTTATGGCGGCGATGGAACAAGAGAGGGCTGGGAGTGGGAAGGAAGCGGCCGTGGGAAACCACAGAAAACCATCATCAGCGCTGCCAACAGTGAGGTTCGAACGGACTTACTCCCGTATGCAAGCTCACAGCTGCGTGCCCCTAACCGCACGGCCAACTCGCCCGGTATTTTGAGGTTGGAAAGAACGAAAACAGCAAGGAATTACTTTGATAGAAACGTTAAAGGGAAGAGCCAGTAGGGAGGCCAAGGAATCGATGGTTACACATAATGAAATCGGAGGTCGGCGAGAGGAATGTCAAGTGGGAGGTCATAGAGGAAGAGAAACTATACTTTGACAGGAGGAGGTGGCGAGCGCTTGTACGCCATACCCGGGACACTCGACCTGGAAAGTGTTATTGATGAATATGATGATGATGATGATGATGATAATGATTGGAAAGGGGGTATATACGGGCTCTCAACTTAGCAACGTATGATTCTAAATATTCGAAAATCAATCAGAAATATCACCGCTTTTAGGGAGGTTACGGACAGCCTACTCCGGTTATAGCCTAATGGACGTTTCACGAACTCAAATATTTGGCTCACTAGAGCCGAAGTTCACTATAATCGAAAAGCTACTTATAGCAGAAATTAAGTCAACTAATGATACAAGAACTGATTATCTTAAAGTACTATAAAAAGTGAAGTATATCAATGTATAAACAGTAGTGTAAACAATTAGACAGGAGGGGAATTTAACACCGCTCTTTGGCTCTCATCTGCTTAGAAGCAAAGAAGGAGGAGGATAGTGGTGGAACCGCGAATGCCAATACCAATGCTGCGAATTATACCCATTAGAGAAAATTTTCGCCAAGTTTCTAATTATAACTACTTCCGCTGACCTTATAACATCACATTTAACTACTCCAACAACGATCGTACACTGGCTTGTTCTGGTGAATGTGAAGGATTGACTGCCAGGAATAAACTGGCACACGTTCAAACAGATTCTTTGGACTAGTGTTCAGCCATCTATATACTTTCCTTTCAGAAAGAGTAGTTTGGTCCGGTTGGCAGACTGTAGGAACATGGGACATGATTGCATAAGCAACAACAATAATATCAAGCTGTACTTTACTTCAAGATTTGAACTCCATTATTAAGAGCTTAGAGTTTCGTAACCGGTATCTCGTTGATAATGGAACTTCGCTGGACACAAGTCCTGATCCTCTGGAATTTGAAGCTCCCGAGATTCCGCCGATAAGTCCCCTGTGGGTGTATCGCAGAATGTCCGGCTCGCTCCTTGACAGAATGGCCTTCGTAGTGGCCTAAAATTACCAGGTCCTTCGAAATTTCGGAAATCTTCCGATTTTCAGAAAATTCCAAAAATAGGAAGTTAGGAGGAAATCTTCCGAATTATCCTCCATCCTTACGCACAGATAAAAGCAAACAGGTGGAAATACACATTGTGCTTGAATGCAGTTTTGTTATTTGTGTCATCCGCCCATAGACTGGTTTGAAGTAGCGCTCCATGCCATTCTACGGCTTAATTTCTAGAAAATATAAGTCAGAGAATTAGAGTAGGTGAAGCATTATCAGACCCTGTAATGATTAAGAAGGGGTTCCCGCATGGCGGTATTAAGGATATTTCTTCTTCTTCTTCTTCTTCTTCTTCTACCGCTTTTCCCACATCTGTGGGGTCGCGAGTGCGAACAATGTTGCGCATATGGATTTGGCCCTGTTTTACGGCCGGATGCCCTTCTTGACGCCAACCCCATATGGAGGGATGTAATCATTATTGCTTGTTTCTGTGGTGGTTGGTAGTGTAGTGTGTTGTCTGAATATGAAGAGGAAAGTGTTGGGACAAACACGAACACCCAGTCCCCAGGTCACAAGAATTAATCAGACGCTATGAAAATCCCCGACCCGGCCTGGAATCGAACCAGGGACCCTCTGAACTGAAGGCCTTAACGATGACCAGTCAGCTCAAGAGTCAGACATTTATTGGACCTCTATGTATAAATGATATGAGTAAAAATCTGGAATCACAGATGTTGTTATACTGTATAGGGTAGTAAACGAGTTACAGGTTGAGAGCGGCTGAAGGGCCCTAGACAATGTAGTGAGATGGACAGCAGGTAATGGTATGAATGTAAATGGAATGAAAAGTCAAGTTGTAACTTTCACCAAGAGAAAATGTCCTCTCAGTCCTAATTATTGTGTTGATGAGAATGATGGTACCTCTCGGGGAACAATGTAAGTACGTAGGAGTTAATATCAGGAATGTTTGCCATTGATCCTTTCACGGCCCGTACTTATAGACATGATACTGTATCGGCTTTTGGGCTTAAACCACAAAGTTCATTGTTTTGGGTGATGCCATGGTGCCGAAATTTCGTCCCCGAGGACTTAATAAATCTACCGACGACCGGCTCGTTGGCTGAATGGTCAGCGTTGAAGCCTTCTGTTCAGAGGATCCCAAGTTCGATTCCCGGGTAGTCGGGTATTTTAGCCTCATCTGATTAATTCCCCTGACACGGGGACTGGGAGTTTGTGTTGGTTCGACTACGCTCGTCCTCAAACACATATAACACGACATAGTGTCAACTATAATTGAAATACGCAATATTGAGTAGACTATAATCCTACATATACGGTTAGTACCGAGAAGGGAATCCGGCCGTAAATCAAGGCCAAGTCTGCATGTGCGACACAATTTGCACTGCGAACCCCCAAGGTGTGGGAAAAACGGTAGGTGAAGAAGAACGGAGAAGCAGAAGAAGAACTTGATAAGTCTACCGAGAGAGGGCCGATATATTTGATCACCTTCAAATACCAGCCGGCTGATCCGGGATCGAACCCGCCAATTTGGGCTCCGAAGGACAGCGCTGTACCATCTGAGTGATTCGTCCTGACAGAGGGGCGGTTGTCTAATTCTACTTCCTTTTAAAACACCCCATACATTTACACGGTTTCATATGGATGTGAAAAGAAAAATGCATTTCTTGATTGCAGTGCACCGACACACCAGTTGAAGACAGGGCTGAAATGGTCATTGAGAATCTTAGACAATTGTTGACTCTAGTGTGGCGCGTTCTGGACAGTGTGGCGCCCTGCTAACTGATCTGTCGCCAGTAACGTGAGTGTCTTACCACTTCGAAGACAAATCCAGACAGCAGTGCCACTAGACAGCGCCAAGACAACACCTCACCTCACCGGCGGGTAGAAAAAAAGTCCCAGTCACACTTCTTCATGTAAAGTAATTTTGATTAATGAATTAATACAAATAATACACTTGCCGATTTTCAAGTCACAATATATTTATTTATTTTTTTAATTTATTTATTTATTTATTTATTGATTTATTGATTGATTGATTTATTTATTTATTTATTTATTTATTTATTTATTTTGGACATATATTTGTGGCAAAGTAATGGCTCACGACCTTTTCTTAAACTTAACCACTTTTAGCAATAACATTTAAAACTGCAAGACACAGTAATTCTAAAAAAATTTACTGGGGAAAAATAAGAAATACATAAAAACTATTTTTATTTATTTAATCTGTTTATCCTCCTGGGTTGGTTTTTGCCCCGGACACTGTGAGGGATCCCGCCTCTACCGCCACAAGAGCAGTATCCTGCAGCGTGAGACATTTGGTCATGGATACAACTGGCCAGAAGAACCAGTGCCTCGCCCAGACGTCCTCACCCGCCAAGCTGTCTTATGGGGGGGTGGGAAGATTGGAAGGGATAGACAAGGAAGAGATAAGGAATCGGTCGTGGCCTTGAGTTAGGTCGCATGCCCTGAGAAGAAGTGGGAAACCACGGAAAACCACTTCGAGGATGGCTGAGATGGGAATAGAACTTTCCTCTACTCAGTTGACCTCCCGATGTTGAATGAACCCTGTTCCTGTCCTCGTACCACGTTTCACATATCGTGGCAGAGCCGGGAATCGAACCCGGGCCTCCGGGGGTTGCAGCTAATCACACTAACCACTACATCACAGAGCCCCTCCCTGTCCCATCGTCGCCATAAGACCTATCTGTGTCGGTGCGACGTAAAGCAAGTAGCAAACAAAAAAAAACAAAAAGATACAAGATAAATACAATTAAAATTAAATGCTTAATACTGTACGCGCATGATGTTCGGAAAGAACGTGAACCGGTCATAGGCTATGGGCGTTAGAAGGCTTGTCATGCAGATACTTATCTGAAAAAAAAATAATTCGATGTCCCTCGCCACTGTCATTTTATCAGCTGCTGAAGTTAGCTAACCAGTTCACTTCGCGCGCAAATTCAAATGAGCCTTGCAAGGCGGTGTTGCTAAACCTGCATGTGGCTTGAGAGACATGCCGAGAAATTAGCATCAGGCACAAACATGCCGTGGGCTTTGGCCGGTCTCATCGCGAGAGCGGTGTTCAAAGCCCTCCCCTGTTTCTTCGCTTGGCGCTCTCAAGCCGGTCACGTGCACATTTAGCAACACCGCTTTCCAAAGCCCATTTGAATTTGCGCGCGAAGCTATCTGATCGGCTAACGTCAGCAGCGGATTTAATAACAGAAGATATCGAATTATTGCTTTCAAATGATTTATCAGTCAGAACTTTAACGCTCATGCAGCCCGTTCACGTCGTTTCTGACCGTCCTGCATAAAGTTATCTAAATACCTCCACGAACGTTCAAGTGAAATTAATTTATACTGATGATGTGATATTCAAAACAAAAATGTTTTGTTTGTTTTTGTTAAAGTGGAAGCTATTTTCCTTTTAGCTCAACTTACATAATATGTAATATGTCAAAACTAATGCAACAATAATACATACTAGAAAATAGGAAACAATTAATTACTAGCCTAACAGGACAACATGTTTCCTTCAAGAAGAATAGATCGGATACCATAAAATCACCCTTTTTCCTCTTTTGGAAAGTGTGAATCTTATGCACAAGTGTAAAAACATTTGTGTTAAAATTATGGCCCCTGCGGATATTGCCCGCACGGCAAGAACAAAAAGTCGTTCAGTTGCTGTATACTGCGCTGAGTTGACAAGCCTGCTAAGTGCATTGTGACGTCGTTCGAACTGCGCCATATTGGATGTCTGACCTATCTTTCGCGGGAAGGGTACTAGAGCTTTACCAAATAAAAACGCTGTTTAGTAGGAATTGTTGTTCAGCTGGGGTTTGATAAAGTGGAAGCTATTTTCCTTTTAGCTCAACTTACATAATATGTAATCTGTCAAAACTAATGCAACAATAATACATACTAGAAAATAGGAAACAATTAATTACTAGCCTAACAGGACAACATGTTTCCTTCAAGAAGAATAGATCGGATACCATAAAATCACCCTTTTTCCTCTTTTGGAAAGTGTGAATCTTATGCACAAGTGTAAAAACATTTGTGTTAAAATTATGGCCCCTGCGGATATTGCCCGCACGGCAAGAACAAAAAGTCGTTCAGTTGCTGTATACTGCGCTGAGTTGACAAGCCTGCTAAGTGCATTGTGACGTCGTCCGAACTGCGCCATATTGGATGTCTGACCTATCTTTCGCGGGAAGGATACTAGAGCTTTACCAAATAAAAACGCTGTTTAGTAGGAATTGTTGTTCAGCTGGGGTTTGCAAATGGTAATCGACAGAACTACGTTAATATTTGCTAGTTTATTCTAAGTTCTTTCCTTATGGAATTTTCATGACTTGATGGCACTGACTTGATGGTGAGCTTCTTCATCTTCAGGCCTCGGGTTGTCTGATTCCCGGTCAAATCTTGAGCGGCTAATTCACTTGAGGGTATTTTTTCAACACATAGGCTTAACTTACACCACACCATCATCATCATCATATTGTAGAGGTAAAGCCTTGTCGCCGCAGTCATAGATGTCTATCTTGAGCTAGTCTCTTCAACTCAGTGTGATACAGTTGTATCGAGTTTGAAAGCCTCCTCCAATTGCATTTTCATTGTGGCGTAGCTGCCCTTGAAATCTGTGCCCTATTATAATTTATTCCCAACCCGTCTTTTCCACAATAATTTTTTCTAAGTAATTCTATGTCTTATTTAATTCATATATTCCCGGGGCCTAGCGCTCACTACTAAGCTCTTATTCTTAAGGCATGCTCCGTTTTTGCCGTGTGCTGCTATCTTCTTCCGGTTGTCTGTCTACGAGGCTCCGGCTCCGACCAATCAGAGCCCCTAGCCATTTTGTTCGTCTGCTTTCTTCTGGAGTGAAGAGATATCCGCCATCAGTAGGGATGGGTCCAGTTAGTTCATTTGCTGGAACTAGTTCATGGCCTTGAGTCGTTCAAATGAACTAGTTCAAATGAACGAGGTAGTTCATGAAGTGATGTCATAGAAACAGCCCTCGCGGCACTTAGTTCAAATGAACGAGTTAGTTTATTATGAGTACGAACAGAAAACAGCTACACAATGCCGCCGCCAGTCTGCCTAAGTTAAGAAATGGTATCTACGGGAGACGGCGAGACAGTAGAACTCTCTAATTTTGTATAACTCCTTTTCCCTCAGTTGAAAAGTGTGAGAGATGTGCTGTCATGTGACCATTAACACGACACGCCATTCGCCATTTATGTGAGAGCTTATTTTGTCGTTCAAATGAACGAGGTAGTTCATTTGTGCTGTCTGCATGCAAACAGCTCTTGCGGCACTTCGTTCAATGAACGAAGTCGTTCAAATGAACGAGGTAGTTTATTTGTGCCGTCTTCATGGAAAGAGCTCTCGCGGCTCTTCGTTCAATGAACGTTCAATGAACGAAGTCGTGCAAATGAACGAAGTAGTTTACTATGAGCATCTTAGCAACAGCATAGTGGTGCGAGCAGGTACGTATATTTTACGATAGATGGTGCTTGCTTGGGTCTCCCGTTGTCCCTTAATGTGAACGACAAACCATATAGTCTTCGACCGCACCCCACCTCTTACGCTATTTAAAGCTCGGCGGTTCGAGGGGCGTATGAATCAGCTGTTTGGGATTGAGGGAGAAGAAGCCATTTACCGGTTTTATCCACGGGAAAACATTTCTCTAAGATGACAATTGTCCTTTTTAGCTGTTAAAGAGCTGTTAATAAGGAATGTTCCTGAATAACTAACTAATGTTACAATGCTAGATATAAGTCTTTTCAAGTGTTTACTCTATAAAACCAGTGTTCTTCCTTATGCCTGACACTACACTCATCAGACGGGCTTGGTACCCGTTGCCGGACCGGATTTCAGTCCAACATATGGACCACGGCTAATTCATCTTACTATGAGGGTTTTCTCTCACCCTCAGATCTTTTTCTAGTTACCCTTTGGAGAGAGTCACATATGTTTAGTGAATTCTGTATCTACCAAATAATCATTTGTGTGAGTATGGAGTAAATCGCACTAAGGCGTCCTGCTAGCTTCGAGTGAAAATGTAAGTCCCATTTTATGCAACTGAACTTGGTCTTAGTGACTGCAATTATTATTTTGGAATGAGATACTTCTCCGGAATTTACGTGTGTTTTATGGCATCAAAATTCTTCGGTCGTCCAGTCTCAGCATTTTCCTTTAATTGGTTGAACCCTGTATCACTTTCGGGTTTCGGATGTAAACCTCAATTATATAGATAGATAGATAGATAGATACTTACTGAACCTGTACGTAAGTGTACGAATGGTTTTAAGGTTACCTTCGTTTTAGGTGAAATGAAAAATTATTGTTATTATTATTATTATTATTGTTGTGGTTATTAATTTTTCAAAAAATAAATTTCAATATTCCTTAATGCAATTTAATGTTATCTCTCCTATGGAAGGTATTTAGGGCCACGTGAGTTTCACCAAGAGGTCAGATATTCGTTTCGGTTTCCTTTCGGGATTCTAACTTTTGCTCCCTTTGCTTATTATTATTATTATTATTATTATTATTATTATTATTATTATTATTATTATTATTATTATTATTATTATTATTAAATCATTTCTAGTATCTTGTGTTCTCGCGTAACGACCATTGTTGTTGCTTGTTTTCGATTGGTCGTTGCCTGCGTTCTTAGCTTGTGTTCGTTGCCATGACATTTTTGTTGTTGGTGGTGATGATTATTGTTTTCTGTTGTTGAACGTGTGGTATTGGAGTTGAAGGGTACCATTTGTGGCTATACTCCTGGTTCTCGTGGAATTTTGGTCAGGTTGTCTGAGCGTTTGCGTTCCCTCATCTTATTTTGTCTTTCTTTTTGGTATTTGATTTCGCTGTCTTGATGACAGTCTATGTATTTCGGTTTACGCTGATGTGTGTTTACGGTATTTGATTTCCTTGGGGAAACTCCGTGGATTACATCATTCTGAGAAGTGTCCTAATGGAATATTTCAGGGAATAAGGGGAGATCACTATCAAAGGGTAGGAAGGGTCCACCTATTCAATACTCTTAGATTGTATATTGTCTTATAAAACTGGGACTTTCTACCCTTTGATAGTGATCAATTGTCAATACGGACCATAATGAAATTCATAACTTATGAATAAGGGGAGATCTCATTCACCTTCCAAATTAAATTAATAATATCTCGGAGATTATTTGGTTATTTATCGTTTCCTTTTAGGTTGGTCAACTAAAGTTAAGGTTTATTGTACCTCCAATGGATTTAATTTAATAGGAATATTTGTTTAATTTACTTGAAAGACCCCTTTCCTATGTTAAACCTTTCATTTAATTTTGTTTTTCTGAATTAAAAAATATTCTTAGCTATAAAGTAAACCGTGTTCTTCTTTCTTGTAGTATAAGCACTTTGATACTCTGAGCAGGCTTCCTTTTAGTATCCTCGGGTTCTTGATGACACACTACGCCTGTTAAAGGTAAGTCTCTCGATTTTTTTTTTCTTGTGGCGTGTAAAAGTGTCTGTCTCTTGCGCTTCCTGATTTATGTTGTTTTGGAACTAGCTCATTTGTTGTAACAGCTGGTTCAAAGTATAGACTGCCGTTAGCATAGTTGTGGTTTTGACTGCGTTAACGGGTCAACTGTAGGTCTTGCAGTTCGTTCTCTGAAGCAGGTTTTTGAAATAAGACACCCCGGATCGTCCTCTTCATCTTTTCTCTACAATTCTTCCTTCATTGATATTACAAAGGAACTCTTCCTGTCGCAGAATGTGACCAATAAATTGTATTTTCCGTTTTTTTTTTTTCAATTTCAGTTACCAGATTGTGTTTCTCCTCTCTTTCTTCGGCATCGCTCTTCATTTCATTCCAACTTATTCTCTGCATTCTTCTCCAGATTCACATTTCTCCTGCTCTCCTAATGTCCAGCTTTCGCAACCGTACGGAAGCACGGTCCATAGAAAGGTTTTTCCGAGTTTGAATACATACATGTTTATTGGTCAGCAGATGCTTTTTTATCTTGGAAGGCTCTCTTTCCCTTCGCTATCACTTTTGTAACTTCTGATATCCTCCGATCTTTACTCGTGATTAGGGTTCCTAAGTAGTAAAACTGTTTCAGTTGTTCAATTTTTTTTTTTTTTTTTGGTAGTTGCTTTACGTCGCACCGACACAGATAGGTCTTATGGCGACGATGAGACAGGAAAGGGCTAGGAGTGGGAAGGAAGCGGCCGTGGCCTTAATTAAGGTACAGCCCCAGCATTTGCCTGGTGTGAAAATGGGAAACCACGGAAAACCATTTTCAGGGCTGCCGATAGTGGAATTCGAACCTACTATCTCCCGAATACTGGATACTGGCCGCACTTAAGCGACTGCAACTATCGAGCTCGGTTGTTCAATTTTATCAGGGCCAATTGTGATGTGTGTTTTAGGCGTTTCCTTGGATTTATATATTGTCATGGTTTTCGTTTTCCTTGCATTAATTTTGAGGTTCCATTTGCGTAAAAATTCTGCTAGTACAGTATGTTGATCATACTTTTGCCTGTTTCTGCTAGTATGGAAATATCATCAACAAATCTTATAGAATGTTCTTGTTTACCATGAATTTTTATCCCAGCTGTTTTCTCCTTCATGACCGTGATGACTTCTACGATGAACATATTGAAGAGATAAGGAGAGAGTGGACATCCTTGCCTAACTCCTCTTCCTATTTTGGCATTTTTCTTTGTGTCATTGATTTCAAAATCAGTGTTCTGATTTCTGTATAAATTTTGTATGAGGCGTATATCCTTCGAATCAATTCCTGCCAGATACTACACATTTTTTATTTTATTTTTTGCTATTTTTTAACGTTTCACTGACACATGGAAGGTTTTCGGTGACGGAAGGACGGAAAGGGGCTAGAATTGGGGAGGTGGTGGCCGTGGCCTTAATTAAGGCTCAGTCTCAGCATTTGCCTGGTGTGACAATGGGAAACCACGGAAAGCCATCTGCAGGGCTGCCGACGGTGGGATTCAGACCGAATGCAAGCTCACAGCTGTGCGACCCTAACCGCACGGCCAACCCGATCGGTGACCCTACAGCATTCTCCACGGCAGAGGCTGTCCACCATCATCGTAGCGTGTAAACTACAATCCTCACACAACATACACGGTATCTTCTGCCTGTCGCAAGAGGCTGTAGAAATTAAGACCAGTGTGATTCGGAAATAAAACACCTTGTGTACAAACGTGACATTGATTTGAAACTTGTTGGTGTGTCGTGAAATATTAGCGATGCTGCTTTATGGGTGTTGAAGGATGGACACCAAAGGCTTCATCAGGTCTTTGAAATGTCGATGCACCGCAGAACGTTCAAGATCTGAAAGGCAGATCGCGTCACCAGCGAAGAAGATCTCCGTCGACTTACTTTTCTTTGTACTGTGACTTTTAGAAAGAAATATAGCTGCTCGTTTCTTATAATTTGCCTTAGATAGGTCTCTTCAAGCTTCTTCACTGTTAATTTTAAAGAACGTCATCAGTTTAGGTTGACAGTTAACTCCGTGAGGAAACTCCTTATTTGCGTTGTGATCGGCCCACGAGTTCTGAAGATCCGCCTATACACCCAATGAGTTGATCTTCTTCTCTGTAGCTTCAGAAAGAGTCACGTTTGGACGCTATATTATAAAGTAATTGAGAAGACATAGCACGTTACTAACCTCTTCTTCAGGCTCAACCAGGCTCAGGTCGTGGCGGTATAGTAGGTTCTCTCAAATCTACGTCGGATTTCGAGTGCGTGTTCCCAGTCTTTATGGTGGAATTTAGAAAGGTATAGCCTACATAGTGACTCCCTCTATCAGTTAGTTGTTTACTGTAAGAAAACGTCGAGGCGTAGGCATCTTCCTTATAGTCCGGCGCTCTGGCTGAGTAATCAACGTAGCCTACTGGTCTTAAGTTGAGAGGGTCCCGGGTTCGAGTCCCGGCGGGGCTGCAGATTTCAATTGCATTTGATTAATTCTTCTAGCTCTGGGTCTGGCTTTTTGTGTTCGTCTCAAGACATATCTTCATTTACACACAACACATCACACTACAAACCATCACAGAAACATGCAATTCTGAATACAATAGGGTTGGTATTAGGAAGGGCATCCGGTCGTAAAATTAGGCTAAATATATTCAAACTTTCTACCTGAGGTAATTGAGAAGAGATCAGGAAGAAGATAGATGTCTTACATTTGATCACATATAACGCCAAGCAGTACGGTACTTCTACCGACAAGCAGCGAACTTGAATGCATGCTGATAAGGACGGTTACCGCTGGCGATTAGAAAACCTCCATTCGCCCTCGTAAGTCTTAAAGGGGCAACGATGCCATAGAAGCAATGATAACTACTTATCCGTGCAACTGCACATATAATAAATTGAATAGCTGCCACCCCCGGAGGCCCAGGATCGATTCCCGGCTCTGCCACGAAATTTGAAACGTGGTACGAGGGCTGGAACGGGGTCCACTCAGCCTCGGGAGGTCAACTGAGTAGAGGGGCTTTGATTCCCACCTCAGCCATCCTGGAAGTAGTTTTCCGTGGTTTCTCACTTCTCCTCCAGGAAAATGCCAGGATGGTACCTAACTTAAGGCCACGGCCGCTTTCTCCCTCTTCCTTGTTTATCCCTTCGAATCTTCCCAACCCCCACAAGGCTCCTGTTCATCATAGCAGATGAGGCCACCTGGGCGAGGTACTGGTCTTCCTCCCGAGTTGTATCCCCCAACCCAAAGTCTTCCGCTGTAGAACACTGTCCTTGAGACGGTAGATGTGGGATCACTCGCCGAGTCCGAGGGAAAAACCAACCGTGAGCGGTAAACAGATCAAAACATAAATAAATAAATAAATAAATAAATAAATAAATAAATAAATAAATAAATAAATAAATAAATAAATAAATAAATAAATAAATAAATAAATAAATAAATAAATAAGTAAATAAATAAATAAATAATAATGTGTTTTATTTTATGAAATACTTTCCCTCGCGTAGAGACTACCTTACGGAACAGTACACTTTTACATTAATTTTTAGAAGAGAAATAGATGCAGTTGAGTAATATAGATGGTAACCTAATTTTAACAATACTTTCTTAGAATTATAAGTGAACCCCTTAAGGCCATGACGGTAATATTTCCCCTAACGTTGTAACTGGCAGAGACATCTGTTTCCAAAAATTGGCGGCAAAAATGGCGAATGGCATCCGGGCATTCTAGTAGACAGCCTATAGGTGTCCTGCATATCAGTGAGGATAGAGCTCACCCTAAGATGAATTCTAAATGTTGAAGACATTATAAACACCCAGCCCCAAGCCAGACGAGTGAACCAATTAAGGTTAAAATCCCCGACCTGGCCGGGTATCGAACCCGGAATCCCCTGCACCAAACGCCAGCGCGCTAACCATTTCGCCATTAAGCCAAACATGAGATGGATATTATAATATGATATGACAAATTATGATACGATATGATACTTAGATTACTTGATGTTGCAAAACGTAGTTGTTATTAGGCGTGTTTGGAACAAAGGTCATTGTTGAAGGACGCAACTGCTGTAATGCATAATTATATACATTTCAAATAAAGAACACGGTTTTCACGATACCGTAATTCATAAAACAGAAACACTTTAGTAGATATGGCGATGATCCCCTAACCTTGACCAGTAGCCGCACCCTGCACGTTACCGATGTCATTGAAAAAGCTTTAGTTTTTGCCATTATTATTCTCACAAAATAAAACAAATATTGTTCGCAGACTGAACATGGTATCATCTGGCATCCTGGAATCACAGGCGTGGCTAATGTAGTGACACATTACTTTATTGCGTCAAAGCCCAGCTGACGCTGTAACGTGACCCAGTGTGGGGGGCAGGCCATTATACATATCGAGTGCGAATGTGTCAACCACCTACCCCCACGCTCTCAGCTATGTAAATATTGGAACATGGTACATGTTGGCCCCAAGTTGAGGCCGTTCCTTTAGTAAACTCAGCGAGTTATGTCCCAGCTGTGACGGTTCTCTGCAACTTATTACAGTAAACAGTCCTTGGTGCCGTGCTAACGAGTATTAAGCATATGGATATGTTACACCGCAATTAACGAATGATTTTTCATCTTTATCTAACCCCCCACTCTACTATCATATAGAGAGGAGTAGGATTTCTATGATATAATGTCCTATTCTCTTTTTTACAGGGAGCCTCCGTGGCTCAGGCGGCAGCGCACCGGCCCCTCACCGCTGGGTTCCGTGGTTCAAATCCCGGTCACTCTATGTGCGATTTGTGCTGGACAAAGCGGTGTGGGGACAGGTTTTTCTGGGGGTATTCCGGTTTCCCCTGTCCTCTTTCATTCCAGCAATACTCTCCAATATCGTTTCATCTGTCAGTCATTAATCACTGCTTCAGAGGAGTGCGACAGGCCTCGGCAGCCGGCACAATTCATATCCTCTTCGCTACATGGGGTTTTAGTCATTTCATTCCAGACCCGGTGGAATGACTGGAAACAGGCTGAATATTTTCATTTTTTCTCTTTTTACAAGCAGTCCCTGCGATATAGGATTAGCGAGCCTGCCTTACCGTGAAGCTCCATGTTCGATTGCCGGGCAGGTCAGGAATTTTTATCTGGCTCGTTCGAGGTCCACTTAGCCTACGTCAGAACAATAATTGGGGTGTCATAGCGTCCCCGGTGTAGAACACCAAGAGACGGCCGAGAGGATTCGTTGCAATGACTACCCGTCACTTCGTAACCTGCAGGTCTTATAACTGAGCAGTGCTTGCTTTGTTGGCCAAGATACATTAGATTTGTTCGTTTGTTTGTATTGTATTACTTTACAAACTGGTTAAGTCAAAACACATTCCAATCTCCCGAACACGATGGCCAGATCAATTTTACTACATTTTATAATTAAGTCATACTCGACTGAAAATTATACTTTCTTCTTCTTCTTCCGCTTTTCCCACACTTGTGGGTGTCGGGAGCCAACTTTGTCACAAATGTGAATTCGGTCCTGTTTTACAGCCGGATGTCCTTCCTGACGCCAACCCTACATGGAGGAACTATTGCGTGTTTATGCGGTGTTTGATAGTATAGTGTGTTTCTGAATATGAAGAGGAAAGTGTTTAAACAAACACAATCATCCAGTCCCCGAGACAGAATAATTAATCAGACGTGATTAAAACCCCGACCCAGCCAGGGATCGCATCTGCGACCACTTGAATCAATATCCTCAACGCTGACCATTCAGCTAAGGAGTCCGACTGAAAATGATAGGACCTACTGTACAAGTATTTAATTATGTTTGATCATATGACAATTGTAGCCGTTTTTGAGGCAATATTTACATGTTTTGTACCGATAACGTCAAGTGACTTTGTTTCTGTCCGCCTCTGTTGTGTAGTGGTTAGCGTGATTAGCTGCCACCCCCGGAGGCCCCGGTTCGATTCCCGGCTCTGCCACGAAATTTGAACAGTGGTATGAGGGCTGGAACGGGGTCCACTCAGTCTCAGGAGGTCAACTGAGTAGAGGTGGGTTCGATTCCCACCTCAGCCATTCTGAGAGTGGTTTTCCGTGGTTTCCCACTTCTCCTCCAGGCGAATGCCGGGATGGTACCTAACATAAGGCCACGGCCACTTCCTTCCCTCTTTCTTGCCTATCCCTTCCAATCTTCCCATCCCTCCACAAGGCCCCTGTTCAGCATAGCAGGTGAGGCCGCCTGGGCGAGGTACTGGTCATTCTCCCCAGTTGTATCCCCGACCAAGAGTCTGAAGCTCCAGGACACTGCCCTTGAGGCGGTAGAGGTGGGATCTCTCGCTGTGTCCGAGGGAAAAGCCGACCCTGGAGGGTAAACAGATGATGATGATGATGATGATGATGATGACTTTGTGTTGCGTTGTTTTGTGCTTCTTTCCCTCTGACATATTTTGTGATTAAATGACGTTTGAAGGTAAGCTGTAAGTTGTCAAAATAAAAATGACAAATTAATATTTAGAATGTGGCCAGTTTGATGCTTTAGCAAATATTGGACTTGGACTGAATTTCTTTAACGTCATATTTTTCTAGTTGACATAAATATGTTTTATAGCTGGAGGTCATTCGAAATAGTGTATGTAACAAAATGTGTGATGGGGTGTTACCTAGCAACAGTACCTTGAGAGCTGCACAGGTCACTGATCTGTATGTCATGGCCATTCAAAAATACTTCACATCACAGCCATCTCGTTGCTAGGGAACATCGCGTCACACACTTTATTGTAAAACATCTTCTTAATAACCTGTTTACCGTCCAGGGTTTGCTTTTCCCTCGGACTCAACGAGGGATCCCACCGCTACCGCCTCAAGGGCAGTGTCCTGGAGCTTCAAACTCTGGGTCGGGGGATACAACTGGGCCCAGGCGGCCGCACCTGCTATGCTGCTATGCCTTGCGGTAAGATGGGAAGATTGAAAGGGGTAGACAAAGAAGAGGGAAGGAGGTGGCCGTCGCCTTAAGTTAGGTACCATCCCGCAATTTGCCTGGAGGAGAAGTGGGAAACCACGGAAAACCACTTCCAGGATGGTTGAGGTGGAAATCGAACCCACCACTACTCAGTTGACCTCTGGAGGCCGAGTGGACCCCGTTCCAACCCTCGTACCACTTTTCAAATTTCGTGGCAGAGCCGGGAATCGAACCCGGGCCTCCGGGGGTGGCAGCTGATCACACTAACCACTACACCACAGAGGCGGACTATAATAAACATACATAATAATTATCACTCTTAAGCACCGACTACGGACAAAGTCACTGTGAATAGCACCTGAAACATAATGCTGGACTCATTTGACTAAATAATAGGTACCCAATCTACTCGTAGGAAATGGTTGCAACTATCTGGTCTTAAGAGAGACATGATTCTTTAGTTTACTGTGGTGTTTGCAACGAGGTAAATCTGTCTGGACATTTCGAATTCAGAACTTGTATCACACAGTATCAGTTTCGAAGCGATAGCGTAGATTATTCCATTAGTACAGAGATACGAGACCTGCTCTTCGTCGCCTGGAGTGGCTGCATGGTACTAATCGCAGCCAACATGTGAGTTTTCCAACGGATTCAAAGTTCCAATCTAGATATGAGCTTATCATTTTTAATTTTATGCTCCTAAGGCTTTCGTAGTTAAGTTTTAACTTCCTGAAGTCTCAAAAGTCACTTTTCTCCTTTAGAAAGAAAGCATACATCAGAAAGGAATAATAACATGCAACTTTTATATGGCAAGCGGCTACAAAGAATGAAGCGCACTGCACTTATTGTCAGCATTATGACACACCCATTCAACCAAGCAACTGCGCACGTTCGACTTGAAGAACGACTGGACTTCATACGTAGGGCACATGATACAGCACATCAGGTTCCACCACGAACGTTGTAGCAAGCAAAAATGACTTACCTCTACCGTACTCATTGTCAGATATGCATTAACGAAGGAGGTGGTCGTTTTTAACATTTCCTTTATTAATCAAATTACCTTGCACAAGCCCATTGCACCTCTGTCTGTAATAGCTTATTTTACTTTAAATAGATCTTTTAATTAAGATCTACCTGTGACGTACCCACTCTGCCTATAGATGTGTGAAAAAATTGTGACGTGTCGGGTCACCTTAATGTTAATATAAATAAGTAATATATCATTGTTTCTCCATAAACAATATCCCATGGGCGCCAGCCTTCAAGCTTATGGCTTGAAAACAATAGTTGATAATTAATAATAATAATAATAATAATAATAATAATAATAATACGTAATGAGACCCGAAAAACTCCCAGTGGTCGGGTGACGGAACACTAACCTTTAAGTACACCAACTTGGAATTTAAGGATCATTAATAATAATTTCAGAAAATACAAATTAAAACAGCTATTTATTAGGATGAAAAACGTGACGTAACGGCGTATTAACGAAATCTGAACTTACGAAAAAAAATGAATGAAATAAACTGTAAGAAAATCAACTGTTGCGCGAAGACTTGCATTAATTTGTGCCATTAGCTCACCATTTGTAGACTCTCTTATGTAGAAGCTGATGATTGATGGATCTCTCGTACAGGCGGCGTCATCTTTTGTGGATTCCAGTCCTACTTCTGCTTTGTGCATAGTACACTACTGTAGCTGTACTATGGCTTTTCTGCCTTTAACACTTCCTACTGTACCCCTTACATAAAGTCGTAATGAGTCCTAATTTTAAAAGCAAAACCACCATGGGTTATGTTCATGGAGAGAATACACTTGTATTCTTCCGTATTACGGAACAGTAGCGTAACTAAATTCATAACAAAAGCTCTCCTGCTCTATACTAGTCAAAACCGGTCCTCCGTTGACCTTACCTCTCGTCATTGTGATAACAGGTCCCAATGAGAGTAACTTTTGAGTAGTATACTACTCAGATGCGAAGAGAACTAAGTTAAGATCTTCTCCGATGTGCAGACGTAGAATCGTCGTAAGAATATCTTCCAAGAGTACGAGTACGAATACGTGTGTGAATGTGAATGTCCTCTCCAGCTCTTGTCGTCGAGTATATAGGCTTCAAAATCTCCCTCCACCAACCATATCACATAGTCCAGTAAGATTCGAGGTCTCATCCCTTCTCCTATGTATTGCTGTGAATCCATCATCTTGCTTCATTACGTCCATTCACATAGGCTGAACTTTCCTGCGGAATAGTCCAAGACTCGGAGCCCTACTTGGCGATAGGAAACACCAAAGCTTCAATCAGCGGCCTCTTTCTTTACTTGGTAATTTGATGATCATTCCATATATTTTCGTTAAGCCAAACAGACCATTCTTTTGATTTCGCCTTTACAATTTCCTTTACTAGAAATGAGAACTCCTAGGTAGACCATTTCTTCGTTGAGATCTATATACTGCATATTTAATACCATAATTTTGTCATGTTTGACTCTTAGTAAACAATGATGTTAATGTACTATTTTTAAACATGGTATCTATTTAAATGAATATATCACGACATAGGCCATAAGCTGGGAGCGACGAGGTAATGCAACCTCCCTGTCCTCAACCGACAAGTAACACTTGGTTAGGCTTAATTTCAGGCTTGTTTCTTCACTGAACCTTTTAGTGCGCTGCTGAAGTTTTGTCAGTTTCTTCCGTCCAAGCCAGGAGCGTAGTATCGTCGTAGTTATCGTGGAATTATAAACTATGGAAAGTGATGTATAATGTGAGCCGGTTGGTGAGCCGGGGCCTTGTAGACAGAGGTTTCTGGAATACATGCCACTATCGAGAATTAATGAGTATACGCAAAGAACTACTTCGTTTGGAAAACAATCATACAGTTCCTTCCCGGTATTTTATGCATTTAACATATTACTTTCTTCCTTTTAACCTCCAGGATTGGTTTTCCCCTCGGACTCGCCCAAGGATCCCACCTCTACTGCCTAAATGGCAGTGTCCTGGAGTGAGAGACTTTTGGGTCGGGGATACAACTGAGGAGGACCAGAACCTCGCCCAGGCTGCCTCACGTGTTATGCTGAACAGGGGAATTGCAGGGGAATGGGAATGTCGGAAGGGATCGACAAGGAAAAGGGAAGGAAGCGGCCGTGGCCTTAACTCAGGTACCCTACCGGCATTTACCTGGAAGAGAGGTGGGAAACCACGGAAAACCACTTCGAGGATGGCTGAGATGGGAATCGAACCCAACTCTTCTCAGTTGACCTCCCGAGGCAGAGTGGACCCCGTTCCAGTCCTCGTACCACTTTTCAAATTTCGTGGTAGAGCCAGGAATCGAACCCGGGCCTCCGGGGTTGGTAGTTAATCGTAATCACACTAACCACTACACCACAGAGGCGGACATTTAATGTATTACAATATGTGTTATCCTTGTATAGTTTTTAAAATCGTGCTCATAAATATTGGTAAGTTAATTATATACGACCTTTTGCTACTTTTAGCAGTATCCATTATCGACAGAGGCTGTTAAGTTATTCCGCGGCATATTGCAGCAAGTGCCAGTTTGAGCTCCTGTTCCACAAAATATGACGGTGATACCGCGTGACAGGGTTTGTCCAAGTCAGAGACACGTGCATTAAGAAAGTATTGGCTGGGTAGGCGTTAGATTGTCATTCAACAATCGAGTGATTGAGTGACACCTACAAGAGTATTCCCTCATGATATACCGCAGTAGAACTCACTCAGATTTACAGATAACGAGAATATGTTCAATATTTGTGTTTTATTTAGATGTCGATCACTATAAATACTATTCCGTGTGAATCATATTTTGACATGAAATGGATAAAGAAATTAATGTCAGCACCGCTGTAATTTGTTCCGCTCTGGACAGAGGCGGCAAAATACTCCCACATATTTTCTGTTTGTCATAAAAGATTGCCAAAGGGAAACTAGTGGACGTGGGTTGGTCCACGATTTCCCTGGATGAATCCGACATTGCATCAACGTAGTCGAACTACTAATGGCGAGGTAAAAATGGTCTGCCGCTTCCAATGGAACTGTAATTCGAATTCAAAATTAACCTATTTCCTCGAGTCACATTCCGCGCGGAGCACACGTAAAACCCTCGCCCAATTTGAAATGGTTCGTTACGAATTCGTGAGATATAAAATGTAAAATGCACCTGTAAGTAGAATATTTGTATTTGCAAAATAATTACCTTTTTACAGTCGTATTTACATAAATTATTAAGTAATAACTGACGTAGTATAGTTTCTGTGTATAGAAAATGAAGTGAAATGTATTTATCACTCTAGATCCCGCCATACATCCCACTTTGGTTTATTCTAAGGATATTTACGTATAAGTTAACAAGCTGCTCCCTGCTTTGTAATATGCATTTGAAAATAATATGGGAAAAACAGTTTTAACCGAATAGTGGAAATGTCGAATAAGAAAGCGGAAACAAATTGCTTTTATTGTAAAATAATTTCATGTGGCTATTTCTAGACGAGTGCTGCCCTTGTAAGGCAGCACTGCGATAAGGGTGGGCGGCATCTACCATCTGTAGGTAACTGCGTGTTATTGTGGTAGAGAATAGTGTTACGTCTGGTGTGTGAGTTGCAGGGATGTTGGGGACAGCACAAACACCCAGCCTCTGAGCCATTGGAAATAACCAATGAAGGTTAAAATCCCACACATGTCTGGGAATCGAACCCGAGACCCTCTGAACTGAAGACCAGTAAGCTGACCATTCAGGAAACGAGTCAGATGCTATTACTGTAACAATCATAGAAATAAATAATGCGACAATCTTTTTTAAAAAAAAGAAAATCCACATCGTATTTCCAGTCATTCGGCCGGGTCAGGAATGGAATAAATGAAGTCCCCATCAAGCGGCGAGGATAAGAATTGTGCCAGCTGCGGAAGCCTGTCGCACTCCTCTGTGGCAATAATTAGAGACTGACAGATGAAATGAAATATATTGGAGAGTATTGCAGGAATGGAAGATGGCAGGGAAAACCGGAGTACCCGGAGACAAACGTGTCCCACTTCCGCTTTGTCCAGCACAAATCCCACATGGAGTGACCGGAATTTGAACCACGGAACCCAGTGGTGAGAGGCCGGCCTGCTGCCGCCCGAGCCACGGAGGCTACGCGACAATTGTGTAATAAGTTTAAATATATAAATTCGAAAGGGTAAAATTATATTAGAATATTATTAACATATTATAATAAATAGAGAATAAAGTACAGCCCGCAATTCGTTTTCCAAAATTTCAGACTTTTTTTTAAGTCTCCAGTTATGGATGCCCCATTTGGTTTTACAATTTTGAGCTCAAATTCGTAAAGCAGGAACCTCAATTTTCTGAAATGTTATGTTTCTTGTTTTGGAAATTCCGCCATATTTGATCCATTATATCGTTATTTTTAATTCTTAGCTCAAATCAGTAATTAGCGACATAAAAACTTATTATACTAACTTTCGAAAAGACTTAAAATTTATCTTGAAAGTTTGATTTTAGTCGTATTTTCGGCAACCTATCCATCCTTCCTTGGAGAGATTTAATTCATTTCTGACCCCAGCAGCCCATCCGTTCCTTTTGTCGATATATTCATTTTTCTAAGGATCGTAGCTTTTCCACGTTTCCTCTGGTGTAAAGCGGTTATGATTGCCCAACAGTAGGGTAAACCTTGGTAATTTCGTGATGAGTATTTGATATTCCCTCTCAAAGTAATCCTTCGTACTAGAAGTACAAATTTTCGCGCACAGGTTATGCTGTATGTCTTGTTTCTGGAAACATCTCCTGAAGCTTTCTACTTTCAACCAGCGTGGGTCACAGAGAATTGGGGAAGTTCTTTTTTTGTCGTTAGTGCTATGCCATTCTTGCATTATTTTAATAACAGATATCTACAAAGATAAGTAAAGTAAACTCGTGCCCTCACCCGGAGGTGGTGCAGCTCTTTTCAGGCAAACCCCCATTGAAGGTGAGCTGCATGTACCATTTCAACCACATACCAGCCCTCCTGCCATTCTTAAATTTTTGGCAGTACCGGGAATCAAACCCGGGCCTCCGAGGACGGCAGCTAATAACACTAACCCTAACCGTTACGCTACGCAGGCGAAGAAGTTATAATTTACCATAAGGGTACATTAACATTAGGTACCGTTTTTTATTTTTCTTTAATTTGCTTTACGGCGCATCGACACATATAGATCTTATGGCGACGATGAGATAGGAAAGGGCTAGGATTAGGAAGGAAGCAGCCATGGCCTTAATTAAGGTACAGCCCCAGCATTTGCCTGGTGTGAAAATTTCAATATTATTGTGAACATGAGTTTGTATTTAATATCCTTAGCTTTTCAGATAGAAATGTTAGCATTTGGGGGGAAATTTTAACCGATATGGCGTTGATGAAATGTATTTTTTGCGTTTTTGCATATTTAATACCATAATTTTGTCATGTTTGACTCTTAGTAAACAATGATGTTAATATACTATGTTTTAAACATGGTATCTATTTAAATGAATATATCACGACATAGGCCATGCCGCCTTTGTAATGGTTGTTTTGATAAAATATGTCAACGGTGTTAATAATATTTCATTGGAATTTTTAAGCATCACGAACTTGCCAAGGTAAGAACAGGTAATTTAAACTTTTCATCCACAAATATTAAGGACCGAAATTTCAGTCTAATGAAACTTGCAAATTTGTAAATATTGGCACGATTTTACGCTATTTAAATTCCTTCCAAAATATCACGGAATTACTAAGATTTACCAAAGTAGGTGTTCTCAACGAAAGTGACATTTTATGTTGATATATTATAATTGTTCTTGTCATTTCATTATATTTTCAGAATGTATTTAGTTTGCTTGAACAACGTCCTACATTTACCCATTTAGTGTCCCACATAATGCAACTCTGGCATCATGCACATGAAGCAAGATTGATGTAGGATCAAGAAAGCACGAACCCACTTCTTGAAGTTGAAAGACCTACTATGCAGTCATGGCCTGAGATTCGACTTAGAGACGAGATTGTAAGATCCTGTCTGTTTTTAATTCTTCTATACAGCTTCGAAGCGTGGACCCTATCTTCAGATACAGGGAAAACATCCAAGCTTTTGATGTGGGTGTTCATGAATGCATCTTCACCATGAAATCAGGAGAAATGGAAGAGACTTAGAAAAAGGAAACGAAGATTCTGAGAAAAATTTGGGGGCCGCTGAAGGCGGAAAATTAGGAGTTTAGGCACAGGAAGAACGGATATCTCTGTAAGACCGAAGAAATAAAAAAAGATATGGGATACATTTTTCTACAATCTGCTTTACGTTGCACCAACCCAGATATGTCTTACGGCGACGATGGGCCTTACAGCCCCAACATTTGTCTGGTGTGAAAGTGGGAAACCACAGAAAACCATCTTCAGAGCTGCCGTCAGTGGGGTTCGAATCCAGTATCTCCAGACAGCAGCTCACAGCTGCGCGCCCCTAAACGCAGGACCAACTCGCTCGGCGTGTCGGTTACAGCAACAAGATAAGAGTTAAATATTATTTTGACCACATAATAATAATAATAATAATAATAATAATAATAATAATAATAATAATAATAATAATAATAATAATAATAATAATAATCGTATGGCCTCAACTACTGTATGCTAGAATTTTAATTTGACGCCATCTGCCTGTCTGCTCGTCAATTTCGACGTTCAGTTTTACTGTAGGCCCACTAGATGGCAGAGTAGACAGTCTGTCCTGGGCGTCTATGGCTGTTTTAATGAACTTTGTGGGGTAAACACCAAATTTTTTACACGCCGACATCGTACGACTTGGAGTGTCGAATGGACTTCAAAAATTCGACTACCTCTGCCGGGTTTGAACCCGCTATCTTGGGATCCGGAGGCTGACACTCTACCAGAGGGAGCTTTCGACAACTTAAAAAGGATGGACAACGGACTCACGAAAAACAGTTTTAAACATGGTTACGGGAGTAAGAATGGCATTTAGTGGGTTCAAGGGATAAAGAGCCATGGAAGAAATGGGGATAACTCAAGACATACAGTAATACAGGGCAGAACAACATTAGAAGGCTAATAGAGAATTTTGAGGGTTTCCAGCAAAAAAGGAAACAAGAAAAGAAATTACACCTGGAAGAAAGAGTGGAAGAAACAACTGTTTTCATTCCTTCCCTGAAGGGAGGAGACGGGCCACCTAGACGGTGACACCGTCACTCAGGCCAAGAGATTTGTTTCGGAGAAAGAGATATTTAGAGAAGGTGAGAGGTTTGCCGGCCGTGGTCTATACTAGGAACTGTTCCGCCATTCGCCTTAGTACAGGAGAATCGAAACCCACGGGAAACCATTCTCAGGACATCGGACGGTGGAGACTAGCCCCTCTCTGTCTCACGAATACAGAGGCGTAGAGCCACAGTAGAGCCATGACCACCCCTCCTCTGCTCAGTTGGCCACTCGGAGTGCAGAGCTGTCGGAAAACTGTCGTCATACGTGCTGTCCGGAAATCAATTTGAAAATAACCATAGTTGTGTAATATTAACCAACGTTCAGAAATTATTGACATATAATGACTAAGGATATCATATGTGTAATCTGTGACCTCGGATTTCTTACCCATATTTATATTTATTTTATGCAACGAGATATAATGGAGATTTTTGCTCAGAGAGATCCTAGCTGATTTTTCTGTGTTTCGTTTCACACTAGCTTCAGCTACAAATATAATAAATTATTATTTTTAATTATTTAGTTTGCAAAAGTAGGAGAAATGTAGGGGATACACTGAGATCAAGGTCTATATACACAGATCAGGACAGGCATGTTACTAATGGAGCCGCCATACTGGGATTAAACTGGGCACTCCCCACAATATTTCCGTGTTGTATACTGGTGAGTTTCGGATTTAAGAACAAAAAACTGTAAAAATTAGTCTTTTGCCTTTGATTACATGTAATTAATAGTTTTGCCATCAGCGAATTGTGAAATAATTCTAAGGTACGTATTTTGTCATCTATAAGCACTCGGTTTTCATATATTGTGAGCAGTTGCAGTGGCATTAAGAACAGACTATAAGACAAAATTAACATAATTTTTCAGCCATCAGGCCTAATTTTAGTGTGCCTATGCATTAACAAAGTAATATAATGATCAAAGAAGTGTGAACGGTTAAAATTAAATAATTAACTTACATATTAAAGCCAGCAATTTAGGGTACATTTATAGTAATAGGAACAAACTCATATTAGAAAACTGCCTTCGTAGCGTAACGGTTTATGTGATTAACTGCCTTCCTCGGGGTCTGGGTTCGATTCCCGGTACTGCCGGAAATTTAAGAATGGTTTGTGGTCGTAATGGTACATGCAACTCACATCTATTGCCGGCGTAAAGAGCCGCACCGCGACGGAAAGGTGACACAAGTTTACTCTTATAATGTAATATATTTTATTACAATTCGCTTTACGTCATACCGACGCAGATGAGTCTTATGGCGACGATGGGAGGTGGTGGTGATTATTGTTTAAAGAGGAAGTACAACTAGGCAACTATCCTCTATATAACACTAATCAGAGGGAAAATTTGGAAGGGATCCGACACTTTGAGAAATTAAGGTATCGGCCAAAGGAAAACAAGGGCCACAAAGGGCGTGAAAATGAATGACTCCCTAGGATTCGCAAATCTAATACCGTCGGTGTCGAAAAAAACAAGAGTTGACCAAGGGAGGTCGAATAGGACAGATGAAAGAGAGGAGCTTGACACAAATAAGTGGAAGCAATGCCAGGTTTCAGCTAGGGGCCCCGTGGTCGCTAATCCACGCTCCGAAGTTCAGAGCCCCTGGGGCCCCATTTATTTGCCTCTTACGACAGGCAGGTATATTCTACTGCCCCCACCCACAGGGGGAGGCGACGATGGGAGAGGAAAGAGCTGGAAGTGGGGAGGAAACGACCGCGGCCTTAATTAAGTTACATCCCCAGCTTTTGCCTGGTGTGAAAATGGGAAACCAAGGAAAACAATCTTCAGGTCTGCCGAACCCACTATCTCCCGAGTGCAAGCAAATAACTACGTGACCGAAGACCCGCAGCCGCGTGCTCTGTGATATACATTTTATATAATAATAATAATAATAATAATAATAATAATAATAATAATAATAATAATAATAATAATTCCCACCTACACCGTCTCAAGGGCAGTATCCTAACGGGAGATTGAGCCTGGGGATACAGGTGGGGAGGAAAACCAGTACTTCGCCCAGGCGTGCTTAGCTGCTATGCTGAACAGGGGCCTTGTCGGGGATGGGAAGATTGGAAGGGGTATACAAGGAGGAGGAAAGAAGCGGCCGTGGTCTGAAGTTAGGTACCAAGCCGGCATTTGCCTCGAAGAGAAGCGGGAAACCACGGAAAACCACTTCGAGGATGGCTGAGGCGGGAATCGAACACCCTTCTACTCAGTTGACCTCCCGAGGCTGGGTGCACCCCGTTCCAGTCCTCGTACCGATTTTACAAATTTCGGGGCAGAGCCGGAAATTGAACTCGGGCCTCCAGGGGTGGCAGCTAATCGCACTAACCACTACGCCACAAAGGCAAATATAATTAAACTCGATTATTATTTATTTTTTATCTAGCAAAGGTTATATTAACCTCACACAGCTGCGAATGTTCTGTGGGCTGCCATCACGTCGGCAATTTGAAACTATTTTCTCCTCCTGTTCTTATCTTACGGGAAACTAAGTAACTTAGTCCCTTTACATGAATGACTAGGTCGGTGATATAGACCTTGACTGAGATGAGAGCAGAGAGCGACATCTGTACGTCGATCCTGTACGTCTTTAAGGAGTATGCGCAAAGGAATTATTAAAGATTTTCTTAGTATTCTGCATTATTATCTCTATTTCAAATCCATCGATTAAACTTACAACTTTTATGTTGATTACTAGGAATTTAGATGATTTTACCAATATTCTTAAGTAACCCCTCGTTCTGCTCCAATTGTAAATACATTGCCTGGATTTATTTTAGCCAGAGTGGGAAACTACAATAACCTGTTGACAGAGAGCGCTAGTATCGAGTGTTCAGCGTTTTAGATGTATTTGGTGAAACTGTTTAAGAGTGGGAGTCACTTTAAAATCCTTCTCCTGCAGGGTAAATATTTGGGAAGTGTAGGGAAGTTTGATCCCTAAAAATCGAAAATATTGCCATTTTGAAATATTAATCTGAAAGGGTTACTTTGTATATCCCAACAAAACCATAAATATAAGTGGTTTATAAGTTCGTATTTTGTTATTTGGGAAAGCTATTCTTAGATTATTAATATCTTCATTGTACTTCCTAATGTTTGGTTTTTAAACCGATACAATTTTACAATCAACAGCTCAAAACTGACCTGCAAAGTAAGCGATATTTAACTGTTTTCATTTCCGAAACGCATGGATATGAGTAAACGGTTGATAACCGGTGACCGAAGAGATGATATTCGGAATGCTACCAACTGAACAATAAGCTCATCCCCTCGGCCCTGGTGAAAACATTACAAGCATTAATTAATAACGTGTAACTCCACCTCTGGACTTGATAACCACCTGGAGCCCACAAGGTCGCATCCAGGTTAGGTCATTCACTGACGATTTGAATCCACCAAATTGTGGCGATGCTCATGTCGACGTTTTACCCGCTGTTCCAACATATCTGACAGATTTTCAACGGGGTTCAAGTCAGGTGATTTTTCAGGCCTATCGAGATGTAATAGGGTGGGGGAGTGTTCATAAAAACAGTCACATATGCGTCCAGTCCGATTTTGTCATCTTGAAAAATCGGGGTATCAATAGCATAATCATCATGCAGATGACCTGATCATATACAATCTATATACATAAAGTTGAAGGGGGTCCGCTTTTCGTTTATTTTGCCAATTTTTCAGATATTTATCCGTTTTAGGTCAACTCAAGACCGAATCGGTGGTATTTATTTTTCGTGTTTGTCTGTTTGTTCCACCATCACGGCGAAACGGCTAGATAGATCTCAGTCAAACATCATATTTAGATTATACTCATCCCGAGGAAGGTTTTGATATGCATATCATATTAAAATCCTTGAATGGATGGGGGGTTTATAGGAAAACCAGAACGGTTTTCCTCCATTTTCTCTTATACTATTGATTTTCTGTAAACTCCGTGGACCACATGTGAAACGCATCTTCATCACAAACAACTTTCGTTATGTTCATAATTTACCTTACTCTTCAAATGACGGAGAAATTTAATATTTTCTGCGGGTATCATGCTCTGCATTGAGTGACCGACAGACCGAAAACGAACCTACAGGTTACCATGGCAACGTCTCCGACTGCATGCCAGCAGGGAAGTAACGTATTGCCATTTTCCTCATCATGCCTTTAAATTCGTGGTTGTTCCTTGGGTAGAAGGCAAGAGAGGCGTCAATCGCCATTCTGCAGGATATTGGCGGAATATCGTTGAAGGTTATAACCGTCCTCGAATAGCTCAAGTAATAACACCATTACTCATCTTCTTATCTGTTTACCTAAAAATTCCTGCGCCTAAATTTCTCCTCTGTTACCGCTTTCTTATATCCATAACTCACACCAGCATAATTTATTGAGGACCATTTGATTTTCCAATACATTCACTTGGTAGTTACATATTTGTCGTCATCCGGCTATCCTCAGTTATAATCCATTTTCTATTAATGTCAGCTTTCTTAGATGTATTATTTTGCTTCATTAATTACTCCGTATGTATGGGAGTGCTAATCCCGAAAGCTGGACACTCTTTTCTTTGAGGAAATATTCTAACTATGCAAATGTATAACTTTTGGCCCCGGAAAATATCGAAATATGGATGAAATTTTAACGACGGTGCAGACCTTCGTTTCGGGATAATTGGTGGCTAATCGGTAAATCGTATCACAAATCAGAAAGCACAATCGCCTTTTAATTTTGGAGAGATCTACAACTTTGGTCCTACGACTTTTAGTCGTATTTCTACCCCATATACTTTAAATAGAGCCGTATTTCTCGATTTCAAGTTAATTTTGTACTTTTACACGTATATGTTATCATTTGGCACACTTATAGGAATGATAGAATCATGAAATTCGGCTCGCACATTAACATGACCAGTGGCCAAATTTTATGATTCTGACACATGAGTATCAAAAATATAAAGTAGTATGTGAAAACTGTGCAAAATTTCACCCCATTCAATGACTCTAACTCAATAAAACCATAAATATAGAAGATACGAGAAGATGTTATGGGACCAGCCATGTAAAACATTAAACGAGGAGTCTGATGGTGAAGTCCGTTTGTAGATATGTCGTACAGTTTCAAAGCAGTAACTCTCGATACAAAGGTCTGCACTGCTAGACGTGTCCATGCTTATCTATATAAGTAAAGTCCGACTCGTTGGCTGAACGGTCAGCGTACTGGCCTTCGGTTCAGAGGGTCCCGGGTTCGATTCCCGGCCAGGTCGGGGATTTTAACCTTAATTGGTTAATTCCAATGGCACGGGGGCTGGGCATATGTGTTGTCTTCATCATCACTTCATCCTCATCACGACGCGCAGGTCGTCCACAGGAGGCAAATAGAAAGACCTGCACCTGGTGAGCCGAACCCGTCGTGGGATATCCCGGCACTAAAAGCCATATGACATTACATTATATAAGTAAAGTTGTAGGGGGTCCGCTGTCTGTAATTTCGTTTGTTTTGCCAATTTTTCAGATACTTATCCGTTTTAGGTCAACTCAAGACCGAATCGGTGGTTTTTATTTTTCGTGTCTGTTTGACCGTTTGTCTGTTTGTTTCACCATCACAGCGAAACGGCTGGATAGAACTCAACCAAACGTCATATTTAGTGTATACTCATCCCGGCGACGGTTTTGATATGCATATCGTTTTAGAATCTTTGAATAGACGGGAGGATTATAGGAAAACCAGAACGGTTTTCCTCCATCTTCTCTCATACGATTGATTTTCTGTAAACTCCGTGAAATTTATGTGAAACGCCCCTTCATTATAAACAACTTTTGTCATGATCAAAATTTATCTTACTCTTCAAATGACGGAGAAATTTAATATTTTCTGCGGGTATCATGCTCTGCATTGAGTGACCGACAGACCGAAAACGAACCTACAGGTTACCATGGCAAAGTCTCTGAAGCATGCCACCAGGGAAGTCACGTATTGCCATTTTCGTCATAATTCCTGTAAATTCGTGGTTGTTCCTTGAGTAGAAAGCAAGAAAGGAGTCAATCGGACATTCTGCGGGATATTGGCGGAATATCGTTGGAAGTTATAACCGTCCTCGAATAGCTTAAGTAATAACACCATTAGTCATCTTCTTATCTGTTTACCTAAGAACCCCTGCGACTAAATTTCTCCTCTGTTACCGCTTTCTTATATCCATAACTCATACCAGCATAATTTATTGAAGGGCATTTGATTTTTCCAATACATTCACTTAGAATTTACATATTTGTAGTCATCCCGCTGTCCTCAGTTATAATCCTATTTTCTGTTAATTTCAACTTTTTCAACTGTATTACTTTCTTCCTTAATTACTCCGTATGTATATGAGTGCTAATCCCGAAACATGGACAATCTTTCTTGGAGGAAATACATCTTCCAGGCCATGTAAATGTATAACTTTCGGCCCCGAAAAATATCGAAATATGGATGCAATTTTAACGACGGTGCAGACCTTCCTTTCGGAATAATTGGTGGCTAAACCGTAAGTCGTATCACAAAAGATCGCGTTTCAATTTGGAGAGATCTACAACTTTGAGCCTATGACATTTTGTCGTATCTCTATCCCTTATTCGTTAAATAGTACTGCATTTCTTGAGTTCAAGTTAATGTTGTACTTTTTACACGTATATGTTATCATTTGGCACACTTATAGGAAAGATGCAATCATGACATTGGGCAGGCACATTGACATGACCAGTGACCATATGTTCGCAAAATTTCATGATTCCAGGGTCACATGAGTATCAAAAAAATAAAGTAGTATGTGAAAACTGTACCAAATTTCACCCCATTCTATGAATAACTGAATCTAACCCATAAATATAGGAGATACTGGAAAATGTCACAGGACCAACCATGTAGAACACTGAGCGAGTCGTCTGATGGTGAAGTCCGTTTGTAGGTGCAATTTAATGTAGTCTTACTCACTGAATTTACAGTAATTTACGGAGAAATCCGTATACAATGTAGAATACCGTAGCGAAGCACGGGTACATTTGCTAGTGTTTAAATAAACATGCTGGTTCACCTCAGTGAGCGAGCCCAATCCATGATACGAAGAAAAATCACAGACCCTCCTTCGGCTTAAACCTGACCTTGCACACATTCAGGCTGAAATGCTTCATTTGGCCTTTCGTGCGGATGCCGGAAAAGTGCGAACACGGAAATTTGCGCACACTAGGGATTATTACTACCTGACTAGAGTTCTCCAGGTCATGGTAAATATTTCGTTGCCGGATCCTGAGAATCCCATCTACCCTGGATTAGCTTTCCGATTTTAACATTGTACTTGCAGCCAACCATACCATGTCACAAACATCTACCAGGTAGTTTTGTAACTAATGCCAACAATAGTAGGTATTTCCACTGCGGCCGGTTCGGGGCACTTACCCGTACTTTCGTTCACTTTACTTTTAATATCTATAGTGTTAGCAATATTGAGTATGGAATTTGTTACCAGATCAAGGATAGCCCCTCCGCTCATTATAATGGTTACGCGTACTGTAACTATGGAGGAACAAAAGCTTTACGCCAAAAGTCATGTCACTCTAAGGGATTGATGCGGTCGAAGAACGAACAAGTACTTTATGTATCCGAACATTTGTGTGGACCACCTGATGACGCCGCTCTAGAAATGAAGAAGCAAGTGTGTTACGCCAAGAAGAGGGCTCGAGAACAAACTGCACAGTTATGTGAGATATACACCGATGAAATAGGAAATTACACGAAAACGCTTAGTAAAGAAACATCCTTATTTATATTATAATAACTTTTGTATTATATTAATATAAAGTACATGTGCCATATGGTAAAATACAAAGCAAGAATGAATTTTGTATTACATTGTGGCGACGTTTAGTAAATTCTCAGAGGCTTGCAGACTGAACGCTGAAAGGCATAACAGTCTATAATGATAATGTATGTATGCATGTATGTAATTATTTTATACCCTAAGTCAGTAAATAACAATATGTAATGTATTTTTACGAAAATTCATATATTTACTACTAATATAGTGTACCATTATATGGCATAGCCTGTACATCCGGAAACAGTTGTTGGAGCGTTTCTACTCTCTTGACCACAAGTGCTTTTTTGTTGTTGTTGTTATTTTTAGCTTTACATGGTACTTAAAAGCAAATTTTGACCGAAAAACAATTATAAGTTCTACAAAATTGGTTACTATGGTTTAAAAAAAATGCATTGTAGGGTTAGAAATAAGAAAAATAAGAATCAGACAATATACTTAGATTTTTTAATGTATACTTTAAGAATATAAAGAAGATTTTATAATTAATAAATATGGTCGTTTCAGGCTATGACTGTGACAAAAATGCCCCACGCCGAATCGTTGAAGAGGACCTTGCGAAATCAACGGAGTAACGAGCGTGGAAATCAACAAGTGTCAAAAGAACGTGGTGACGTTATTCTCAATGAAGAAATCTTGAAAATGGTCGATGGTAGCAGATTTCTCCTTGTAGATGACGGACTAGAAGAAATAATCCTAGTTTTCATAGGAGACAAAGGAAAGGAAAGTTTAAAAACATCTGCACAATTTTTTATGGATGGTACATTTAGATGCTGCAGCAAACAGTTTGCACAAGTCTACACTGCTCACACAGACCTAGGAGGCCGTCCGGACGGAACAAATGTGTTCCCTGTGGTATTTGCCCTGCTCCCTAATAAGAAGAAAGAAACCTACATTCGCGTGTTCATTCTTATTAAAGAAGTAGTTCTACAGTGGTGTCCCAGTAAAATCAATGTCGATTTTGAGGCAGCTGCAATATCGGCTCTACATCAAGTTCTTCCCTCAACTCAAGTGAGTGGCGCCACTTCCATATGAAGAAATGCTTATGGAGAAAAATTCAAAGTCTGGGTCTAAAAGTGGAATACCGTCAGAATGAAGAGTTAAGGCTTCGCGTCACCATGTGTACGGCACTGGCATTTTTGAAACCGGAGGACGTAGATGACGGATGGCTCCAGATTCATGCGGAATCTCCCGACAACCAAACACTCTTCGAGTTTCTCGACTACATGGTGGATACATGGCTACAAAATAAAGAGATCCCTAACGAAATGTGGAGTTGCCACGGTACGAGACACAGAACCACGAATGCTGTAGAAGGATGGCACAACAAACTAAATACTGTCGTTGGAAACCCTCACCCCAGAGTCAACATGCTGGTGGTATGTTTGAGAAAGGAAGCGGAACACACAAATTGCATGTGCATGAGGTTAGAAATACATCTTGAAGGGAAGAAGAGAAAGAGGAAATACTTGAAACTGGACGACAGGACTCAAACCTCTCACACCTCTTGCTCTCTTCTGATCTCGACAGAATTAGATTTGGAAGCCCTGGGGTGTTACACCCTTCACGACTCTTCCCTTTTTTATTTTCCCGACACCCTCATTTATCTAGTTGTCAAAACTCTTGAGATTTTTTCCTCTGGTCAGAGTACTTGCCTTCAGTTCAGGGGGCTGCCTGTTCGATTCCCGTTCAGACCGAAGATTTTATCTGCGTACGGTTAATTGCTCTGGTTTGAGGACTGAATTGTTTGTGTTGTCTCAATACACATGTATTTATCTGCATAGAGCACTCCACACTACGAACCACCACAAAAACCCGCAATCTCTCTATATAAAATAACATGTCCTCACTGACTGACTGATTGACTGATTCATCATCGCCAAGCCAAAACTATCGGATATAATTAAATGATTTTTGTACGCATTTCTATTAGAGTGTAGGAGTTCACTAACGAAGGGTTCTTGGACATTTCGTCGCTAAGGGGGTGAAACGGGTGGTGAATTGTTTAAATGGCTCATCCATAACTCAAAAATATAAAAAATTTACAGACGTGAAAATTGGTATTTGGCATGTCCTTTAAATATAAAGGAACACGTATTCCTTGTTTTCGAAAAATCCGCCTAAGAGGAATGAAAAGAAGTGAAAAATATGTGGATACTTATATGTCATAAACTGAAGGTGTTACAGACGTAAAAATTGGTACATGATATCTTCTTTTAAAAATTAAGAAACATGTATTTTTTTTCTTTCTTCTCTTTTCTGAATCCGTTTACTCTCCAGGGTTGGTTTTTCCCTCGAATTCAGCGAGGAATCCCACGCATACCACATCACAGGCGTGAGACTTTGGATCTGTGATAAAACTGGGAAGGAGAACCAGTACCTCTCCCAGGTGGCCTCACCTGCTATGCTGAAAAGGGGCCTTGTGGGGGATGGGAAGATTGGAAGCGATAGACAAAGGTACCATCCCGGCATTTAACTCGAGAAGTGGGAAACCACGGAAAAACACTTCAAGGATGGCTGAGGAGGGAATCGAATCCCCCCTCTATTCATTTGACCTCCCGAGGCTAAGTAGTCCCCGTTCCAACCCTCGTACCACATTTCAAATTTCGTAGCAGATTCGGGAATCAAATCCGGGCCTCCGAGACTGGCATTTAATGATATTAACCACTACACTGCAGAGGCGGACTTTATTTTTTTATTTCGGAAAATCTAGTCGGGGAGGGAAGGGGGATGGAGGACTGAAAAAGTGGTCGAAGTTTTTTTTTAATTTATGGGAATACTTACAATATATCTCAAACACTGAAGGTGTTACAGACGTGGAAATTGGTATTTGAATGTGTTTTCGACTTGAGAGAGGACTGTTTCTCACATGTACATTTCTATGTCGTATGTTCCACTCTTAGCTCTTCCAGTATCTTGGACATCCTAGCCTCAAAGGGTAATACCACAAATGCGGTTTACAAATTTGTACTAGCGTAAATTTAATTTAATTTTTTGGTGCGTTTTTCTACTTTAGGAATTTTCAGATAATGTCGTTGTGCAGTACCGGGAAACGATTTTTTTTTAAAATTTACGATATCCACGAGAGCGAAGCCGCGGGAAACAGCTAGTATTGAATACTTTCCTCTTTATAGGGTTGGCAGTCGTAACACTAGGCCCAGTCCACACCAAGTGGCAAGGAAGAGAAGGTGGATGCCCAGTTTTATATTTTCCTTTTCGCTAGTCGTTTAACGTTGCACTAGCATATTCAAGGCTTTTGGTGACGCAGGGATATGAAAGGGCTAACATACGAAGGTATTTTTTTTTTGCTAGGGGCTTTACGTCGCACCGACACAGATAGGTCTTATGGCGACGATGGGATAGGAAAGGCCAAGGAGTTGGAAGGAAGCGGCCGTGGCCTTAATTAAGGTACAGCCCCAGCATTTGCCTGGTGTGAAAATGGGAAACCACGGAAAACCATCTTCAGGGCTGCCGATAGTGGGATTCGAACCTACTATCTCCCGGATGCAAGCTCACAGCCGCGCGCCTCTACGCGCACGGCCAACTCGCCCGGTACGAAGGTATTGACCGTGGCCTTAATTAAGGTACAGTCCCAGCATTCCCTGGTGTGAAAATGGGAAAACTAAAAAAATCTCTTCACGGCTGCCGACGGCGGGATTCGAACCCACCGTCTCCCGAATGCAAGTTCACAAGCAGACTACGTGACCCAATACGCACGGCCAACTCACTCGGTTTTCTTAGCTCTTTCCCTTAGAAGAGTAATCACCAGAAACATCAAATCATCCTTCAAATGTCGATTATTCTGGATAATACGAACCCATGTACTTGTGATCAGAAAGCAAACATTCCAGCACTCATCCACCGAGGCAATAATACTTCTTTCTTTCTTACTCCGATCACCGTCCAGGGTTGGGTTTTCCTTCGGACTCACCCCTACCGCCTCAAGGGCAGTGTCTTGGAGTGTGAGACATTTGGTTAGGGGATACAACTAGGAAGTAGGACCAGTACCTCACCCAGGCGTCTTCGCCTGCTATGATGAACAGGGGATTTATTGGGGATGGCAAAATTGGAAGGGACAGACAAGAAAGAGGGAAGGAAGCAGCCGTAGTCTGAAGTTAGGTACCATCCCGCCATTTGCCCGGACGAGAAGTGGGAAATCACGTAAAACCACTGCGAGGATGCCTGAGGTGGGAATCGAACCCCCCTCTGCTCAGCTGAACCCCCGAGGCTGAGTGAACCCCATTCACTTTTCAAATTTCGTGGCAGGGGCGGTAATTGAACCCGAGCCTCCGGGTTTGGTAACTAATCACATTATGCACTACACCAGAGAGGCGGATAATTAATGACGGTAAGTTGGAGTCTTATTTGAAAGAGCTGTGCGCAGTATTCATTGAAGAAGAAACTGACAAGATTTGTTTGATTCGTGCATTTCTAACTGCACGCCATTCACGTCATCTGCGCCAGGCCAATTCACTGTGCTGGGAGCAAGAGAAGCGTGGCAGTTATTCAATTTCTTTGTAGCGCGTGTGCCGTGGCATGTGCCAGGAAGTTCCTCTCCTTGGATAAGACCCCCCTCTGTTGTCTTGTGCCTGTCGGCCAAGCGGAAAGTTTACCTATCTCAACTTCCTGTGGTAAACATAGAAAATGACTTCTCTTACAGAACGCTAACCTCGACAGAAGCTTTCTTCCTTCAAACAATAGCCATCAGAAATACTGTACACCAACAAACATTGCAAAGTTAAAGAACCTGTTTTACTCGCGCCAATTCATCTGAGCAATCGCAAGAATGAAATTTCATCACGGTTGTTTCCCCCAGCACGTCCATAAAATTCAAGTTCTAGAATCTTCATTATGTTCATGTTCAACTGATCCAGTTGCTAATCTTAATCACATATTCTTTGGATGTCCAGACTACGTTGCTTGCACTACTTGTCTACTAAAAAATGTATTGTCATTGGGATATCAGTTACCACCTAATCTAACGTCCATTTCACACAAAAGTGGCCAGGCTGAATTTCCGATTTAAAACCTACACCAAAAATCGACCTAACCCTGCCTCAATTACTCCACCTCTACCTCCTAATGTTCCATGGCCTACTCATGTGTACTGCTGGAAGTCATAAAGGGCTTTTTGACAACATTATGAACCCATCTCTTCTGTATCTTAATTAATAACAAATAAAACAAGTCCCTTAAATAATTCACTGGTTGAGTGGGCTTTGTCCCGGATGAAATAAAAGGCAGAGAAACTCTCAGTAGAGAAAATATCCATCCACCTAGCATTGGCACCAGGAAGGGCATCTGGCCATAAAACTGGGCCAACTAAATACTAAGTGAGTATAATAGTCGGGGACAAAACATAACAGCCTCAGTTCCTAGAAGCGAGCTGGAAGCCAGTAGTCAATCACACCCTGCACCCTGTTGAGTTAACGAGTTCCAAGTGATCCTTGTTTGTTTTGGAGAGGCTGCCAAACCACTTTCATCCTCACTCTGTAGTATTTACCCTTTCTTCGTGCAGAGTGCAGTAATCGATTTGGCAACTCGGGCTGCAGTAGAGGTAGTAAATCCTATAAGTCGGTAATAGACACAGAGCTGCCGCTGGAAAATAGTCGTGTGAGGCGAGATCGTCATGATTTGTCCCCAACTATACCACACGCAATAAGAAAAAAGCCGAAACAATAATCGTAAGGAGAATAAGAATAAGAATCAAAGCCAAAAATGAAGACAGGTAAGACGTGGAGTGCAGAACGGAATGAAGCACACCGGGAGTTCTGGGCGATGTATTCACCTCCACTCTCTATGACCTCCTGCCAATATTCAGGTAGCAGTTGAATGCCTCGCCTGTAGAACTGATTTGGATTTACTGGAAGAAACCTGTTAGCCATTGTTCAAGAGAAGCTTCGCCAGAAAACACTTGCCCCTGAATGTGGTTAGAAAGAGAGAGGAAATGATGGAAATCTGAGGAGGCAAGATCAATGCTATAAGGAGGATGAGGAAGAGGTTCCCAGCCAAGTCTTTTGTTGTTAATAGCAATGGCAAGCCGTCTTACCTGGTCACTATACACAGCAGAGGTAATCGTTACGTTTTTCGGGAGAAGTTCATGGTGCAGAATGCCATCATTGTACCACCAAACACACAACTTGTCTTTCTGTGGACAGGCACTATCCTTGGCACGGGGAGTTGCCTCTTTGATGGGCTGAGCCACTTTTTCCTCTTTTTCATGTTGACATACAGGCACCACTTCTCGTCACCGGTGACAGTGTTCGAAAGGAATCTATGCTTTGTGCCTATTACAAGCCAACCGGTGCCGGGCAAGCAATGACGAACAGATGTTTACTCGTTACTGTCACTTAGCACATGTGGTACCCATATACTACCTTACCCATCGAATGCAAATGGCGTACAATAGTTCACAGATCACATTCAAAAACTTGCGCTAATTCCTGCGTTGTTTGACGAGTATTCTCATGAAGCAACTCATTCAAGGGATTTTCGTCAAAATCTGAATGTTTTCCAGAACGTGGATCATCAAACAAGTCAAACCGCCCTGTTCGAAAGCGGGAAAAACATTCTGGTGCTGTTTTTTCAGCAATTGCTTCATTCCTTTACACTTCACCAATTGTTCTCGCAGCTGCAGTGGATCCTCGGTTGAACTCAGAGTAAAATGTGTCGGAAATGCTCACTTTTCTCAACTAGATATTCCATATCCGTTTGTCTGAAATATACACAAATAATACCTTCACAATCAAGAAAACCTGTGCTTCACAACATACAAACTCCAAACTCAGTTAAACCAACGGAATAACGATAAGAAATCCCTTCACGCCGCATTGTTTACAACCCAACAGATGTTTGATGATGATGATGATGATGATGTTAATAATAATAATAATAATAATAATAATAATAATAATAATAATAATAATAATAATAATAATATAATAGTAATCCTCTACAAACCATGTGACATTACCGCGGTGGGGAGGCTGCGTGTCCCAATGACACAGATAGCCGAGCCGCAGGTGCAACCATATCGGATGGGTATCTGTTGAGAGACCAGACTAACAAATGGTTCATCGAAAGGGCGGTAGCAGCCTTTCGGAAGTTGCAAGGGTGGCAGTCTGGATGATTGACTGATATGCCCTTGTAATAATACTCAACATGGCTTAGCTGTGTGGATACTGCTACACGGCTGAAAGCAACGGGAAATTACAGCCGTAACTAACTCCCGAGGACATGCAGCTCTCTCTGTATGATGTACTGATGACGGCTTCCTCCCGGGTAAAATATTCCGGAGGTAAACTAGTCCCCCGTTCGGATCTCCGGGTGGGGACTACACGAGAGTGGGTGATCATCAGGAAGATGGATACTGACATTCTGCGAGTCGGAGTGTGGAATGTTAGAAGTTTGAATCGTTGTGGTAGGTTAGAGAATCTGAAAATGGAGATGGATAGACTAAAGTTGGATGTAGTTGGTATAAGTGAAGAACGTTGACAGGAAGAACAGGATTTTTGGTCACGCGACTACTGAATTATGAACACGAAATCAAACAAGGGAAATGCAGGAGTTGGTTTAATAATGAATAGGAAAATAGGACAGTAGGTAAGCTACTACGACCAGCATAGTGAAAGAATTAGTGTCGTCAAGATACACACCAAACCAATGCCCACCACAATAGTGCAGGTCTATATGCCTACTAGTTCAGCGGATGATGAGGAAATCGAAAGAATATATGAAGAGATAGAAGATTTAATACAATATGTCAAAGGTGACGAGAATCTAATTGTGATGGGAGACTGGAATGCAGTGGTAGGTCAAGGAAGAGAAGGTAATACAGTAGGAGAATTCGGATTGGGACAAAGGAACGAAAGAGGAGTCGGCTCTTTGAATTCTGCACTGATCATAATTTAGTCCTTGCCAATACTTGGTTCAAACACCACAAACGAAGATTGTATACGTGGACGAGACCTGGAGACACTGGAAGGTATCAAATAGACTTCATTATGATTAGGCAGAGATTCAGAAACCAGGTGTTGGATTGCAAAACTTTCCCAGGAGCAGACGTGGACTCTGACCACAACTTGTTGGTCATGAAATGCCATCTGAAGTTGAAGAAATTGAAGAAAAGAAAGAATACAAAAAGATGGGATCTAGACAAGTTGAAAGAAAAGAGTGTGAGGGATTGTTTCAAGGAGCATGTGGCACAAGGGCTAAATAAAAAGGCTGAAGGAAACACAATAGAGGAAGAGTGGATATTCATGAAAACTGAAAAGTTCGGGGCTGCTAAAGAGATGTTAGGAAAGAGGAAAAGATCAACTAAGAATCAGTGGATAACTCATGAGGTACCAGACCTGATTGATGAACGACGAAAATACAAAAATGCTAGAAATGGAGAGGGCAGAAAAGAATACAGGCGATTAAAGAATGAAGTGGACTGAAAGTGCAAGGTAGCTAAGGAAGAATGGCTGATGGAGAAGTGCAAGGATGTCGAAGGCTGTATGGTCCTGGGAAAGGCAGATACTGCATACAGGAAAATCAAGGAAACCTTTGGAGAAAGGAAATCTAGGTGTATGAATATTAAGAGCTCAGATGGAAAGCCACTTCCAAGGAAAGAAGACAAAGCAGAATGATGGCAAAAACATATCCAACAGATGTATCAAGGTAAAGATGTAGATAATTTGGTTCTGGAACAAGAAGAGGCTGTTGATGCTGATGAAATGGGAGACCCAAATTTGAGGTCAGAGTTTGACAGAGCTGTGAGAGACCTAAATAGTAACAAAGCACCTGGAATTGATGACATTCCTTCTGAATTACTGACTGCCTTAGGAGAAAGCAGCATGGCAAGGTTATTCCATTTTGTGTGTAAGATGTATGGGACAGGAGAAGTCCCATCCGATTTCCAGCAGAATGTTGTTATACCTATTCCCAAGAAAGCCGGCGCTGACTGGTGTGAAAACTACCGCAACATTAGTTTAGTATCTCATGCCTGCAAAATTTTAACACGTATCATTTACAGAAGAATGGAAAAACAAGTTGAAGCTGAGTTGGGAGAAGATCAATTTGGCTTCAGAAGAAATGTAGGAACACGTGAAGCATTCCTGGCTTTACGTCTGATCTTAGAAGATCGAATAAAGAAGGACAATCCCATGTACATGGCATTCGTAGATCTAGGAAAGGCATTCGATAATGTTGATTGGACCAAGCTATTTACGATTCTGAAGATGATTGGGATCAGATACCGAGAACGAAGAATTATCTGCAATCTCCATAAAAATCAGTCTGCAGTGATAAGAATCGAGGGCTTTGAAAAATAAGCAGAAATCCAGAAAGGAGTGAGGCAAGGCTGCATTTTGTCCCCCTCCTCTTCAATGATTACATAGAACAGGCAGTAAAGGAAATCAAAGAGGAATTTGGAAAGGGTATCACAATCCAACGAGAGGAAATCAAAACCTTGAGATTTGCTGATGATATTGTTATTTTATCTGAGACTGCAGAAGATCTCGAGAAGCTGCTGAATGGTATGGACGAAGTCTTGGGTAAGGAGTACACGATGAAAATGAATAAGTCCAAAACAAAAGTAATGGATTGCAGTCGAACGAAGGCAGGTGATGCAGGAAATATTAGATTAGGAAATTAAGTCTTAAAGAAAGTAGATGAAGATTGTTACTTGGGTAGTAAAATAACTAACGATGGCAGAAGTAAGGAGGACATAAAATACAGACTAGCACAAGCAAGGAAGAGCTTTCTTAAGAAAAGAAATTTGCTTACTTCAGACATTGATATAGGAATTATAAAGATGTTTTTGAAAACTTTCGTGTGGAGCGTGGCATTGTATGGAAGTGAAACATGGACGATAACTAGCTCAGAAAGAAAGGGAATAGAAGCTTTTGAAATGTGGTGTTACAGAAGAATGCTGAAGGTGAGATGGATAGATCGAATCACGAATGGAGAGATAATGAATCGAATTGGTGAGAGGAGATCGATTTGGCTAAATTTGACAAGAAGAAGAGATAGAATGATAGGACACATCTTAAGACACGCAGGACTTGTGCAGTTGGTTTTTTAAGGAGGTGTAGGTGGTAAGAACGGTAGGGGTAGACCAAGGTTTGAATATGACAAGCAGATTAGAGCAGATGTAGGATGCAGTAGTTACGTAGAAATGAAAAGGCTAGCACAGGATAGGGTGGCATGGAGGGCTGCATCAAACCAGTCTATGGACTGATGACTCAAACAGTAATAATAATAATAATAATAATAATAATAATAATAATAATACCCGGCGAGTTTTTGAGGGATTCGGGTCAAGTAGCTATCAGCTTGCATTATTGAAACAGAGGGTTCGAACCACACTGTCGGCAGGTCTGACAATGGTCTTCCGTTGTTTCCCAGTTTTACACCAGGCAAATGCTATTAAGGCTACGTTCGTTTCCTTCCCAATCCCTACCCCTTTCCTATCCCATCGGTGCCATAAGACCTAAGCTCACCGGAAAATATTAGTCTCTCTAGTGCGCACAAACACATGGATCGTCAATCCTGTACATACGACGCAGCGAACGAGTCCCGTGCTCAACCGCACACGCACTGCCTCTACGTGAGCATAAGGCAGTAGCGATTAGTGAGACATTGATGTGTCAAGCGACAACATGGGTAGATGTAAGGATGAGACAGAGTGGCAAATAAGGCCAGTCGTGTTTGGCCGTGCCCATGGCTATACGGTGCGTGAAGTTGCTGGATTTATTGGTGACTCGCAGCCGACTGTTCAACTTGTCTACAAGCAGTGGTGTGCTACACGTGGCCACGAAACACGACGTCAGAATTGTGGTCGGAAAATGATCCTGACTGAGAGGAACCGGAGACACGATTCACGGCTTGTGAATCAAAATCGCTTTCAAACCCGACAAGAATTGCTGCAGTCAGTGAATGAAAGTCCATTCCAACCTGTTAGTGGAGAACATTGCGACGGAACTATCTGCAATGACCATTTGTAATCGTTCACCTCACAGGAGGCCTTTCCTCACAGAGGCACATAAAGTTGCGTGTCCTCAATGGGCTAGAAATAATCGAACGTGGACAGTAGCTGACTGGTGAAACGTAATGTGGTCTGACAAATCACGTTTTTTCCTGTATTCCAATGACGCACGTCGTCCAATGCACCGAAGGCCAAATGAAGCATTTCGTCCTGGATGTGTGCAAGGTCAGGTTCAAGCCGGAGTTGCGTCAGTGATGTTTTGGGGGTGTTATTCTTATCATGGACTGGGCTCGCTCACTGAGGTGACCACTAACATGAACCAGCATGTTTATTAAAACATTCTGAATGATCAGGCGTTGCCTTTGAGTCAACATTTTCATAAAGTTTATGCTATTGATACTCTGATTTTTCAAGATGACAGCAGCAAAGTGTATCGAACTAGACGCATTAGTGACTGGTTTTATGAACACTCCCCCATCCTATTACATCACGATTGGCCTGCAAAATCACCTGACTTGAACTCTATTGAAAATATGTGGGACATGTTGGAACAGTGAGTAAAACGCCGACATCAGCATCTCCGCAATTTAGAGGAATTGCGCGATCAAATCCTCAGCGAGTGGCTTAAACTGGATGCGACCTATCTGAACAAACTTGCGGACCCACTTCCTAACCGAATCCAGGCATTTATTATTTTTAAAGCAAGTTTTCATCGCTCCCCTGAAGGGGGAGGCGGGCCACCTCGAAGATAACGCCTTCTCTCTGGCCAAGAGATTCAAGCGGGTTAAAGCTGAAGTGCGAGATTTGGGAGGTGGGTAATGGATATGTCGAAATAAGATAATGGGAGGCGTTTGGCCTATTGGCTAGTCATATTTGTTCTTTTTCTCTTTTATTCTGTTTTTTTATTTCAGAGTAGATTATTTGTGATATTTACAACTTAAGTTTTATACAGACGTTGTATATAGGCCTAATACGTATTTGGTTATCAAGTCCAGAGGCCGAACTAAGCCGTGTTAAATGATGCTTGTAATCATTTGTTCAGTGTTGACAAATTTTTGCCTGGTGAGCTTATAAGACGTACCGTAAAGGAAATGGTAAAATGGAAATAATATTATTAATAAGAATAATGATGATGATGATATCCGCCTTTGTGTTGTAGTGCTTAGTGTGATTAGCTGCCACCCCTGGATGTTCGGGTTCGATTCCAGGCTCTACCGCGAAATTTTAAAAGTGGTACGAGGGCTGGAACGGTGTCCACTCAGCCTCGGGACGTCAACCGAGTAGATTGGAGTGGGGGGGGGGTTCTATTCCTTCTTCAGCCATCCTCGAAGTGGTTTTCCGTGGTTTCGCACTTCTCCTCCAGAAAAATGTCGGCATGGTACCTAACTTAAGTCCACGGTCGCTTCCTTCCTTCCCTCTTCCTTGTGCATTCCTTCCAATCTTCCCATCCCCCACAAGGCCCCTGTTCAGCATAGACACCTGGGCGGGGTTCTCCTCTCCAAAGTCACACGCCACAGGACACTGCCCTTGAGGCGGTAGAGGTGGGATACCTCGCTGAGTCCGAGGGAAAACGAACCCTGGAGAGTAAACGTATTAAGAAATAAAGAAATAATTTATCGTCTCAACTACCATGAGCAGGAATTTGATTTGACACCAGCTGGCTATCTGCTTATCTGTTTCCAGGTTCCGTATTCCTCTTCGAGATGGCGGAGAATCTGGAGCTCTGCTGAGCGATTAATGGCTGAGTTCAATTAAATTTGTCGGATAAACGCCAAATCTATCGCCAGAGATATCTAACATGCCGTCACTGTACGACATGCCCTGCTCCATGGCTAAATGGTTAGCGTGCTGGCCTTTCGTCCAGAGAGTCTCGGGTTCGATTCCCGGCCGGGTCGGGGATTTTAACCTTAATTGGTAACTTGCAATGGTTCGGGGGTTAGGTGTGTGTGGCGTATTTTGCATTATAGCTCATCCTAGGTAGAGCCCTCATGTTCACAGAGAGGCAGGTCGCCTAATAGGCCGTCTACGAGAAAAAGACTCGCACCACGCCTCTCCGGAGGCCATACGCCATTATTAATACTGTACGACATGACGTGCCGCGTAGACTCCTTCCACCCTTCAAGCACCTTGCAACCTCCGACAGGTTTGATGTCTGGCCCTGCTGTCTAGAGGTAGGTGACCCTACCTCTTATCGGGAAACCTAGTTTCGATTCCTGTTTAGGTCAGGATTTTTACCTGTATCTGAGGGGTAGTTTGACGTCCACTCAGCGTAGCTGAGAACATCTATGGAGATACCCGACCGAGAGATAGCGGCACCGATCTAGAAAGCCAAGTGGACTGCTAACCACGGACCGATCAAGTTTTCCGTGGTTTCTCATTTTTACACCAAACAAATGCTGGGGCTGCATCTTGATTAAGATCACGGCCGCTTCCTTCCCACTGGTATCCCTTTCCCATCCCATCGTCGTCATAAGACCCATCTGTATTGGTGAGACCTAAAGCAAATTGAATTCCTAACTGTGTGGCCTTAGAGTTGAGCAGCGGTCGCCTGGCAGGACATGGCCCTTAAGGGCTGCAGCGTCACGAGGTTTCTGGCTTGGTATCCGACACTCCATCACTGTTTCACAGCAGCAGCTGGCAAGTGTGGTGGTGGTGTAGGCTATGCGGACGGCTTGCGTGTCTGAAAACGATTCTGTTTTACTTAACTGAGGTAGGACAGTGCTCTATTGAATGTTATATACACCCCACAACAGTGCGATAACAAAGAAACACGTGCAGTATTCAAAAAGCTGGGCTGATAACGTCTCGAGCCAGGCCGGCTGTCGTCAGTGACAATCAGTGTTCTGTTTCACACATGTGATACACGTAGAGCCGGCACGCGCTATGCTACATTGAGAGCCTTGTTCGAAACCCTTGGAGCAGCTGTACCCCTGTCGATATCTCCTGTCCTTGAATTTCTACTGAATGACAAGGAGAAAATAGACTCGAAAACACTCTACAAAACCCAACTCATTGATAGTAGATTTGCCAACTGTTCTTCATTTGATTGCATGGTTCAGGCCGGGAAGCTGTGAGCTTTCAGCTCTAAATATTTAGGTCAGTGTTATTAGGGAATGAATGAAAATGTATATTTCGTTCCTTTGCGTATCTCCTTTGATTTGTGCAGCCTACAATGGTGTATGAAACCATATTGAAGACTGTACACTATTACGGCTTTGTTACGTAGTATGACAGAAAATACGTCCGCCTCTGTGGTTTAGTGGCCTCGGGAGGTCAATTAAGTAGAAGAGGGTTCGTTTCCCACCTCAGCCATCCCGAAATGGTTTTCCGTGGTTTCCTGCTTCTCATCCTAACTTAAAGCCACGGTCGCTTCCTTCCCTCGTCCCTGTCTATCCCTTCCAATCGTCCCATCTCCCACAAGGCCACTGTTTAGCATAGCAGGTGGGGCCTCCTGGGCGAGGTGCTGGTTCTCCTTCCCGGTTGTATCCCCCGACCCAAAATCTCACTCTCCAGGACATTCCCCTTGAGGCGGTACAGAAGGGATCTCTCGCTGAATCCCAAGAAGACCAACCCTGGAGGGTAAACGGATTAAGAAAGAAAAGAAAGAAAGAAAGAAAGAAAGAAAGAAAGAAAGAAAGAAAGAAAGAAAGAATTTTGTTTTTAAATCTCGTTGATAATCTTCATCTCAAAATTGTACGGAACGAATTCTTGCATTATTTTTTGAAAACTAATCACTGTCCGCCCCTGTGGTGTAGAGGTTAGTGTGATTGGCTGCCACCCCCGGAGGCCCGGATTCTATTTCCGGCTCGGCCACGAAATTCGAAAAGTGGTATGAGGGCTGGAACGGGGTCCACTCAGCCTCGGGAGGTCAACTGAGTAGAGATGGGTTCGATTCCCACCTCAGCCATCCTGGAAGTGGTTTTCCGTGGTTTCCCACTTCTCCAGGGAAATGCCGGGATTGTATCTAACTTAAGGTCACGGCCGCTTCCTTCCCTCTTCCTTTTCTATCCCATCCAATCTTCCCACCACCCACCAAGACCCCTGTTCAGCATAGCAAGTGAGGCCGCCTGAGTGAGATACTTGTCATCCTCCCCAGTTGTATCCCCCGACGCAATGTCTCACGTTTCAGGACACCGCCCTTGAGGTTGTAGAGGTGGGATCCCTCGCTGAGTCCGAGGGAAAAAGCAACCTTGGAGGGTAAGCAGACTAAGAAAGAAAGGAAGAAGGAACTAATCACTTTTTTACAAGAATGGACCCACCGTTTACATAGGTCAGTGTCATTAGGTAATGAATGAAACTATAAATGTTTCGTTCCTTTGCGCGTTTCCTTGGATTTGTGGAGCCTAGAATGACGTATCATACCATGTTGAAAACACTATTCATTATTAAGGCATTTTTACGTCGTATCACAGAAAATAAGCTCACGAAGTTTTGCGATACAATGTGAGTTCAAGTCCACTGTAGGCACGTCAAACGAGTATTTAACGGACCAATTACCGAGCAGGTACTGATATAGAGAAATCAGTATCAAACACAACACACCGTGGATTTCAGCAAGTGTCACTGGACGTACTTGCTTTGGCGCGATGCTGGCTGCTCGGAGGTCTGTATTCAAAATCCCTCTCCTGCCGAATTTTTAACGTAGACTTACATTCCTCGATAACGGGTACATGGAAAGACAAAGTTGAAGACTCTTTCAGTGTTTGAGTAAGATGCGTATATCGCCGAGAGAATTTAAATTACCGTACGATTTTGTTTAATGTCACAATTTACAGATAAAAGAAGGAGGCTACCTGTCGCCGAGAAAAAAAACTGGAACGTAGTTTTAATGAAATAGCGCTTCAATATAAGCCAAACGTGTGCTAAATATGCAACGTCACACGCCTACTCTGTTACAAAATGGCGGCGTGGTGACTCGCTCGCTCAGTTAGAGGTTAACTGTCGTTGTGAATACAAATTTAATAATGGGAAAGAAAGATTTGAATAGGATTCGCCAAAAACGTGCAAAAAGTTAGAGTTGAACGAGAAAAGTGAATGACGAAGGAATAAAATAATTGAATAAAAGAATTGAAATGAAAATGTGTTAGTATGAGAAATTGATACAGCAAAAACAGTTTACAATAAGTAACTCTTAAATTATGTTTGTGGCCTTTGGTCACAGCTGTCCCGGGTTCGATTCCTGGCAGGGTCTGGAATTTTAACCATGATTGGTTAATTTCGCTGGCACAGAGTCTGGGTGTACGTGTCGTCTCCAACGTCATTTCATTATCATTACAACGCGTCAAATCAAAAGACCTGCATCTGGCGAGCCGAACTTGTCGTCCGACACTCCCGTCACTAGAAGCCATACGCCATTTCAATTATTAACGCACATAATATTTGCCTTTTATTTGTGAAAAAATAATTCTACGAAACCCCCAAAAACACTCCGGCCGTTACAATAACAACAGGCTACCGTCAATTTTTTTCTTCGATTGGTGGTCTCAAGCGAAGTGCAGACTTTGGAGAGGAGGACCACGCGGCCTCACCTGCTATGCTGAACAGGGGCTTTGTGGGGGATGAGAACAATGGAAGGACGAAGGATGGAAGTACCCCGCTCCACTACCTTCTACTCATTTCCCCTCCAGAGGCTGAGTGGACCCCGTTCCACCATTGGTACCATTTTTCAAATTTCATAGTAGAGCCGGAAATCGAACCCGAGCCTCCAGGGGTGGCAGCTAATCGCACTAAGCACTACACCATAGAGGCCATTTGAATTCGCCCGCGAAACAATCTGCTTGACTAACTTGAGCATCTGATTAAATGACAACGGCGCGAATATCGATTTAAAAATTAATTTATCAGTATGGCCAGCTCTATAACGCTCACATATCTGGTTCACGTGGTTTCCGACCGTCAATAACAACCCTCACGCAATAGTGAATGTGGAATTGGCGTCACGAGGGACATGCAGCTCAAAAACTGGAGCAAATCCCTTTAGTTACGCTAGAGTTCTCCTAGCAGTTTCCTTGTCCGGCTTTCCCTGTCTTCTTCGACCGTCACACACTGGCAGGCTTTTTGCTCTCTTCATTCGCTAAGGGCCCTGAATGTGAAAATAAAGGAAAGTATGTTATCGAATGTTGCTATTTACATTATTTCATTATCTCGCAAATCAAAGTGTACGGCATTACTCGGGGCTGTATAGATCAATATATGGTCTATGTCAGAATGTTATCGAGAGTGTAAACTAAAGGGTAAACTATAGAACAAGAATAATGATGAGAAGCTTTTATTTACCACCTGTTCGTTCCTCGGCAATTTAATATTCGTCTCAGTGTGGAATGTCATATTCAACAGAGATATCAAACTAGAAAAGCGAATAAATAACAGTCACTGTTAATATTGTTGCTTGCACAGATCGTACTTGTAGACATGATATGGACTTATGCCGTGTCAACAAAACAAGGTGAAACTCTTCTCGTTTCGCAGACAACTTTGCTCGGCGTATTCACAAGAAAACCTCGACTGTTCCCGAGGAAGTCTTCTACAATAATGAGGGTTTGAATTTAAGACTGTTTTACCATTGGAAAATTGTAGTGATACGCTCATTCCTCACCAGGTGGCTCGGTATGTGCTAGCACAGCGCTCCAAGCGGGAGCTGACGACAACATTAAGCTCCAAATGCGATTGGCGCACCACTTTCTGTCTAATGCCTTCACATATAAAACCCTTTGATATCTCCAAAAGTACTCGTCAGATTAGCAAAATAAGCTCATCACTGAATTTACCGCTATATTCTTAGTTGTTCTATTGAATGAAATTAGTATATTTCCAATTTAAAAACCAAGTTGCTACCGGATTCTCAGTTACTGCGTGCGTGATGGAGACGAATTTCACAGTGTTTTATGAGCCCTTTAATACAATTTAAGAATTTAAAATCAGAATGTCTATATCTTAAATGGATCAGAAGGTATTTTGAGGTGGACAACTTAGCTGAATAACCCTGCATTATCAGATTTAATGGTAATTGTTACCAACATGTAGACACACATCCTGTGGATACGCACAAGATACATTATATCTTTCTTTCTTTCTTTTCTTCTTAATCCGTTTACCCTCCAGGGTTGCTTTTTTCTCTCGGACTCAGCGAGGGATTCCACCTATACCGCCTCAAGTGCAGTGTCCTGGAGTGTCAGACTTAAGGTCGGGGGGATACAACTGGCGAGGATGATCAGTACTTCGCCCAGACGGTCTCACCTACTATGCTGAACAGGGGGCTTGTGCAGGGGATTGGAAGATAGGAAGGAATATGTAAGGAAGAGAGAAGGAAGCGGTCATGGCCTTATGTTAGGTACAGTCCCGGCATTTGCCTGGAGGAGAAGTGAGAAACCACAGAAAACCCACTTCGAAGATGGTTGAGGAGAGAATCGAACACCGCTCTACTCAGATGACCTCCCGAAGCCTAGTGGACCTCATTCCAGCCCTCATACCACTTTTCAAATTTCGTGGCAGATCCGGCAATCGAAGCCAGGCACCTGGGGGTGGCAGCTAATAACGCTAACCACTACACCACAGTGGCGGACGCATTACATCTATAGCTTAAATTATTTCTGGGAAAGGAGTGCTCGAGGAACTTATACAATAACATACACTCATTTTCTTCTTGAGCGATGTACATGTCAGCTAGAAGGGATGACGCCTACGAAGTCGTGGGCAAAACCTAGCATTTACGGAATTCTTGAGACCTTGTTAACACGGTCTGCCTGTGTCATGCCTCGATGTGAGCAAACTAAGTTGAGAATTTCATCTCATGTAAGTTAAACGGTTTCGTAATCCTCACACCGGTAGACGAACTTAAACGATATTTATTTTCAATTACATGCTAATAGCGCGGAACAAAGACACGGCGTAATGAGTTTTGCAACAGTTAATAAGACTTTGATGTGAACATCTCCATTAAGTCATGGATATGAAATGTTCTTTCTTCAAAACTAGGTTACATTCAATAACAACCTCATTGCAGGCTGCCAAATTTATCAGTGACTAAGTACATGGGGGGGGGGGGGGGGATATTCCACCGAAAGTACATTTCAGAAACCGTTCATTATCTCTACTATTCGATGGATTTTCTTCAAATTTAGCGCTAGTTTACGAAATTTCTGAGCGTTTCGTCCAATGTGAAAAATGGTAATTTGATTTTATCTTTCTTTCTTTCTTTCTTTCCTTATTTCGTAATTAATTAATTAATTAATGTGTTTATCCTCCACCGTTGGTTTTTCCTCGGACTCAGCGAGAAATCTGACATCTACCGCCTGACTGACTGACTGACTGACTGATTCATCATCGCCGAGCCAAAACTACTGGACATAAAGAAATGAAATTTTGGGGATAGATTCGTATTAAGATGTAGGTGCTCGCTAAGAGAGGATTTTTGGATATTCCGTCGCTAAGGGGGTGAAAAAGGGGGTTGAAATTTTAAAATGTGTGTATCTATATCTCAAAACTTTAAAAGTTTACAGATGTAAAAATTGGTATTTAGAATCTTCTTTAAAAATAAGGAAACACGTATTTTTTTGTTTTCAGAAAATCCCAATAGGAGGGGTGAAAAAGGGTGAAAATGGGGGAAAACGGGTTGAATGCCTTTAATCAGGATACCGGTACTTATATCTCAGAAACTGAAGATATTACAGATCTGAAAATTGGAACTTTTGATCTCTTTTAAAAATAAAGAAACACGTATTTTTTTGTTTTTGGAAAATCAAATTAATGGGAGGGTGAAAAGGGGGTAGAATTTTTAAAATGAGTGAATCTATATCTCCAAACTTTTAAAGTTTGCAGATGTAAAAATTAGTATTTAGAAACTTCATTAAAAATAAAGAAACATGTATTTTTTGTTTTCGGAAAATTGCAATAGGAGGAGTGAAAAGGGGTGAAAAAGGGGTTGAATTCCTTTAATGAGGCTACTTATATCTCAGAAACTGAAGATATTACAGACCTGAAAATTGGTGTTTGGGATCTCCTTTAAAGATAAAGAAACACGTATTTTTTTTGTTTCTGGAAAACCCAATTAAGGGGGGGGGTGAAAAGGGGGTAATATTTTAAAATGAGTGTATCTATATCTCAAAACTTTTAAAGGTTATAGATGTAAAAATTGGTACTTAGAATCTCCTAAAAAATAAAGAAAGACGTATGTTTTGTTTTCGGAATATCCTAATAGGAAGGGTGGAAAAGGTTGAAAAAGGGGTCGAATGCATTTCATGAGTCTACTTATATTTCAGAACGTGAAGATATTACAGACCTGAAAATTGGTGTTTGGGATCTCCTTTAAAAATAAAGAAACACGTATTTTGTTTGTTTGTGGAAAATCCAATTAATGGGGGGTGGGGGAAATGGGGTGATTTTTAAAAATGAGTGTATCTATATCTCAAAACTTTTAAAGTTTACAGATGTAAAAATTGGTATTTAGAATCTCCTTTAAAAATAAAGAAACATCTATTCTTTTGTTTTCGGAAAATCCCAATAGGAAGGGTGTAAAAGGGTGAAAAATGGGTTGAATGCCTTTAATGAGGCTACTTATATTTCAGAACCTGAAGATATTACAGACCTGAAAATTGGTATTATGAATCTACTTTAAAAGTAAAGAAACACGTATTTTTTCCTTATTTGTAAAATCCAAACATTGGGGGGTGAAAAGTGGTGGTGAAGTTTTAAAATGAGTGTGTCTACATCTTAAAACTTTAAAATTTACAGATGTAAAAATTCGTATTTAGAATCTCCTTCAAAAATAAAGAAACATCTATTCTTTTGTTTTCAGAAAATCCCAATAGGAAGGGTGTAAAAGGGTGAAAAATGGGTTGAATGCCTTTAATGAGGCTACTTATATTTCAGAACCTGAAGATATTACAGACCTGAAAATTGGTATTTTGGATCTACTTTAAAAGTAAAGAAACACGTATTTTTTCCTTATTTGGAAAATCCAAATATTGGGGGGGGGGGGTGAAAAGGAGGGTGAATTTTTAAAATGAGTGTGTCTACATCTTAAAACTTTAAAATTTACAGATGTAAAAATTGGTAGTTAGAATCTCCTCTAAAAATAAAGGAACACGTATTTCTTTGTTTCCTGTAAATCCTAATAGGAGGGTGTAAAGGGTGAAAAATGGGTTGAATGCCTTTAATGAGGATACACATATCTCAGAAACGAAAGATATTACAGAACTGAAAATTGGTATATAGGATCTCCTTTAAAAATAAAGAAACACGTATTTTTTAGTTTTTGGAAAATCCAATTAATGGCGATTAAACAGGAGTGACAAATTGGGGTGAATTTTTTGAAAGACTATATCTACAGAATATCTTGGAAACGTAAAATGTTACAGACGTAAAAAGTAGGTGTTTGGAGTCTCCTGTAAATGTAAAGAAACATAAGTGATTTGTTTTTGGAAACTCCACTTAAGGGGAACTCAAAAGGGGTGAAATTTTAAAATGAGTATTTTTACAGTATATCTAAAAAACTTAACATGTTACAGAAGTGAAAAATGGTATTTTTATCTCTATTAAACATAAAGAAACGTGCACTTTTAGTTTTCGCAAATACCACTTGGGTGGTGGTGGTGGTGGAGGTAAAAGTGACTGAAAATGGTGTTGAATTCTTTTAATTAGGCTACTGATATCTCAAAAATGAAGATGTTACAGACGTGAAAATTGATATTTGCAATGTGCTTTAAAAGTAAAGAAACACGTATTCTCGGAAAATCCAATGAAAGGGGGGGGGGGTGATAGAATTGAAAAATTAATTGACTTAATTGTATGAGAATACATACATCTAATCAAAACTAAAGTTGTTACAGACGTGAAAATTCGTATTTGGATCTCCTTTAAAAAAAAGAAAAACGCGTTTTGGTGGGGAAATCATCTTGGAGGGCGGGAGTGTAAAGGAGCTGAATTCCTTTCGTGAGGACACATAAATCAAAAACTGAAGAAGTTAGAGTCGTGATAATTGGTATTTAGAAAATCCTTTACTATGAAAGAAACAAGTACCGGGCGAGTTGGCCGTGCGCGTAGAGGCACGCGGCTGTGAGCTTGCATCCGGGAGATAGTAGGTTCGAATCCCACTATCGGCAGCCCTGAAGATGGTTTTCCGTGGTTTCCCATTTTCACACCAGGCAAATGCTGGGGCTGTACCTTAATTAAGGCCACGACCGCTTCCTTCCAACTCCTAGGCCTATCCCATCGTCGCCATAAGACCTATCTGTGTCGGTGCGACGTAAAGCCCCTAGCAAAAAAAAAAAGAAACAAGTATTTTTTGCGGGGAAATTCACTTGGGGGGGGGAGTATTGTGAAATGAAGTGAAAAAAGTAAATTATTTTTATGGGGATACTTATATCTCAAAACTGAAGGTAATAGACGTGAACATTGGTGTTTGGAATCTCCCTTAAACATAAAGAAACAAGCATTCTTTTAATTTCGTTTTATTGTGGGGGGGGGGTGGCGGTAAATAAACTTAACGGCGGTGGAGTGTAGAAGGAGGTGAGACCAATTGATTTTACTGTTATTAATGTACTTATAAGGATCCTCCGTTGCTCAGGCGGCAGCGCACCGGCCTCTCACAGCTGGGTTCCGTGAATCAAATCCCGGTCACTCCATGTGACATTCGTGCTGGACAAAACGGAGGCGGGACAGGTTTTTCTCCGGATACTCCGGTTTTCCCTGTCATCAGCCATTCCAGCAAGACATAATAGTAATAATAATAATAATAATAATAATAATAATACTAATAATAATAATAATCCGGATCGTCGTCAAATGTGCGGACCGCGCTGGAAACGGCTCCTGGACGGGTAATGACTAAGAATGCAGTCCGGCCGCGGGTTCAGTGACGCCAAGGCACCCAATATGACACCACGCCGGATCTCCTGAAGGATTTTATCCATATTAAAAATGATTATAGGAAAGGATGGCAAAGATTTACGGACCCAACTGACCGGGAGGAATACCTGAGCCTAGCCCGGGATGTACGAAATCGATTGCTGGAAAGGAAGATTGAAAAATGTAAGGAAACGTGAAGTAAAATAATAGAAAACCAGTCAGATCGGGAATTTTGGTGGATTCTCGCAGAAAACGAGTCAGATCGCGAATTTCGGCGGATTATATACATAAAACAATAAGCTTTCAATTATAAACTTCAGTATAATACCGTAGCGAAGCACGGGTATCTTGCTAGTCTATATATATAAAATAACTTGTCCTGACTGACTGACTGACTGACTGACTGACTGACTGATTCATCATCGCCGAGCCAAAATTACTGGACATAAAGAAATGAAACTTTGGGCATAGATTCATATTAAGATGTAGGTGCTCGCTAAGAGAGGATTTTTGGATATTCCTTCGCTAAGGGGGTGAAAGGGGGGTTGAAATGTTAAAATGTGTGTATCTATATCTCAAAACTTTAAAAGTTTACAGATGTAAAAATTGGTATTTAGAATCTTCTTTAAAAATAAGGAAACACGTATTTTTTTGTTTTCAGAAAATCCCAATAGTAGGGGTGAAAAATGGTGAAAAAGGGGTCGAATGCCTTTAATCAGGATACCGGTAGTTATATCTCAGAAACTGAAGATATTACAGACCTGAAAATTGGTACATTTGATCTCTTTTAAAAATAAAGAAAGACGTATTTTTTTGTTTTTGGAAAATCCAATTAATGGGAGGGTGAAAAGGGGGGGTGAATTTTTAAAATGAGTGCATCTATATCTCAAAACTTTTAAAGTTTACAGATGTAAACATTGGTACTTCGAATCTTCATTAAAAATAAAGAAACACGTATTTTTTTGTTTTCGGAAAATCCCAATTGGAGGGGTGAAAAGGGGTGAAAAATGGGTTGAATGCCTTTAAGAAGGATACTTATATATCAGAAACTGAAGATATTACAGACCTGAAAATTGGTACTTTTGAACTCTTTTAAAAAATAAAGAATCACGTATTTTTTTGTTTTTGGAAAATCCAGTTAATGGGTGGGTGAAAAGGGGGATGGCTTTTAAAATGAGTGCATCTATATCTCAAAACTTTTAAAGTTTATAGATGTAAAAATTGGTATTTAGAATCTCCTTTAAAAATAAAGAAACGCGTATTTTTTTGTTTTCGGAAAATCGCAATGGGAAGGGTGGAAAAGGGTGAAAAAGGGGTTGAATGCCTTTAATGAGGCTACTTATATTTCTGAACCTGAAGATACAACAGACCTGAAAATTGGTAATTGGGATCTACTTTCAAGATAAAGAAGCAGGTATTTTTTCGTTTTTGGAAAACCCAAATAATTGGGGCGAAAAGGTGGGGGGGGGGGGTGAATTTTTAAAATGAATGTGTCTACATCTTAAAACTTTAAAAGTTTACAGATGTAAAAATTGGTATTTAGAATCTCCCTTAAAAATAAAGGAACACGTATTCTTTGTTTTCTGTAAATCCCAATGGGAGGGGTGTAAAAGGGTTGAATGCCTTTAATGAGGATACACATATCTCAGAGACTGAAAATATTACAGAACTGAAAATTTTTATATGGGATCTCCTTCAAAAATAAAGAAACACGTATTTTTTTTGTTTTTGGAAAATCCAATTAATGGCGGTTAAACAGGAGTGACATATTGGGTTGAATTTTTCGAAAGACTATATATATCTACAGAATATGTGAGAAACGTAAAATGTTACAGACGTAAAACGCGGGTATTTGGAATTTCCTTTAAATGTAAAGAAACATAGGTGATTTGTTGTTGGAAACTCCCCTTAAGGGGAAATAAAAAGGGGTGAAATTTTAAAATGAGAATTTCTACAGTATATATCAAAAAACATGTTACAGAAGTGAAAAATGGTATTTTTTTATCTCTATTAAAAATAAAGAAACGTGTATTTTTAGTTTTCGGAAATAATACTTGGGCGGAGGGGGGGGGGTAAAAGTGACTGAAAATGATGTTGATTTCTTTTAATTAGGCTACTGATATCTCAAAAATGAAGATGTTACAGACGTGAAATTTGATATTTGGAATCTGCTTTAAAAGTAAGGAATCACGTATTTTCGGAAAATTCAATGAAGTGGGGGGGGGGGCTGAAAGAATTGGTAAATTAATTGACTTAATTGTATTACATCTAATAAAAATAAAGTTGTTACAGACGTGAAAATTGGTAATTGGATTTCCTTTAAAAACAAAGAAAAACGCGTTTTTGGGCGGGGGGGGGGGGACGGAATCATCTTGCGAGGCGGGAGTGAAAAGGAGTTGAATTCCTTTCACGAGGACACATAAATCAAAAACTGAAGAAGTTAAGTCGTGATAATTGGTATTTAGAAGACCCTTTACTATTAAAGAAACAAGTATTTTTTGCCGGATAATTCACTTAGGGTAGGGGGGGGGGGTGTGAAAGGAAGTGAAAAAAAGTGAATTATTTTTATGGGGATTCTTATATCTCAAAACTGAAGGTAATAGACGTGAACACTGGTGTTTGGAATCTTCTTTAAACATAAAGAAACATGCCTTCTTTTAAATTTTTTTGGGGGGTGGGGTAAATAAACTTAACGGCGGTGGGGTGTAAAAGGAGGTGAGACCAATTGATTTTACTGTTCATAATGTACTTATCAGGAGTCTCCGTTGCTCAGGTGGCAGGGCGCCGGCCTCTGACAGCTGGGTTCCGTGGTTCAAATTCCTTTCACTATGTGACATTCGTGCTGGACAAAACGGAGGCGGGACAGGTTTCTCTCCGAATACTCCTGTTTTCCCTGTCATCATTCATTCCAGCAATACTGTCCAGTATTTCATTTCATTTGTCATTCATCGATCATTGCCCCCAGAGGAGTGCTTCGGCAGCCGGCACAATTCCTATTATCGCCACTAGATGGGGCTTTATTCATTCCATTCCTGACCCTATCGAATGACTGGAAACAGGCTGTAGATTTTCGATGTACTTATTCTGATCATAAACCGATCATTTTTAATCTTTCCTGGGTTCAATTTCAACAGCCATTTTTCCTTCGGAGAACGTTCTTAGATTACAGTAGACTCTCCTGGCATATAAATAAAAATTTAAACACATTTGAAATAAACGATAGGAATGAGATTGACCGTCAAATTGTTCACCTCTATAATAAGGTCAATAATGCACGGAGGTATGTCATTCTTGCATCTTGCTGTGGGGTCCAGAACATATAATAATAATAATAATAATAATAATAATAATAATAATAATAATAATAATAATAATAATAATAATAATAATAATAATAATAATAATAATAATAATAATGTTCTGGACCGTCGTCAAATTGTGCGGACCGCGCTGGAAACGGGTCCTGGCCTGGTAATGACTACGAATACAGTCCGGCCGCGGGTTCAGTACCGCCAAGGCACCCAAGACGACACCACGCCGTATCTCCTTCAGGATTTGATCCACACTAAAAATGCTTATAGGAAAGGATGGGAAAGATTTAGGGACCCAACTGACCGCGTGGAATACCTGGACATAGCCCGGGAAGTACGAAATCGATTGCTGGAAAGAAAGACTGAAAAATTTGAGGAACGTTGCAGTAATCTCTCTGAAAACGAGTCAGATCGCGAATATCGGAGGATTATATATAAAACGTTAAGCATTCAATTACATATTTCAGTATAATACCGTAGCGAAGCACGGGTATCTTGCTAGTGTTTGAATATGTTCAGTAACTTCTTATTTGTAATATACTGGAACACAAAGCTGTTTATCTTTATTTTCGTATTTTTGTGTGCTATTATTTTTTTATCTCCTACAAAAAAGACTACCAAAATATATCCGCATCCTTACGGATCCTAAGGTAACCCGTACAAAACGTTTCATTTGTTTTCAAAAAGTATTTTTTGTATACTTGTATTCCGGCATTAATCCCTTTATTCTTGCATTTTCAATCAAACCGCTCTGAAACGTTAAGATATTATTGATAAATAAGAACATAAAATGTGCAGCTTCCACCCTCCACTTGCTACTTGCAAATCTCCAATATTAATACGCCATCTCGTGCAGAAACATATGGCTCTAATCAATCGATCGCCATTTCAGTTTTCCCTGTATCCTATTAGTGTTATGAATCGAACCAGTAGCCTGATTATATAATTGAGCAATATTTTCTTTTAGTCACTCAGATAATAACGTGCAAAACCAATTAGGATTATAACCTGTATACTGGACGACATTCATCTCACGCAATGCATGTAGCGGAAAATTTCAATTAGTTAAGGCGCCTTCTTTTGGTGCTCTAACCACAATATTGGAGCCAAATCATCCGATACCATTTCCTGAATATATACAATACAGCACCTCATCCAGAAACGTAGCTGAACTCCAGAAAAGCGGATGGGAAATTATTAAAAGATGCTAACTCACCCATTACAATTTCTATTCTGCTTAATATATTTACTATTATCAAAAAGCTTATAAAGATAATAGTGGAAACTCTTCCCTGAAACGTGGTGAGTGACCATCCCAACGAGCTAGAATAGCATAGAGGGGCTGTATGCCTGATATCAACGCTCCTAACGGAGGCAAGTTCGTCAAGGGCAGCCATGTTTCGAGTTATCAAAACAAAGCAAGTTGACGCGAGAACATCAGGTGACAGGGAGATTGTGCGTGACGACTGATCATCGCAAATTTTAAGCAGTGAAAAGTTAGATTCTCGCTTTCAAGAACGCCAGCCGTATGCTGCGTATGTACTACTGGCAAGATACCCGTGCTTCGCTACGGTATTATAATTAAATTTATAATTGAATGCTTAACGCTTTATATATAATCCGCCGAAATTCGCGATTTAACTCGTTTTCTGAGAGAATCCCTCAAAATTCGTGATTTGACTCGTTTTCTGAGAGATTACGGCAAAGTTCCTCCCATTTTTCAATCTTTCTTTCCAGCAATCGATAGGTCCCTAAATCTTTGCCATCTTTTCCTATAAGCATTTTAATATGGATCAAATCCTTGAGGAGATCCGGCGTGGTGTCGTCTTGGGTGCCTTGGCGGTACTAAACCCGCTGCCGGACTGCAATCGTAATCATCACCCGGCCGGGACCCGTTTTCAGCGCGGTCCGCACATTTTGACGACGGTCCAGAACATTAGACTATTATTATTTTTATTATTATTGATGGTCTAGAAACCACAGCAAGATGCAAGACCGCTACTTGGCGGTAAATTACAGCCTCTGCCATTGTCATTGCTGACATTGTGAGCAGCACCATCGTCGCCCGTAGGCAAGTGCGCGAGATTTCTGGCGACACGAATGATATACTTCCGTCAATTATTGACCTTATTATAGAGGTGAACAATTGCACGGTCAATAACATTCATAACGTTTAATTCAAATGTGTTTAAATTTTTATTTATATGTCAGGAGAATCTACTGTAATCTAACGTTATGTACTCCAGTGGAAAAAAATGGTTCTTGAAAACGAACCCAGGAAAGATTAAAAATTATCAGTTTATGATCAGAATAAGTACATTATGAACAGTAAAATCAATTGGTCTCAACTCCTTTTTCACCCCACTGCCGTTAAGTTGATTTAGTCTGCCCCCCCAAGAAAAAAGAAGGCGTGCTTCCTTATGTTTAAAGGAGATTCTAAATACCAATGTTGACATCTGTTACCTTTAGTTCTGAGATATAAGTATGTATGTATGTATGTATGTATGTATGTATGTATGTCCAGTCTTCAGCCCTAAGGCTGGTTGGATCCTCAACAGCTCTGCCATCAGCTGTCATAGATGGCCTAGGCATCACTGAAGAGGCGTACTAGGGAAATGAGGAGTGAGGTAGTTTCCCGTTGCTTTCCTCACCGAGCCAGAAGTTGCTATTACATATCATTCTGCCAAGCCGACTGAAATGCATGCACCAACCGACCCTATGAGCAACATTTTCACACCATTCATAGCAGGGACTGGCTGCAGAAGGAATGGCATTACTAGCATCGCTCATACCTCAGTCACTTTCATATTGTCAAAGCCAAGTATAAGACAGAGACAGATCAATGAAAGTAACAAAATTGCTCTAGCCCATACCGGAAGACATAGTGCACTGTAAACACTAGGTCCTGCCAGCAAAGGCAAATGAGATATAAGTATCCCCACAAAAAGAATTAACTTTACTCACTTCTTTTCACACTCCCCCCCCCCCCTTAGTGAATTTCCCATTAAAATACTTGTCTCTTTAATAGTAAAGGATCTTCTAAATACCAATTATCACGACTCTAACATCGTCAGTTGCTGAGTTATGTGTCTACATTAAAGGAATCCAACTCCTTTTCACCCCGCTCCCCAAAATGATTTCGCCCAAAAAAAGCTGTTTTTTGAAAACGTCCTAGGGATATGAGCAACGAATTTTAGGTAAATAAAATGTAATAAAGTATGAGAATGTATTCTTTATGTATTCTAAAATTTAAAATCCTTTTCTTACCCATCGTTATCCGGTCGATTACATTAGAAGTTAGCCTTTTTCTACCACTACGAGCACTAAAAGAAAGTAAACTCGCGTTCTCATTCCGAGGTGGTGCATCTCTTTTCAGGCACACTCCCAATGGAGGTGAGCTGCATGTACCATTTCAACCAGCCCTCCTGCAATTCTTAAATTTCTGGCAGTATCGAGAATCGAACTCGGGCCCGGACGGCAGCTATCAACACTAACTGTTTCGCTACGAAGACGGACACTACGAGCACTAATGCGAGTCAATGCATTGTTTCGCTTAATCACCACTACGAGCGCTAATGCGAGTCAATGCATTGTTTCACTTAAGCACCACTATGAGCGCTAATGCGAGTCAGTGCATTGTTTCACTTAAGCACCACTGTGAGGGCTAATGCGAGTCAATGCATTGTTTGACCTAAGCACCACTACAAGCGCTAATGCGAGTCAATGCATTGTTTCACTTAAGCACCACTATGAGCGCTAATGCGAGTCAATGCATTGTTTCACTTAAGCACCACTATGAGCGCTAATGCGAGTCAATGCATTGTTTCACTTCAGCACCACTACGAGCGCTAATGTGAGTCAATGCACTGTTTCACTTAAGCACCACTACGAGCGCTAATGCGAGTCAGTGCATTGTTTCACTTAAGCACCACTACGAGCGCTAATGCGAGTCAGTGCATTGTTTCACTTAAGCACCACTACGAGCGCTAATGAGAGTGCGTGCATTGTTTCACTTAAGCACCACTATGAGCGCTAATGAGAGTCAGTGCATTGTTTCACTTAAGCACCACTACGAGCGCTAACACGAGACAATACAGAGTTTCACGTAAGCTCTTGTAACTACATTCGATTTGGACATTTTTCAAAAAATAAAAAATGCCTGAGGGTATTGAACCAAGGAACACATTACGGAAAGAATTATGTAAATAAGTTAATTTGGCTAGGATTTACATCAAAAAGGAAACGAGTAAAGAAACAAGTGATTTTAAGCTGTTTTTCCGAAACTGCATTTAGGCGGGAAGTGATTTTCGAATTATTTTTAGTTTGATATAGCCATCCAAGACATAAAATTTGAAACCTTTCCGGGTACTCTAGGCCTTCAACTTTCGTTGTTTACGTTTTTCGTAGTATGGTGACCTCTACTTTGTCTGCTAAAATGTTTTCAGCATTAAAAAAACGGACTCCTGATCCTCCAAATATGGAATGGTCTTCATTTTTTAGCAGCCAGTGTTTGTATACCAGATCTGTCACCTATCTCGTGAATAAAATTGAAATTCATCGCACAATATTTCACTTCAAAATGAAATGTTTAATTTTTCGTTAATTCCCTCGCAATCAGTATAACATAAAGGCTGTCGTTTAATCCAACGAGCAGATTGAAATTGGTAGTAAAATCGTAGTAATCAGTGGCGTTGTATCCCCTCTAAAAATAAAATACCCGCTCCCTACAGGTTTGTGTGAAAGAACTTTAATCCGTCTCGAAAATTGAATTTGAAACTAATTTGATTATGATTCACTCTGCATGAACAGATAATGTGCTGCTCCCACAAAAGATTAAGGTCACAATAGTGAACTTCGATTTATTGACCGCTGATGGCCTACCCAGTGTAAAAAATGGATGACAAGGGAAGACAAACGATGAAGGGTGTAAAGGGGAGGGGGATGGAAAAAATTAAACATTCATCAAAACAGTAGAGGAACTGCAAGAGTGGCGCATGTGTTTGTAAGTGTGCATTATCACTGATGCTGTGGATACAGACATACGTAAACGAGGCAGGATATGTCTGCATAAAAGAAACGCATTCTGGAGACAATTTGACAGTTAAAGGGGGAAAGAATGTTGTTGGTAGTAGAATAAAGTGTCCTTTGTGTTCGGTGATGCGAGAAGCGTTCCGTCAGGCTTTGCAAATTGTCTTTATTTTAACATCACTCACTGCAACATATGTTATACATGCAAGAGATTTAAATTGCGTTATCTCTAGTTGCGATTTTTATACACACAAAGGGTGAAATAAATCGTGGAGTAGACTATTTCTTCCTGCTACATGTCAAGCTTCGCCTTTTAGAGTGAAACGCAAATTTCACAGGGCCCGAGTCTACATTTCAAAGGCGATTTTTTTACCTTTGTTCCCATACAGGGTATTCAGTCATGTAACGACTCAATTAAAATACAGATATACCTCGTTATACGCGATGGTTACGTTCCGCAGAATTGCCGCGCATACCAAATTCGCGTAAATCGCGGGATATTATTTGCAAAATATAGGGTTAGGTTGCCGTTTACTCACATATTACGTTTAATAGCAGAGTTTCTTAGTATTTCTAAAAAAAAAATCATTATCATATTTCTGAAACGCATTTTAATACAAACCTTACACACTTAAAAATTTTACAGTGAAAAACACAAAAATAAACTAAACTCTGCATACAAGCTCTTGGCTTTAGCTTGAATAGCAGCTTCAGAGAGAGACATGTATTGCTGATTTGATGCTCAATCCAACCCATTCTTTCCATCGCTTCCGAACGAGATTTCGTTACTTTAGTCACACTTAAGTTAGTAGAAGATTGAGCAGTTTTTCTAATTGATTCCGCATTGTCACAAATAGTTCTTACAGTGGATTCACTAAGTCCCAAAGCACGCTGAATGTCAACAATATGCTCACCTTTCTTATAGCGATCCAAAACTTGTAACTATGTTTCTAACGAATACGACTGCTTCTTTCCTTCGACAGGCACGCTTTCTTTCCTTTTACCCGGCGTTTTAAATACGAAACCTGTCAAATGCAATTACACAGCTGTTCTGACCGGAACTGACTATTCATGTCTCGACAAACACGACAGAAGTTGCGCTTCGCCTGTTTAACCTTGGCGCGCGACGTAGTGTACGTTACAGAGTTCTGCACGCATATCTGTACCCGCCTTAAGACCACAGAGATTGAGACGGCGGTGCTTAAGACATTACAGCTTCCAGCTCCTCTTAACAGGTGGCAGCACCAAACTTAAAACCAAAATCGCGTATATACGAAATCGTGGATAACGAATCCGCGTATAACGGAGTTTACCTGTATACGCCATAGTCTACGTGAAGTACATCAACTGGAGTGGGGATTATGAGAGGAGCCAAAGCGTAGGTCAGTAGCGTCATATGTAAGGTGGTCGAAAACAACGTGAACCGAGTTTTGGTCATACTGATAAGTAATTTGAAGTTATCCAATCAGATCGCTTAGCGGGCGAATTCACATGGGCTTTACAAGGCGGTGTTGCTTAATCTGCACATAGCTTGGTCGGGCTTGAGAGCCATGAGCATCAAACACTAGCATATTGTGTGTTTCAGCCAATGACACCGTAGTGTGCTTGCTGTGGGCCGAGTCTATCAACAGGGAGGTCCTTGTTCAAGTCCCTCTCCTGGAGAAGTTTCTTTCTTATATTGGTTCTCTCAAGCCGACAATAAGCCACGTGCAGATTTCGCAATACCGCCTCATAAAGCCCATCTGAAATCGCTCGCGAAGCGATCTGATTGGCTAACTTCAGGAGTGATAAAATGACAACAGCGCGATTTACAAATCACTCATCAGTACGACCAATGCTCTAATGCTCATTTACGGTGATGCCAGAACGTAACCTCTTAGTTCGATTCGAGACGATAGCGAATTGTACACGAATTGCTTCTCGCTAAGCAACACACTCTAATCTGGATAGCGTTGGTGCTGGTGGTGGTGGTGATTATTGTTTTAAGAGGAACAACAACTGCGTGACCATCTCTATTAACAATCATTAGAATGGAAACAAGGTGTCCGTCTAAAAATGAAGGTATCGGACAAAGAAGACAAGGGCCAAGAATGGCGTGAAAATGAATGACTCCCTACGTCTCGCAGACCTAATACCGTCGGGGTCAGGAAAGAACAAGAGTTGACCAATGGAGGCCTTATAAGGTAGATTAAAGTGAGGAGCTTGGCACAAGTAAGTGGAAGCAATGCCAGGACTCAGCTAAGTTCTCCGTAGTTGCTAAATCACGCCCTCACGTTAAGAACCCCTGGAGCCCTTTCTAACCGTCTCTTACGACAGGCAGGGTTTCCAAAGGACGTTATTCTACCGCCTTCGCCCACATGGGAATTCCAATGTGGGGAGAAGAAAAGTATTTGGATCTCACACCGGGCATGGCACAGAAACCGATCAGTCTGTTGTAAAATGAACGCGCCAAAGAATTCTCTTCCCCAAGTATCCACCTGGGTGAATTCTGTTACTCCGTTTATGATGGCTACGTGTGAAATTCTTAGACGGGACGGACGTGGAGTGAAGCCAGGTAATGTCCTCTACATGGCGATGAAGATTATGTGAATCCGTTGCAGCGAACGTTTGTTCACCACGTTCGAAACCACCGATGACACAGCAAGCCTTACTCGCGCCGACGAAGAAGACAGGAAGTTTATGGAGGGTTGAATCGAACGAAATCTCTCACTACAGAAATCGAATCAAAACTCGATATTGTACAGTATCTGACTGGGTTAAGTGAAGCCAAGATTTCAGGCAGACTCGTCGAAAGTTTTTAAACGCAGCACTGTGAAAAAAAGACGAATATGAGAAATTATACGATTCTTTTAAATTTTGTTGCCGACAAGTACCTGAGAGTCCCGTGGAGAAAATTATGCCTCTGTATTAATCTGTTTTCGAGAAATGCCGATGAGTCGGAAAAAATCTCTGGTTTTGTACTAGCAAGGGAAGAACAATCTGGCTGAGCGGCGTTATTCACCTTGCGTCGGAGAAAAAAGGTCACCTCATCGCTGAGGCTTTGGAGTTTAATTTAGAGTTGGAGAGCTATTTGGGGAGTAGGGGCAGAAATTTCCCTTCTTAACAGACGACCCTCTTCACAGGTTTAATTTTTATTTTAATTTAGTGACAGAATGATATTAAATTTGGAAAAGGCGGAAAGAATTTCCATTTCATGTTAAAACAGGTCGTAAGTGAGACAAGGGCCACGATGTTTGCAACATGTGTTCGGCTTCTTGGTTCTTACGGCCCGTTTTAAGAGTAGGATATCAGTGTCGGTTGAATGGCTTAGGAGGATTCTAGCTTTAGTCATCTTGACTATTTTGTTCATCTGAGTTCTAACAGTCGGAATACGAACTTCAGTTTTTATCTTCCTGGTAAAGTTCAGTATTGGTGCATTGGTCATCATCCTAAGGGTGTTGTTTTGTAAAGCTTGTAATTGTGAAAGAGGAGTTTTTGCAATGTAGCCCCAGGCCTTACATCCATACAGCAGGATGGATCTGATACATGCCAGGTAAATATTTCTCTTGATACTTGTACAGATATACGGTATTTATTTCCCAGGAGAGGTCTCAAGGCTTTCATCTTCGCCGTGGCACGCTGTAAGGCTTATTCTATATTGTACCTCCAGGACAAAGTTATGCCCATTGTTAAACCAACATATTTAGTTTCCTTTGTCCAAGGCAAGGGGACATAATTAATAGTAAGTTGACCAAATCGAGATCGACGCTTAGTGAAAATAATTGCCTGAGTTTTAGTGGGCCATCATTTGATTTTCGGACGCACTACTCCCAGAAAGATAAGATCCATTGTTGCAATGCACGGACAGCATAGTCATATTTCTCCTCATACAGGTGTAAATGACAATGTCATCCGCGTTTTTGCTAGGCCTCCACTCCTTGACGGGTTAGAAGGTCGTTCACATATAGGCCGTATTTTGTCCAGCAACGTGCTAAAAGAGTGCCGTTACTCGGACCTATAATTAAGTTTTGTTGAACAAAGCAGCGAATCCACACCAGTTGATACAATGTTCATCAGGCGGCGGCATGATATAGCTGCTTTCAAGCGTTGCGATAAAAAAGTTTTAAAATCTCCGATTTAATTAACGTTATGACGTAGAGAGTCTAAATCCGGTGCACTATACTTAGATAAGTCTATTTTGAATTTAAAATACATTGTATGCACACAGGAGTAGAATATTTATCACTTTCCCGTTGCGAAAATCAAATGATCATAAATGTGTCCCTCGTTCATGGCCTTCCATCAACGGCTGCTAATTTCAGATGTCC